>NC_042616.1:56992681-57325483 GCF_901001135.1 Rhinatrema bivittatum | reverse complement strand
TTTATTTTATTTCATGTTATTTATTGTATGTATGTTTAATATTTATTTATGTTTGTATATATTGTTATTCCAAAGACACGATCCACATTTATAAAATCGTATTCATATTCATGATCAATTAGCACATAATGGGTAGATTTTTAATAACTATGCCCGCGCATACTTTTGTTCGCGCGACCGGCGCAAACAAATATGCCGGATTTAATAGATACTACCGCATAGCCTAAATCCGAGCGGCCTCAGAGGGAACTTTCCTTCCACCCCCCCACAACCTTTCCCCTGCCTAACCCACCCCCAGCCCTATCTAAATCCCCCCTTACCTTTGGTTCAAAAGTTACACGCGCCGGGCCAGCTGCCGGCATGCCATGTTCCGGTCCAGGGGCTGGTCCGGAGGCCGTGGCCATGCCCCCGGAACACCCCCAGGCCGGCACCACGCCCCCCAGAATGCCCCCGAACATCACGCCCCCGCACGCCCCTCAACATGCCCCCTTAGCAAAACCCCGGGACTTACGCGCGTCCCGGGGCTTGCGTGCACAGGGGAGGTTGGGGGTGGTTTCGGGGGGGTACACACATATCTTATGCGCGTACCTCTTTGAGAATCTGCCTCAATGTGTGTCTACATTCGCTTTCGTGTTCTACATAACAGCGACTATTCTAAGTATTAGTCAAATATTTTGGGGTATCACTACAGCTGCTATATAATCAGTTCATATTCATACATTTCTGGTTGATTATAATAGTAAAAAACAAGTTCTAATTCACCTCAACATAATGATAGAAAATACAAGTTCTAATTCGAATCACAGTGCACTTTAAAACAGTCATTACTATAGGTTTTCTGCTACCATTATCTCGGGTACTGACTTTGCTGCATATAGGTATTTTACATTAAATCATATTCATTTCTGAAAAGCCATGTTTTAAGTTCATGCTTGAAATTCTTTTTTTTTTCTGTATCTGATGCATTGACTCAGGAAGTGAGCTCCACAATTTTGGGCCGCTATGGAGAACATTTGGTCCAAAGAACAACCCGGAAACCGATCCAATATTGCAGATAGCGACCAAACGAAGAAGAAGATCGGTAAACACCAAGGAATTTATTGATTTATTACGGATTATATCAATAAATTCCATGGAGATCATTTAGACTTGGTTTGTGGTGGTGTGATCCGAGTGGAAGGTACCTTTAGAAGTCCTTTGTATTGTGATCTTAGGTCTCTCTGTGGGTGTAGAATTGAATTGGTCACTCCGGTAAAACATGGGTTAATATTGTTGATTATATCAAAAATTAGAGAGAATACTTTATAATGAATTCGGATTGTACAGGTAATTATTCTCCTCTATCTCTTTCTATTTCTTACATTCCCAGTTATTAGCCCTTGTTAATTGTAACTGCTTCTCTTCATCACGTTATTTATGTTTTTTGGTTGTATTATCCGCACCCCTGTTTTCTGTAAACCGACATGAGTGTGAACGAGTTCATGAATGCCGGTATAAAAAAACCTTAAATAATAATAAATAAATAAATAAATAAATACAGAGCAATCAGCGAGGGGGTGATGTGTTCGAATTTCCTTGTCCCTAGTAAGAGTCTTGAAGAGGCATTTTGAAGTAACTGTAGTTGTTTTAGTATGTTTAATAATTATGCATGTTTGCTGTAATCCGCACTCTTCAACTATGCTGGAAGTTGCAAACAAGTGCCATGAATAAATAATAATTTTAAACACATTCACATTCCATTCCATCAACACAGCTTATGTTTCCCATCATAAATTGTGTTTCAGCACCATGGACAACTCTCCTTGAAAGTTGGCAGCGCTCTCCCAGTCAGATTTTTTTTTAATCTGTTCTTCTTTCTTTAAAATACCCTCAGGATAACAGCTTTATTAAGCTGCCTCCCTGCCCTTCCCGATGCCCAATCACCAAATGCTAACTGACCCCTGTAATAGACGCCTGCTCTCCAGTCTTTCTCTTCTAGCCCTCAGTTCAAGTTGCACTGATCTGCTAGCTTGCATTGCGGAGGGGAAAGATCTTAGTTGCAAAACCAAGATAGATATTTTTCCCTCAGCCCTTTCATATGCTGCACTTCATCCTGCGTCAGCCCCATGTCTGTGGAGCCACTGCGGTCATAAACAGCACCCTAGAAACTCCTCTCACAAAGCGGGAGCCTTCCCCAAGGCTCTCCACACTCCAGCTTGTCTCCTCTTGCTCGCCCACAGCAGCAGCGGCTCAGTGCCGCCATATCCCAGTCCCACATCTGGGTTTGCAGTGCCCCAGTCACATCAGCATCAGGCTGGGCAGCAATAGCAGGAGCTGGCTGCTAGTGCTCCTGCTGTTCTCCTATGCCCCATCATTGACAGCTTGCAGAGGTGGGAGCAGCCCCATTGTCTCCCCTGAAGCACTGGCTCTGCCTCTTCATGAGAGGACCCATGTTGAGAGGTAGTCTAATGGGCTTCTGTTGAGAAGTATTTAAACACCCAGATTTTGGATTCATTTGTTGAATTGAATTGAATATTTAGATTTGTGTCAAGAAATTCATGATCTGGATTGATCTTTTGGGAATGTGCAATCTTAATTTTTTGTAATAAATGATTTGTAATCTATGTATATTGTTTAAATTCATGTGCAAGATGTTTTTAAATAAGTAATGGGTATGAATGATTGTATGAGTGTGCTAGTTTAGTTTTTAAAGTGTCTACATAGGTGAGTGTGTTATAATGTTCAATAAATATTTATATACACTGTGAATGTGTGATCTCTCTGTTGTGTGATATATCTTCATGGCAGGAGGCAGACAGACCTCCTGCCATTTCTGTTGACTCCCTCAGCCACGGGCTGTAGCAGGCAATAAAAAAAAATAATAATAATAATCAGGGCTCGCTCTCAGCCCCTCTTCTACATTCTGCCCCCTGCTCTCCCAGCAAGGGACACCTCTTTCCGGGCATCAATAGCCCACAGTTCTTCTGACGCCCTGGATCTCTTTGGCCACCAATGTAAGCAATACAAATTTTTTAAATTATTCACAGTAGTTTAAGGTTTATATTTAATTCTAAGTTTATAAATGTGAATTTCCAATGGTCACATGTGTGATCTAAAAAGATGTGACAGCTGATTCCTGAGCCTCAATACATGGGTGAGATGATGGTGTAGGGGGAGAGAACTTTAGAGGGCAAACCAAATTGGTGGAGTATGGCACTATATGTAAAGGATGGCTTAGAATCAAGCAGGTTAAAATCCTGCAGGAAACAAAATGCACTATGCAATCCATGAGATTCCATGTGGGATGGGTAAGAGTATAGCAATGGGTGTATACTACCATGTGCCCAGCCAAGAGGAAGAAACAGATTGTGAAATGCTAGCAGAAATTAGAAAGACAAATCTGGTAACACAATTATAAGTGGGACGTTTGTTACCCCAGTATTGATTGGGTAGGTTCTCGTTGGGAACATGCTAGATGAAGCAGCTGGCACGAGAACCTATGAGAGGGGCAGCTACTTTATCTAGATATAGAGGTTACTGTGGTGAGGCCGCTTAGCAATAAAAGATCATAATGCAATCAAATTCGGCATAATCACTGGAAGGAGGATTAAGTAAAACTTCTGCAGTAGCATATAACTTTAAAAGGGAAAGACTATGATAAAATGAGGAAATTAGAAAAAAAAAAATAAAAAGGAATGATTGCAAAGGTTAAAAGTTTGCATGAGATGTAGAAAAATTGTTTAAAAATACCATCTCAAAAGCCCATATAAATGTATTCAATGCATTAAAAATGGTTTGCAGGAAGACCAAACGACTGCCAGCATGGTTTAATGATGCAGTGAAAAAGGCAATCAAAGCCAAAAGGGCAGCTTTAAAAAATGGAAATCAGACCTAAAATGAAGGAAATAGGCAAGAGCATAAGTACTGGCAAATTAGATGTAAAACAGTAATGAGGCAGGCTAAGAAAGAATTTGAGAAGAAGCTTGTCATAGAGGCAAAATTTCATTATGAAAAGTTTTTCAAGTACATTCCAAGCAAAAAGCCTGTGCGAGAGTCAGATAGGCTAAGGAAAAAGCATATAAAAGGAATGTGTCTTTGGCTCAGTCTTTACTGAGGAGGATGTTGGAAATATACCCACATCACAAAAAAGGGGAACAATACGAAAAACTCAGAAAACGTTGCTCACTCATAAGCTGTCGGCATTGAAAATAAGTGGGAGACATTTCAATCCCAAGTTGGACCTCAGTTCAAGCTTAATGGAGACAATTTTGTCCCTTGTAGAAGATTTAAAAGATAGGCTACTGATGAAGCTTTACAGCGAAACCTCGGCCGTTGTTGAGCCTTTTTGAAGATTTGGTATTGTTCATTATACATTTCCTTCTTTTTTGAAATGCATCTGCACAGTGAGCCCATTGGCTTAATGGACAATTTGGTTTGATAATATTGTTTTCTATTTTTGAGAAATTTCTTCACAGCAAAGCACTGCAAATGATTGAGAAGACCGAGCGATCTCACTTATTATAGGAGATACACTGTCTGGCTTGCTGATGCGGTCTAAAGAATCATACATAACTCACATGACTCATATACAATAATTTTTTATTTTCAAAAAAAGTTAAAAAAAATTAAGAAATGGCTTAGAAGCATTCATTCGTTTGTCAGCTTATGAGTGAGCAATAGAGTATGATAACCCATATGACCCTTAGATGGTGGTAAGTCCATGATGAAATCTGTGGAGAGATGTGTCCACATTTCTTCGGGAGCTGGAAGTGGCTGGAGCAAACCCCATGGTCAACCGGGGGTTTCTGTTGAGCGCAAATGTTGCAGGAATCAACATACGCTTTAGTGTCAGAGGACCATAGTGAGCCACCAGAAGAACCACTGGAGCAACGCTAGGGTTCGCGCTTGCCCTGGGTGACCAGCGAAACTTAGAGTCATGTGCCCACCGGAGGACTCTTTCATGGAGTCTTCCCAGTGGGAACTGGGTGAGTCGCAGACAAACAGATTCAAGCTGGGTCAATAATGTGATCGGGTTCTTCCAGAGTATCTTCTGGTTCAAAGGAACGTGATAGGGCATCTGCCCAAAGATTTTTTCCAGCTGGATGATAGCAAAGTCAAAGTTGAACCTAGAAAAAAACAGGGCCCATTGACAAACACTTTTCTCTTTTTGGCTCACAGGCCAGATCCTGTGAGCCAAATTGAGTTTTTCAAATTGATCCTCTTTTTTTGTGATATTGTTTGTTTTGGGGATTTTCTTGCTCTTCTTTTCGTTCGGAAATATACCCATACCAGAAACATTCTTTGATGGTGATTATTCTGAGCAAATAAAAACAACAATAAAAAAGATACAGAAAGGGGTCTGCCTTGTAAAAAAAAAAAAAATAATAATAATAAGTACAGAGAATGCATTGTTCAGGAAATACATAACAAAATTGTGAACAAATTTTATATTCACCCAGCTAAAGCCTTTAAAATAGGAATTATGCCCTCAGCAAATATAAATCTTGTAAAGGTACTTATCTGTATTGTATATGAGAATGCCCTAACATTTCAGATTTCTAGAACCATATTGTAGTTACTGTTAATGTAATTATCATCACCCATCGTTTATTTATGACATGCTTTTTCCCAACAAGGAGTACACAGCGAGTTACAATAAATTAAGCAATGATCAGATAAAGTGTGTCAATAGGGCAAATGTCAATATAGTGAATTTGATTAGATACAGGATTCACTTACCAAGTCTACCCTATTGTGTATCTTTCATCAATCTATAAGCTTGGCTTCTTTAAATAAATATAATTCCTTGTTAGTTTCTAAAAGCATGATTATAGCCAAAAAGTGTATAATGATCAAATAGGCAGAGGATACCCCACCAGATGGCGAAACTATGGAAATGACAACTACATAATATGCTAGTCATGGAATAGATTTTAGAAAAGGAAGATGACTTTGGAAAGTGGGCAAATTTCCAAAGCAGTTGGCAGTGATGTCATTATCTGTAAGAGTTAGGCATCTGTTTCAGGGAAGAAATAGCTCAGTGCAAAATTAGTACCAAAGATAACAAATGATGATTTTGTTTTTAAAAATAGCCTACCCAGGGCTGACACTTCCATTAGTCAAACTAGGCAGTCATCTAGAGCATCAACCGTTAGAGGGCAGAAAAATCACCACTGCGAGGCCCTAGCCATGGCCAAGGACAGAGAGGACAGTAGCCGAGTGAGGCCACAGGCAGAGTACATCCTGTTGCAGCTGACGATAAGGTGAAAGGCCTGGGTGTGGCAGAGTTGTCATACTCTTCCGGGGACGGCTGTCCCCGGAAGAGTGCCTCCAGTGGAGATAAACAGGCCTGTGTCTATACTGTGGAGCACCTGGCCATCACCTACGGGCCTGCCCAGTCCATCCGGGAAACTACCCGGCCTAAGTTCAGTTGGGGGTCCTGAACTTGGGCGCAACGTCTCCAGCCCCTCAGTTGTCCATTGCCTGCCACCTTGATTTGGGACTCCCGGTCCTTTCCAGTTCTTACTCTGGTGGATTCCGAAGCAGGAGGTAATTTTATCCTCAAGGATCTAGTTCAACTTCTGGGTATAAATACCCGTTCTTGGAGACCTCCTTGTGCATTGCTTCAATTTATGGAGAACAGTTACCTAGTCGAATTTCCCTGGCCACAGAGCCAGTTCAACTCCTTACTGGCGCCCTTCATACTGAAGAAATCAAACTATTGGTAATAGAGAAATCTATCCACCCAGTAGTCTTAGGACTACCCTGGCTCCAACGTCACTCCCCCCAATTTGTTTGGGGGTTGCTCCAGCTGGTAGAATGGGGTTTCCACCTGCCATCAGACTTGTCTACAAAGAGTGATGCCACCCCATGTGATTCCTTTGGCGACCACCTCCTCAGGCATACCAGCTTCCTATGCAGACTTTGAAGATGTTTTTTCAAAACAAAAAGCAGACCTTCTACCACCTCTTCGGAGGTTTGACTGCCCTATCGAACTTCTGCCTGGGAACACGCCTCCCCAAGGGCGCACTTATCCTCTGTCCCTTCCTGAGACCAAGGCCATGATGGAGTACATCCAAGAGAACCTTGCGAAAGGGTTAATTCGTCCCTCAACATCTTCTGCCGGTGCAGGATTCTTCTTCGTTACGAAGAAAGACTGATCTCTAAGGCCGTGTACCGATTACCGCAGCTTACATGCTATCACCCGCAAAGACAAATCCCCATTGCCCTTAATCTCTGAGTTATTTGACTGACTACACGGAACCTCTATATTCACCAAGTTGGATCTATGCGGAGCTTACAACTTGGTGTGTATTCGTCCTGATGACATCTGGAAGACAGCTTTCAACACCAGAGATGGGCATTACGAATATCTGGTGATGCCCTTCGGCCTCTGTAATGCACCTGCAGTATTTCAACAAATGATTAATGAAATTTTCAGAGACCTATTATACATTAAGGTTGTGGCATACCTCGATGACATCCTTGCCTTCTCCAAGGATCTGGCTACACACCACACCAATGTTTGCATAGTTCTTCAGCGTCTCTGTGAAAACCATCTGTTCATGAAATTGGATAACTGCTTGTTTGAAAAGTCAAGTCTGCCCTTTCTTGGGTATATAATTTCACAATGAGGATTCTCTATGGATCCTGAAAATCTCAAAGGAATCCAAGATTGGTCACAGCCCGTGGGCCTTAAAGCTCTACAACGATTTCTAGGATTCATGAATTATTACCACCATTTCATTCCACATTACTCTGGAATTTGTTGCCAGAGGACGTGGTTAGTTCAGTTAGTATAGCTGTGTTTAAAAAAGGATTGGATAAGTTCTTGGAGGAGAAGTCCATTACCTGCTATTAATTAAGTTGACTTAGAAAATAGCCACTGCTATTACTAGTAACAGTAACATGAAATAGACTTAGTTTTTGGGTACTTGCCAGGTTCTTATGGCCTGGATTGGCCACGGTTGGAAACAGGATGCTGGGCTTGATGGACCCTTGGTCTGACCCAGTATGACATGTTCTTATGTTCTGGTGGCTCCTCTTACCACATTGACCCATAAGGGCCAAGATACCCGATACTGGACCCCGGAAGCCATTACAGCCTTTCATTGCCTCAAGGAGGCTTTCCTAGCTGAATCTTGTCTTCACCATCCAGACCCAAACTGCCTCTTTTTGGTCGAGGTGGATGCCTCCGCTATTGGGGCTGGGGCGGGTCTTGAGCCAACGTTCTGCTTCTGGATCCTTAGGCCCGTGCTCATTCTACTCTCACAAGTTCTCTTCAGCGGAACAAAACTATAGCAATGGAGATCGTGAGTTACTTGCCATCAAATTGGCTCTAGAAGAATGGTGCCCAGGGCTAGAGGGCGCTCAACATAAATTTACCATATTCACAGATCACAAGAACCTGGAACACTTGAGCCATGCCCAGCATCTCAACACCCGTCAAGCTCAATGGGCCCTGTTTTTTTCTAGGTTTAACTTCAAACTTTGCTATCATCCAGCTGGAAAAAATCTTTGGGCAAAATGCCCTATCACGTTTCTTTGAACCAGAAGATACTCTGGAAGAACCTGGTCACATTATTAACCCAGCTTGAATTTGTTTGTCTGCGACTCACCCAGTTCCCACTGGGAAGACTGTTGTGCCTTGTTGACTCCGTGAAAGAGTCCTCCGGTGGGCACATGACTCTAAGTTCGCTGGTTACCCAGGGCAAGCGCGAACCCTAGCGTTGCTCCAGCGGTTCTTCTGGTGGCCCACTATGGTCTCTGATGCTAAAGCGTATATCGATTCCTGCAACATTTGCGCTCAACAGAAATCCCCGGTTGACCATGGGGTTTGTTCCAGCCACTTCCAGCTTCCGAAGAAACGTGGACACATCTCGCCACAGATTTCATCGTGGACTTACCGCCATCTAAGGGTCATACGGTCATATGGGTTACCATAGATAGATTTTCTAAAATGGCCCATTTTGTTCCATTACCGGGCCTACTATCTGTTCCTGAATTGGCACATCTGTTCTTTCTCCATATATTTCGACTACATGGCTTGCCCAAGGACATTGTCTCCGACAGGGGTTCACAATTTGTTGCCCGATACTGGCACGCACTTTGTAATAAATTTGGCATCAACATCAGTTTAACAACAGCGTTCAATCCACAACCCAATGGACAAGCTGAGCGTATGAACATATGGCCTCATTCACTAACCCATGTTAGGCCATTTTATTAGCTATTTAAGGCAGTGTTTAGAAACTAGATTATTATCTTTAATCTGCTCAAAATATTCCAAAAGAGTTGTGAACAATTGCTTGAAGCACAAAATACCTGAACAACCAGTGCACTTCACTGAATGGCCTGAAAGCCATGGATTCACTTTCAAAAGCATCCACTATTTCATGAAATTTGCTTTTTTTTTTTTTTTTTTAATGGATGATCAACAGAACACTGTGTAAACAATTCTCATTAAAGTGCAATGTCTCTCTTTCCACACCCCTGAAATCCCTAAGTCTCTGTGTGCAATATAACGTTGCTGGACTAAGTGTGGAATATCATGTTTCAGCTGCACTGCCACACCATTGAGTCTGCCCAACATCACAGAGATACTGTCAGATTACCATCTATTTTAAATCAAGTTATTGCAGAAACAATTGAAACAGTATTTGTTTGCAATTGTAACAGTCCAACAAATGAGGTTTTATAACCTGAAGAATATGTGAGCACATATATATATATATATATATATATATAATATATTTAAAGTATAGGATCAAGTATTTGTTAATAGACATATCTGTGCTTTAACATCAAGTGTGAAACACTGACATTGCCATTTCATGCATGATATCATTTTGGACAATGTTGCCAATAATTACCAGAAATCCAAAGGCACAATTTTAACTTCGCCAGCTTTCTGGTATGTGCACATACTTTTCCATATGCTCATTAATATCCTGAACAGAAGCATGGAAGTATTAATTTTAATAGCCACTGTCAATAAGTACCTTTATTTCTTCTGGGTTTGAATGCTTGCCTTCAAGATTAATTTGCCATCTGTTCTTTTCAGCTGGACTTTCAAGCATCATGCAAAGCAATCCTCTGCCAAAGGAAGGGTTTTTGTTTCTAATTGTAACCCTGCTTCCTGTCTACATAGGGGCAGGGACACCCAGGGTTCTTGGGACAAATATTCAAACTCCAGTCTCTCTCCCACAGTCTCTTGGACCCCAGGGCCAGGCTCTTTTACCAACGGGGAGGGGAAGGAAGGAATTTCTCCTCCAAGGTCCTGACTATCAGGAGTGAAATTATTTCTTTTACCTGGGAGAAGTATGGTTTCTGTTTACCTTTAGGGATGGGATGTGAGCACCAATAATCACATAGGAGACTCTGGGTGAATGTCCAAAAAAATAAAAAACTTTACTGAAGAAATTCTTGCATGAATAAATGGCACAGCTCATATCAGTTCTGGGCATACAGATGCAATAGAGTTCTCAGTCTCTTCTCCATCTCCGCAAGGGTCTCTCTTCTTTGCCAGGACAAGGGAAACACCCACACTCCAGGACTTGAACAAATAAGGTTCCCAAAGGGGCAGGGGTATTCTGGTTTGAGCAGAAAATAAACCCTCCAAGCTGGCAAGAAAATTGTAAAACTCAGTCTTTGCACAGAGTCCCAAAATCTCTCTTCCCCAGGGTGAAGACTCCAAGAGGACGTACTCACAGTTCGATTGTCTGAATCGCACAAAAGCCCAAAGAATATTGAATGATACCAGGAAAACATAACAAAAAAATAAAATAAATATTTCCTGGATTAAATTACAAAATTGGTAGGACTGTTTGTCATGCAGCCTAAATACATACTCTACAAAATCAGTCCATATTGCTATATTTTTATCATATTTTAAAATTCAATTGCAGATAAAAAATTGTAATAATGATGTACTCCACAAGTACTCCTAACTCCAAAAATCAAGCTGCACTGCCCCACTCTTTGAGAGAGCTGCTTTTGTTCCACAAGGGGAGTGGCCATCTCTGCACCCTGAAAGGGAGGGGCTGTACCAAATAGTACCTCCCCTAAATTACTAACCTATTTGTCCTAGCTCAAGAAGTTTCATGGGCTTACTGGTAATGAAGCCAAAGGGTCATTACACCCCCTCCTAGTTATTAAAAATTTGGGGATGGGTTGAGACTTGTACGCGCATTTTATAAAACATCCCAAAATTACAGTGCATTGCATTGCAAAACACCATCAACACATAACCACTTTTGAAGAAGAGCTAGTCATTCATTCCAAAACCTAAGCAAGATCTTCATCTGCTGTAGGCACACTGCTGCACAGCATGACACTCAATCCTGAAACAAAGAAAATTAAAGTAGCAAATAACAGCATTATCAGTAACCATGGAAAATGGAAATGACTGACACAATAACCAGCCATCTCACTGCTGGCTATGGAGGGTTCTTTCACAATCCTGGATTGATATGTGTGCCTGAGTTTGAAACCAACATGGAGATTATGGCTCACCCAGAATCCTTTGCTGCCTTGGCCTGCTTGCAGTACTGGCCATGGGAACTTTAAATGCCCTATTGACCCTAATTTGGAGAAACTACAGGAGACATCTGGAACATCAGGAGATGTCAAAAACTTATGATGGAAGGTCATGGGGTCACAGAAAAGGAGAAGGAAAAGGTTAGAATTTCACGGGCTAATGTTCCAGCTAAAGTGGTACCAGCGTAACCAGAGTCTTGGAAACCTCCCTGAGGGTGAAAACCTGACAGGACAAAGGACTAATAGAAAACTG
This sequence comes from Rhinatrema bivittatum, assembly GCF_901001135.1. Classification (NCBI taxonomy): domain Eukaryota; kingdom Metazoa; phylum Chordata; class Amphibia; order Gymnophiona; family Rhinatrematidae; genus Rhinatrema; species Rhinatrema bivittatum. Next base: position 57,313,713 of record NC_042616.1, on the reverse strand, counting down.
ACGTAAACATTAGGCAAGTGAGCCTCAATTTAGGAGGGGGATCAGGGTAATTTAGGTTTAATTCATCTTGTTTTGACATAAGAAATGTTGTACATGATACTCCCATGAATTCAAGCCATTTGGGGATTGAGACTGTCTGTGTTATCTATAAAAAGAAGACTTTACTAATGTATGGAGAGAAACAAAGGGTAGAGCTTCTCTTGAGCATCTGGCTGGAGAGGTCCTGTCCCTCTGTTCCTCCCAAAGGTACCTTGCATTGCTTATTGATATGCAATAATACATTTAAATTTGTTTCTACTAAATTTGGTATGGTACCTTTGTGTTCATGGGGACAGCGCCTTTAAGAGTGATTTAGCACTCAACAGGATGAAGGAGGGTGCTCCTTCATCTGTTGAGGAAAGGTGCATCCTGTAGAAGGAAAGGTGACAATACATAGTCTCATATGCCCACTCCATAACAACTCTTTGGTCTTCTCCAGGGTGCAGAACAGATGACTCACCATCTCAGCTACAATACAACGCATCTCCTAATGAAGAAACACCAGAAAGAATCCCCTTCATCTCAAAAGGATCAATAATCCACTGTTCACTTTACTCAAACTGGATTCCAAGATTATCACTATGATTTCTCCTGAAAAGGAAAAAATTAAATACAAGTGGACGTGGCAGACATGCTGGACAATCTTTCAACCTATAAAAGGAAAAGTTAACTTTAAGTTATGGCACTTAAAAATAATCCGAGGACACTGCATTTTCAAAACATTTTTGCTGTTTCTTGTGGATTTTTTTTCTCAAAGGGTCATTTAAAACTCAAAGTCCTTCGACTTTCTAGGTGATGACCAAACTTGGTGGCTTCTTAGGGTAGTCTCATCACATGATAGGGTAGTTCACCGCCTATAAAACATAGTACAGCAAAACATATACAAGCAAAGACAAACACATACAGGCATAGACAAAAACAAAAAGTAGTTGGCTCTTTGCAGTTCTTTTTCATCTTATTCAACTGGTTAGATTACAATAAAGGGATATAACAAATTAGGCACAGCACAAAGTCTTCTTTCAAGGTGTCAACCTGTGCAGACCAGCAATGCCAGTCCATGCTGACAGACAGTCACACACAATGCCCAGACGTTGGCCTCTGGTCACCAGGCTGCTATAGCTGGTCTCCTCAGTGGAATCTATAGCGAAATATAGTCCTTTTAGAAAAGCTTCTTTTCTGCAGCAACTTTTACAGTAGCTGTTACTAAGGTCCTGCATCCTGCTGCTACTGCATCATTAAGAAAAGATGTCTCTTCCTCTTTAAGAACTCATCTCTTGAAATTGGGGAGCTGCCCCTTTAAGGCAAGCTCCTTTCTGTTCTGGCTCCTGGCTGCTTTCTCAGTGGCAGGCTTCTGTTGCCATTTCCCATTCTCCTTCCTGTTACAGACTGGCTCCTCCATGCTGATCCTTTCCTCATCAGGTAATGGCACCAAGGCTCTCTCACCCCTTTGACCCCACTCCTCCAGTGTTCTTGCCGGTTTTCTCTTGAACCCAACACCACAATGCTGCTCTGTCCCACGCCATGTGATCATCGTCCTGCTGCCACAGCTCCTCGCCGCATCGGCCATTTCCTGCTGCAGAACCGCTAATGTTCCTTCTCTCCCTCTGTGGCTCCGTGCCCCAGAATGACTGCCTCTTTATTCTGGCCGCTCTCCAGGGCACAATCAGGCCACCACAATTTGCTGCTTTTCAGGCCCCACTCCTCTGATGTTCTTCTGCACCTCCAGTTTCCATGCTGTGCTGGCCTGCCTCTTCTTTGGCATGCAATCTCCCCATGAGGGCCTCTTCAATTCGTGGCCACTGGGGAGACAGCAAAGCTGGCAGACAGCTCAGGGGGGAGTCGGGGAGAGTGTCATTTCCAGGCGCAGGCCAGTGCTCTGTGGGCCTCTCCAATCCTACTGCAGCAAAAAGGGCCCCAGGTCAAGCTGGCAGCTCCTCCTCTGTTCTGCTTAACTCTTTTGGGCCTCCTCTGTGTAAGGGCCCCAGGGGCAGTGCAGGTGACTGCTAGGTCCATAAGAGCATTTCCTGTTCTCTACAGCCTGTCTCCTTGGTATCTACAGACCACATCAATGAGCCTCTCCTCCCACAATGACAAAAGGGGCAGTTTCCTCTTCTCCAAACAGATGTCACTAGATCTCCCAGCACTGGATCCAACTCCTCCTGCAAGGATGTCACCAGCACCACCCTTTGGTAAGTGGCATGAGGGATTTCAGGCTCAATCCCTCCCCTATAGGCAAGGATGGTGGCCATCTTTAGTCTGTTCACTTCTACAGAGGACCTTTTCTCAATTTCTCCAAAGCGTAGCTAAATACAAAAAATATGTTTTGTGGACTGATAGTCAAACGGAGAGGAAACATGCGGACGAGTCCCTCTCCTCACTCCCAGCCATTCCACCGACGACAAATGGCTATGCCTGAGTTTTTTTCAGTCTCTCCCATCATTGTCTTCAGTGATGCCTGTTGCTTGTGATTTTGAGGGAGCAATTCACCAGCTGGGACAGGACACTAATGTGTCCCTGAGCCCCGACAGCATATCTCCCCCTCCTAATCCTTCTGATGCATCGCCGTCTTTGTGGTATCATCCGGATCTTGCTGAAATTGACCAGGATGAAAACATGGAGGGAGCCCACAGACACCAGTGAAGATCATGGCAGCAGAAGTACTTCAGAGTGTAGCAGTTTCATCGCTATTGGCTACCAAGGATGATTCTTCAGCTGGTGAGAATCTCTCTTTTGGAATTGCTGCATCTTCTGCTTCTCAGAGTTACCAGCTTTGCTTCCACTGGTAAAGTCCAGTATTAAGCCTTCCCCTATAACCTTGGACAACATTGGCTACTTCTCTCTCCTATGGAATAATCTTTAGCCTCACTGACTGTTTCGACAAATAATATTTTTTCACACATCCAATCACAAGAGGTCTCTGCATCTACTCATTCTAAAGACATTCAAGATCTTAAGAAAGCAACAGATAAACTTTCCTCGGGCAGGTCTCCCTGCTTCAAGAATTACAATATAATTACAATATAATGTAAATAATTAATCCCATTATTGCACAGTTCATCTTACTCTCTTTCTTCCCCCAGTTTTGATAAACCCTGTTTTAATGTAACGTTACAGGTTCTATGCACATGTTCATTTTACACCCCCTGTTATCTGTAAACCGGCATGATGTGATTGTATCACGAATGCCGGTATAGAAAAAACTTTAAATAAATAAATATAAAAGACCATAGTCTCCCAGAGGATTGAGTACTTGGAAAATTCTACCAGGGCTTTAAATTTGCGTGTTGTAAATTTTCCTATCATTTCCACAATTTCTCCTTTGGAACTATTTAAATCCTACATGCAGGAAATTTTGGTGATCTTAAATGAAGCATTTCCCTCTATTGTTAAGGCTTATTATCTTCCTACATGAGCTAGCCTTACTACTAGTGTTCCAGGCCGAATTGGATTCTGGGGATCTGGATATTTCTGCACTTCTGGAATCAAAAGTTGTAGATGAAGAACACAGGGCACTTTATTCTGCACGTTTGCATCACTTATGGAACGTAATTTGGTTCTTAGACTTTTCTTTTGTGCCACTCATTTGCCTTTCATGAGATTTAAAGTTTGGGTTTTCCCAGATTTTTCATGGGCAACCCAAGAGAGAAGGAAAATATTTTTGGTTATGTGAAATGAGGTAGTCGGTTGAGGAGCATGTTTTGTATTGCGATTTCTACGTAAATGTTTAATTTTTTTTTTGCTTCTGAGAAATATGTATTCTTTGAATCTTCACAGCTGTTTTTTCTTAGATTCAAGGATTCCTAATGGAGGGGGGAACTGTGCCTCTAGGGAATTGGCAGAAATATTTCTTCTACAAGGTTTCAATCTAGAACCAGTAAGAACCATCTACTCACCAAGTATTTTCCTGTGCTTCATGGACAATTATCTAGTCAAAAATTTGCGGAGATGTCGAGCAGAGCTAAAAGAGCAGGGAAGGAAAAGGCTACGGTGCCTGAGGACAAGATGGCACCAGAAGCGAGCTTAGTAGCTGAAGGCATATCAGAAAATCTTTTGCAGGAACTCAGGAAAGCCATCTCAGCTGCGCTTAAAACAAGCTGCAAAAGCTGAGTCCTCTTTGAATGAGTTCCATGAGAAGCTCGAGAACCATACTGCAATTATTACAATGACAGATCAAAAAGTGGAGCATCATGAAGATCAGCTGGATTCTTTAGACTCAATGGTAGCACAATTGAAAAAAAGAAATCAGCTGCTAGAGGATAAATTAGACAATCTTGAGAATCACAGCAGAAGAAACAAACAATGTTCACATACTGGGTCTCCCCAAAACACCATAAAGGTGAGGCCTTGTTTAAATGATATGCAATGGGCCTTTCTGAGCTGCTGGGAGTCGATATGCATGATTGCCAGATATTACAAAACGTGTGTGCTGTTTGCTACCATTTATGGCTGCTGTCCAAAAACCCCATCAAGGCATTGTGAAATTTCTGAATTTCATTGATGAGATGATGATACTGAATGCTTAGCAGAAAAAGGACATCGTGTTGCTTTGATAACAACAAGCTATTGCTGTTTCCAGATTTCTTAGCTCATGTTGCAGTTGACACCATATGCTCTAAGTTATACCAAAAAGGCATCAAATTCTTGCTTCATTTCCCAGCACACCTAAAAGTGTTTTATAATGGTGAGACAAGATGATCATAATAAGGAAGAAATCAAGTCTGTTATGGATAACGTAGGTTGATTTCCAATGGCTGCCTAACTAGGCTTATTTTATATACAGGTTACTCAATATCAAATGCTGTTATTTTCTTGGCTCTGACTAGCCTCTCCTGATCCCGGAGTCCCTATCCTCATGTTTGAGGTGCCAGTGTCATCTGGAGGGAAAGAAGTGCCTCCATGATGGTTTTTGGAAGAAAGAAAACCCGTATCTGCAATGTTTTCTTTTGGGAAAGGAAAATGGGGAGGTTAATGGTTGGGAAACTATGGATAATGGAAATGGATGTGTGTGTGTGGGAATGTTTGTGAATGTGTGTATGCTGCAGCTGGTCTGATTTGGGGACTTTTATAATATTAAGTTGGTCCTTAAATCAGTTTTTGTACTTTACTGGGGGGAGAGGGTCTAGGCTGTGGAACCTCCCCTCTCATTCAACGGTTGCTTATCTTCGCTTATTTCATTTAATTTGTTTGTGTTATGGCTGATATTTATTTACCATTTGTTCTTTGAACGTCGATGGCCTGCATTTCCCATAAAATGGAAAAAACTGTTAATGGACTTGTGCAGGAGGAAAGCATCGTTGCGTTTATACAGGAGACTCATCCGGAAGATCACAACATCAAAACTTGTGCCGTGACTTGGGCAGCGTTATTATTTGTCTTTTAATGCTAGACAAAGAGGGGTGGTTATACTCATTAATAAAAACACTCCCTTTGTTGTTTAGCATCATATTGCCGATACAGATTGGTGGTGGGATTTTCAAATGAGCGGAAAAAGGTGCTAGTTAATTTATATGCCCCAATTCGCTACTCACAAACCTGGTGGCCAAACTAACTCACTGGGAAGGATCGTCTCGGGCGGGTGGTGAGCCCTTGGGCCACGGCAGGACCCAGGAGGAGCCCAAGGCCACACCGTGGGAGGTGAGCTGAGCAGGCATGGTGAGCCAGGCAGGCAGGAACAGAAGCAGGGAGTCCGACCCTCAGCCGGACCTGCATGCCCATGGTAGCCAACACGGGGAAGTTGACTAATGAACGGTCCTCCGACTGTTCCCTTCCCGGCCCTTTCGGACCTGCCGCAGGGAACGGCAATGGGCAGCAGGCCAGACAGAGGCGAGGGCAGACAGAGTCCTTAAACAGAAGACATCAGACGGGGCAGAAGCAGGCTGAAGCAAGACGGAGACATCAGGGCAAGGGCTGAAGCGAGACACAGGAAAGGTCCAAGGCGAGCAGGAACTCCGATGCTGGGATACTCACATCCAAAGCCCCCTCGGCTGGCAGAAGCTCAAGAGCCCGTGGGACGAATCCCTCCTGTTGGCCACTCCAGGGCCCAACAGGACAGAAGGCTCAGGAACCAGGTCAAGGCAGAGACAGGAAGACATCCGGACAAGGGCTGAAGCAGACACTGTAGACAAGGCTGGACGGAAACATTGCACTGTCCATCAGGGCGCCCTACTCAGCCCACCCGTGGGACTGAGTCGCGGACCACCCTGTCCCAGACGCGCCCTACACAGCCCAGGAAGGCTAGTCGCGGACCACGCTGAGAAGGAGGGTGCGGGGGAGACCCAGGCGAACAGGAACTCCGATGCTGGGATACTCACATCCGAAGTCCTTACGGCTGGCAGGAACAGGAGCAGACATCAGGCAAAGACACTGGACTAGGAACCATGGAAGACCTGGATCAGCACGGTTACAGCCAACTGTAAGGCCTGATCGAAGGCCCTTTGCAAGTGAACAGGCAGTCCTTAAATACTGGAGGCAGAAGGCAACTCCCTGGGAGGAGCTTGCCAGGACCGCCCACCGCTGGTCCTATAAGTCAGGTGGAGAGCTGCGGGCCAGCCCCTAGAAGGGCGTCGCCAAACAGGAAGTCCAAACGCAGAGGCATGCAAGCCACAGGCACAGCTAGGCCTCTCAGGCCCTGGAGCAAGTCCCGGATGGAACACAGGCGAGGCCCTGGCTTCAAGGCGGCCTCTGGAGGAAGGTAAGAGACCTCCTGTAGCGCAGCAGCAGGGGGGATCGCAACAGTAATTATGGATGTACTGCTGGAAACCACCTAGAAATGTTGATAGGTGGTTAATAGGGCAAGGCTGGAACAAGGCAGGGCAGGAACATGCAGAAAAAAAAAACCAGACACATGCTGTAGAAACTAGCACTACAGAAAGAACAGGAGACCTGTTGCAAAGGCACTGGAAGGTGGTTCCGAGCTTCCTTTTATACAAGGCAGGATGTGATGTCATCTGTGCATGTTAAAGGAAGTCCAGCTGGCAGGCCCTATAAAAGTGGCTCAGGAACTGCAGCAATGTAATTATGATGTACTGCTGGAAACCACCTAGAAATGTTGATAGGTGGTTAATACAATTTAAATAAATAAATAAATACATGTTCCTGGGATGCAGCACAATGCTGGAGGCACTTCAGACTTGAGGTAAGGGGTGTTGTAAAGCAGTGCTACGCGGTCATGTTATTGCATACCAAATTCAGAATTGTAGAGAGGGAATAAAAAAATTCTTAGAACTGTCTAAAAAAAACCCCTACATCCCGAAGGAGAATTCACATTCAAAATCAATCTTCTTCAATCAAACACGAATGACAGAGACAAAGAAAGAGATTGATGCCTTATTAACTTTAAAGCGAGAATCAATTTATTGTACTATAAATATAAGCTTCTTCAATGGGGTAACAAATCAAGAAAACTTCTTACCAAGCTTGTAAAAAAAAAATGTTAAACCTAAATCAGTTATTTAGCAAATTTCATACTCGGGAAGGACCAAGACAGACAGCGCAAACTTAACAGCGGGCACCAGAGCTCACTCTCCCCCAATGTAACATTACAAGCCCAGCATTACTGTTTCCAAATGGGTGAGGGTAGAGGGTGTTAACCACATTTCTTTTACAAAAGAGGAAGATACTTTCTTTGAAAACCCTCCTAAATTCAATAGAATCTTTGTCTGTGTTGGAATGTTTTAAAAAGTTTGGAAACACCTCATTTCAGTAAAGTGGTTACAGCATGGAGTAAACTTGGGGGTTGAGTTAGAAGACTCCCATGTTTTACAGGTCTTCATGTTAATTTACTGACATTTACTGTCTGCCAGTATGAGAGAAATTCAATTCAAATACTCCACAGACTTTATTTAACGAGAGTGTTGGGAGCTAAAATGGGGATTTGGGACTCTGATATGTGTTTTGAAGTTGTAACATTCAAAGTGGTACTTTTTGTCACAAATTACAATTTTTTTTGGAAAAAGTTTTGGACCACATGATTGATTGGTCTGGCAAAATGATTTACCTGTATCTTTTCAATAGAAGTCTGCATTTACCAAGTGGGAGAAACAGATTTTTCTCTGTCTTCCTTTTTTCCAAAAACCTTGTTCTTATTCATTGGAATAGCTATGAACTACCTGTTTTAATGCTATGGAAAGAACTCATGCAGCACCCTGCATTGTTCGAACTGCTAAGGAAAAAATGTTTGACTAACCTGCGTCAACCACTTTCATGAAGAGGTTATTTCTATCTGTGGTCAACAGTTCATGGACTCAACTAAATCGCTTCTCTGCTTACTTCAGTCTTTTTTTTTATACTTTATTTTTATATCTTATCCAATATTTCTATTAAGACAAAAACTTTATACATGAAACACAAACTTTTAGCAGTGAAAATAATGAAACACCAATGAAGGATTGGCAAAAATAAGGGAAAGAAACAAGCAAAATATATAATAGGCAGGACCCTAAGATGAATATATTCAAGTTTCACTAAATTAGTCTAAGTATCAGGATATCACAGCGGTGATGATGGACTAGTTAACGTCTTAGAAACAAGGAAAAACGTAATTGGGAGGGTCCAAAATATATAGAAGAAGCATTTTTAATTTTAATGCGACATTTACAAGGAAAGCGAACAATGAAGTGAGCCCCAAGGGATAACACTTTTGGCTTCATCTCCAAAAAATTTCTTCCAGTGCAATTGAGTCTTTTTAGATAAATCAGGAAATATCCAAATTTTCTCTCCCAAAAACAAAGAATTATGATTATGAAAGAACAAACGCATCACAGAATCTTTATCTTGAGAAAAAAAAAAGACTAATAAAGCAGCCCATCTGGATTCAGATTCAAGAGATTGTCTAGCATAGTAGTCAAATTCAGGGTATCTAAAGAGAGACACCTCCAATAGCTTGATTCCCATCCTGAGACTCAGTTCTTCTGCCAGAAGGAAGAAAATAAATCTTATTTAGTGGAGGAATCTCAACTTTTGGCCTTTTCAAAATGTCCACCAGATATTTTTTTAAACAGGTCCAGTGGTGTCATAGTTGGAACTGGAGGAAAATTGATCACCTCAAATTAAGATGTTTAGTATAGTTTTCCAAAATCTGAAGTTTTTTTTTTTATTTATAACAAGCTTAACTTGTATTAAAGAATTCTAAACCTGACTCATCTGGTTAACTTGATCAGATACCTGTTGGATTTCTTGAAATTGTATAGTGGAATTCTTCCCGCAGTTTTGAATTTTGACTGCTGAGGCCTGGATTTATCAAAATGCACTAAATATCGCAATGCGATAGAAAAAGGGGCGAGTTTTATGGTAATAGGCAGTTTATCACAATTTGCGCTAATACCTAAGCGAAGCGCTAAAGTTACAGCAAATTGCGATAACTTTTTCGCACTTTGAGATAAGTGCCAGAATTGTAGTACTTACTACATACAACCACTGGGGGGACCATGTTTACTATGAGAGAGAGAGAGAGAGAGAGAGACTGTGCTTCTAGGATTGTATTTTTTAACAATGACCACGCCTCTTGCACACTTTTTACCTTTGCAGCCACACCTTTTGCTTCAGTGTTTACTGAAGAGGATGTTGGGGAGATACCCGTATCAGAGAAGGTTTTCATGGGGAATGATTCAGATGGACTGAACCAAATCATGGTGAACCTAGAAGATGTGGTAGGCCTGACTGACAAACTGAAGAGTAGTAAATCACCTGGACTGGATGGTATACACTCCAGGGTTCTGAAGGAAAACAAAAATGAAATTTCAGACCTATTAGTAAAAATTTGTGATAAATTGCAGGAAGACCTTCTGAGACTGGAAAATTGGGCATCCAAATGGCAGATGAAATTTAATGTGGATAAGTGCAAGGTGATGCGTATAGGAAAAAAATAACCCATGCTATAGTTACACAATGTTAGGTTCCATATTAGGAGCTACCGCCCAAGAAAGAGATCTAGGTGTCATAGTGGATAACACATTGAAATCATCGGTTCAGTTTGCTGTGGCAGTCAAAAAAGCAAACAGAATGTTGGGAATTATTAGAAAGGGAATGGTGAATAAAACAGAAAATGTCATAATGCCTCTGTATCGCTCCATGGTGAGACCGCACCTTGAATACTGTGTACAATTCTGGTCGTCGCATCTTAAAAAAGATATAGTTGTAATGGAGAAGGTACAGAGAAGGGCGACCAAAATGATAACGGGAATGGAACAGCTCCCCTATGAGGAAAGACTAAAGAGGTTTTAGGACTTTTCAGCTTGAAGAAGAGACGGTTGAGGGGGGATATGATAGAGGTGTTTAAAATTATGAGAGGTCTAGAACGGGTTAATGTGAATCAGTTATTTACTCTTTCGGATAATAGAAAGACTAGGGGCACTCCATGAAGTTAGCATGTGGCACATTTAAAACTAATCGGAGAAAGTTCTTTTTCACTCAACCCATAATTAAACTCTGGAATTTGTTGCCAGAGGATGTGGTTAGTGCAGTTAGTGTAGCTGTGTTTAAAAAAGGATTGGATAAGTTCTTGGAGGAGAAGTCCATTGTTGCGTCTGTCAGACTCAGACGGCTTCGTCCCACATACCTCACCTCAATATTTGCTTTCTCTACCAGCCTCGGGAAAAATGGTGACCGCCGCGTCTGCTTGCCGCACTCTCCGGCGTCCCTGGAATGGCTATGGCCATGATTCACCTAAGGCCCTCATAGGGTGTGCGTGCTACCCATGTCTTTATTCCACCGTTGGCACGAACCTCGGGGGCGTCCCCCTCGAGGATGTCACAACATCCAGGTATTTAGGCTGCCCATTTGCTGATTGACTTTGAGTTAGCAAGGATTGGATTCGTCCGTTCTAAGCTGCTCTGCCACTTCTTGCTGCTGCTGGAAGCTCTCTCTACCCTCCGGGGTTCTATTAACTTGGGTACCCGCTCCTCGGGGGCCCTATGCTTCTTTCCAGGTGCCTATCCAGTATCCAGGTACTCACTCCTTGAGGGCTTGAGTTGTCTACCTTGGTGCCTGCTACCAATACTTCTACCTGCTGGGAACTCCACCATTACAGCTACAAGAGTGAGTAATCTAACATCTACCAGTCTGTCTCATCTACAGCTCCTCATTGAAGATCTGCATCGGAGCTCCCTATACCACCATTATGGGACGGGTCTTCTCAGCCGAGGACCCAAGACTGCTGCTGCAGGAATCTACTCACTACTGCCACCTCTGGTGAACTCTACAAGCTGCACAATTTATTTATTTAAAATCTTTTCTATACCATCGTTAAGTTATATACCATCACAACGGTTTACATATAGGCACGTATAGTAATGTTAAAATTGTATAGGGTAATACTTTCTATCAAAGTGCCAATAAGGTTCCAATTACATAATTTCAAAAATAAAGACTATTTGATGAATATCATAAATCTTGTCCATTTATACGTGTAACAGATTTACTTTACATGTATAATTCTTTTGTATTGTATATTTTATCTAATGTTAGCGGTGAAATAATAAAATAACAAAATATGCACATGGGGCAGATTTTCAAAGGGATACGCACGTAAGATACGCGGGTACCCCCCGAAACCCTGCCCCAAGCTCCCCCTGCATGCGCCGAGCCTATGTTGAATAGGCTCGGCGGTGCGCGCAAGCCCCGGGACGCACGTAAGTCCCGGGGCTTTCCTGGGGGGCGTGTCGGGGGTGTGTTGCGGCGGCGCCGCAGGCGGAGTTGTGGCCCGGGAGCATTTTGGGGGCGTGGCCGAGGCCTCCGAAACCGCTCCCGGGCCGGGGAATCGCGCGAGTTACGCCTGCCTCAGGCAGGCGTAACTTTTCTAACAAAGGTGGGGGGGGGGGGGGGGTTAGGGAGGGGAAGGTGTGGGGGGGCTGGAAGGAAAGTTCCCTCCGAGGCCGCTCCAATTTCGGAGCGGCCTCAGAGGGAATGGAGGCAGGCTGCGCGGCTCGGCATGTGCTGGCTGCAGATTTTGCACAGCCTTGCGCGCGCCAACCCCGGATTTTAAAGGATACGCGCGGCCACGCGCATATCTATTAAAATCCGGCATACTCTTGTTCGCGCAAACAAAAGTACGCGCGGGCGTACTTTATTAAAATCTACCCCATATTGAACTAAGTGCTATGTGCTGATGTTCTTCTGCCTGCTTTATTTATTTTCCTATTCTCCGTTCTCTTTGTAAAACGCTTGTTTGAAAAGCCAGGTTTTTAAACTTTTAAAAAAAGTTTGAAATTTCTCTGTAATCTGATCTCAAGGGGCATGGTATTCCATAGCATAGGTCCTGCTAAGGATAGTGCCCGCTCTATAACTTGGGTCAGTCTTGCTGTCCTAACAGAAGGGGCGGTTAGAAGTGCTTTGTTAGCCGATAAGATTTCTCTGTGGGACATATACACATAGTGCTGTGTTCAGCCACTCTGCTATTTCGTCATTAATTTATGTATTGTGCATAGTGTTTTGTATTGTACCCTATGTTCTATGGGTAGCCAGTGTAATTCTGCTAGTGTTTCAGTAATGTGATCTCTTTTTCTTTTATCAGTAAGTATTCTTGCGGCAGAGTTTTGTAATATTTGGAGTGGTCTTATAGTTGTATATGGAACATAAGAACATAAGAAAATGCCATACTGGGTCAGACCAAGGGTCCATCAAGCCCAGCATCCTGTTTCCAACAGTGGCCAATCCAGGCCATAAGAACCTGGCAAGTACCCAAAAACTAAGTCTATTCCATGTTACCATTGCTAATGGCAGTGGCTATTCTCTAAGTGAACTTAATAGCAGGTAATGGACTTCTCCTCCAAGAACTTATCCAATCCTTTTTTAAACACAGCTATACTAACTGCACTAACCACATCCTCTGGCAACAAATTCCAGAGTTTAATTGTGCGTTGAGTAAAAAAGAACTTTCTCCGATTAGTTTTAAATGTGCCCCATGCTAACTTCATGGAGTGCCCCCTAGTCTTTCTACTATCCGAAACACTAAATAACCGATTCACATCTACCCGTTCTAGACCTCTCGTGATTTTAAACACCTCTATCATATCCCCCCTCAGCCGTCTCTTCTCCAAGCTGAAAAGTCCTAACCTCTTTAGTCTTTCCTCATAGGGGAATTGTTCCATTCCTCTTATCATTTGGAAGCCCTTCTCTGTACCTTCTCCATCGCAATTATATGTTTTTTTAGATGCGGCGACCAGAATTGTACACAGTATTCAAGGTGCAGTCTCACCATGGAGCGATACAGAGGCATTATGACATTTTCCGTTTTATTCACCATTCCCTTTCTAATAATTCCCAACATTCTGTTTGCTCTTTTGACTGCCGCAGCACACTGTATCGACGATTTCAATGTGTTATCCACTATGACACCTAGATCTCTTTCTTGGGTTGTAGCACCTAATATGGAACCCAATTGTGTAATTATAGCATGGGTTATTTTTCCCTATATGCATCACCTTGCACTTATCCACATTAAATTTCATCTGCCATTTGGATGCCCAATTTTCCAGTCTCACAAGGTCTTCCTGCAATTTATCACAATCTGCTTGTGATTTAACTACTCTGAACAATTTTGTGTCATCTGCTAATTTGATTATCTCACTCGTCGTATTTCTTTCCAGATCATTTATAAATATATTGAAAAGTGAGGGTCACAATATAGATCCCTGAGGCACTCCACTGCCACTCCCTTCCACTGAGAAAATTGCCCATTTAATCCTACTCTCTGTTTCCTGTCTTTTAGCCAGTTTGCAATCCACGAAAGGACATCGCCACCTATCCCATGACTTTTTACTTTTCCTAGAAGCCTCTCATGAGGAACTTTGTCAAACGCCTTCTGAAAATCCAAATATACTATATCTACCGGTTCACCTTTATCCACATGTTTATTAACTCCTTCAAAAAAGTGAAGCAGATTTGTGAGGCAAGACTTGCCCTGGGTAAAGCCATGCTGACTTTGTTCCATTAAACCATGTCTTTCTATATGTTCTGTGATTTTGATGTTTAGAACACTTTCCACTATTTTTCCTGGCACTGAAGTCAGGCTAACCGGTCTGTAGTTTCCCGGATCGCCCCTGGAGCCCTTTTTAAATATTGGGGTTACATTTGCTATCCTCCAGTCTTCAGGTACAGTGGATGATTTTAATGATAAGTTACAAATTTTTACTAATAGGTCTGAAATTTCATTTTTTAGTTCCTTCAGAACTCTGGGGTGTATACCATCCGGTCCAGGTGATTTACTACTCTTCAGTTTGTCAATCAGGTCTACCACATCTTCTAGGTTCATCGTGATTTGATTCAGTCCATCTGAATCATTACCCATGAAAACCTTCTCCATTACGGGTACCTCCCCAACATCCTCTTCAGTAAACACCGAAGCAAAGAAATCATTTAATCTTTCCGCGATGGCCTTATCTTCACTAAGTGCCCCTTTAACCCCTCGATCATCTAACGGTCCAACTGACTCCCTCACATGCTTTCTGCTTCGGATATATTTAAAAACGTTTTCACTGAGTTTTTGCCTCTACAGCCAACTTCTTTTCAAATTCTCTCATAGCCTGTCTTATCACTGTCTTAGATTTAACTTGCCAACACTTATGCTTTATCCTATTTTCTTCTGTTGGATCCTTCTTCCAATTTTTGAATGAAGATCTTTTGGCTAAAATAGCTTCTTTCACCTCCCCTTTTAACCATGCCGGTAGTCGTTTTGCCTTCTTTCCACCTTTCTTAATGTGTGGAATACATCTAGACTGTGCTTCTAGAACAGTATTTTTTACACAATGACCACGCCTCTTGGACATTTTTTACTTTTGTAGCTGCTCCTTTCAGTTTTTTTCCAACAATTTTTCTTATTTTATCAAAGTTTCCCTTTTGAAAGTTTAGCACAAGAGCCTTGGATTTGCACACTGTTCCTCTTCATCATTAAATCAAATTTGATCATATTATGATCACTATTGCCAAGCGGCCCCACCATCGTTACCTCTCTCACCAAGTCCTGTGCTCCACTGAGTATTAGATCTAAAATTGCTCCCTCTCTCGTCGGTTCCTGAACCAATTGCTCCATAAAGCTATCATTTATTCCATCCAGGAACGTTATCTCTCTAGCGTGTCCCGATGATACATTTACCCAGTCAATATTGGGGTAATTGAAGTCTCCCATTATTACTGCACTACCAATTTGGTTAGCTTCCCTAATTTCTCTTAGCATTTCACTGTCTGTCTCACCATCTTGACCAGGTGGACGGTAGTATACCCCTGTCACTATAGTCTTCCCCGACACACAAGGGATTTCTACCCATAAAGTTTCAATTTTGTATTTAGTCTCATGCAGGATGTTTATCCTGTTGGACTCTATGCCATCCCGGACATAAAGCGCCACACCTCCTCCCGGGAGCTCCTCTCTGTCATTGTGATATAATTTGTACCCCGGTATAGCACTGTCCCATTGGTTATCCTCTTTCCACCATGTCTCTGAGATGCCAATTAAGTCTATGTCATCATTCACTGCTATACATTCTAATTCTCCCATCTTACTTCTTAGACTTCTGGCATTAGCATACAAACATTTCAAAGTTTGTTTTTTGTTTGTATTTTCATTCTGCTTTTTAATTGATAGGGATAAGTTAGAATTTTTTTTAGCTCAGGTGAGTTTTTAGTTACAGGTACTTGGACTATTTTTCTAATTATTGGAACCTCACTGTCGGGATGCCCTAATTCTAATGCATCATTAGTATCCTTTGAAGATACCTCTCTCCGAACCATGCGCTGCTGAGCGACTGTCGGCTTTCCCCTTTGTTCTAGTTTAAAAGCTGCTCTTTCTCCTTTTTAAAGGTTAGAGCCAGCAGTCTGGTTCCACCCTGGTTAAGGTGGAGCCCATCCCTTTGGAAGAGACTCCCCCTCCCCCAAAAGGTTCCCCAGTTCCTAACAAAACAGAATCCCTCTTCCTTGCACCATCGTCTCATTCACGCATTGAGACTCCGAGCTCTGCCTGCCTCTGGTGACCTGCGCGTGGAACAGGGAGCATTCAGAGAATGCTACCCTGGAGGTTCTGGATTTAAGCCTTTCTACCTATTCATGAAAGAATAAATTAATTTTTGTTTTATTATATGATTGGATCTGATTGTTTTCTATACTTGCGCATTTATAAACTGCAAAAATATAAATAAATTCTGATTAATAGGAATTTTTAATGCTGGTAAGTGCTTGAAATAATTGAGGTAAAATGTTTTAAAAGTTTCACTCATGATGCAGAATGGCTGTTGCAAATTACTTAGAAAGCCTTTCTAGGGTGCATTATAAAATGGCGGTGGGGCCGGAGGAGCGGGAGGAGAAGCAGCGGCGCCGCGCGCGCGCGGTGCCGCTGCTTCTCCTCCCCAGATCTGCCGGCAGATCTTGGGGGGGGGGGGGTGTCACTCCCGCGCCCCCCCCCCCCCCCGAGATCTGCCGGCAGGAGCGGGAGGAGAAGCAGCGGCGCCGCGCGCGCGCGGGTGCCGCTACTTCTCCTCCCCAGATCTGCCGGCAGATCTCGGGGGGGGGGGGGTCACTCCCGCGCCCCCCCCCCCCCGAGATCTGCCGGCAGGAGCGGGAGGAGAAGTAGCGGCACCTTCTCCTCCCGCTCCTGCTGGCAGATCTCGGGGGGGTCACTGCCGCGCGCGCGGGAGTGACACCCCCCCCCCGAGATCTGCCGGCAGGAGCGGGAGGAGTTAATGGAGCCGGGTGAGGGTTGCGGGAAGTCGCGCTTACGGCGCCGGGAGGAAATGGAGGTGGGTGAAGGGAGGGACTGAGTGGGAGGGAGGGTATCAATAAGAAAACAACTAGTAGCTCTTCAGACCTGCATGCCTACAGCCCACCCATGTTAACCTTGTGCCCACCCAAAAAATCAATTCTGGCTATGCCCACTGAGCTAGAGTGGAAGGGTGGTATGGCCTCAACCTTCAAAATTGCGGGCAATTTTTAAATAGCTTTGGAAATTGCCCTCCCTACCATTCAGTTTAGATCAAAGCTTTATACATTATGAATGATTCTGGAGTGCATATCATTTCTATAGTTATGGCATACAAGAATTAAATAGAAGTGTGTGAGGGGTCCGTGAAAATTCTTGAAGTTGAAAAAGGAATTCATATTCCTTGAAAGGTTGGGAACCTCTGAACTAGCAGGTTAAACCAGACCTAGTATTGTCCTACATGAAAATAAAATAAAAACTACAAATCCGTGCGTCCAAGGAACCATAGCCAGGCGTAATCAGCCTCCTCGGTTGACCAGGCTCTTTATACCAAATACTTACTCTAGGATAGAAAAAAAAATACGGAAAGCTCAGAAAAAAGTAACAGAGGAAGAGTCGCTGCCTGTACTTTGTAGTCCAGCCAGTTACGCTCACGAGCGAGGGAGCACGTCAGCCGCCCACAATAAGGAAACTACATTTCCCAGGGTGTGCAGCGCACAGTCCATGCTTATGTCACTTCCGGGATTCCGCTTCCGGGGATGGGAGAGGCGGAGGTAAGCGGGTGACGGCCGGATCCAGGCGCGGTCCCGGGCCGCAGCGGGAGGATGGAGGCTGTGCCCCGCATGCCCATGATTTGGCTGGACCTGAAGGAGGCCGGCGAGTTCGGCTTTAAGCAGGCAGTGAAGCAGGTGAGGAGGAAGCGGGGTGGTGGGCCGGGCATTCTGATGTCGGGGCGGGAGGCATGCGCGGAGCAGCCGCGGGCTCAGGCGGAGCGTGTACGAGCAACTCGCTGATTTCGTATATCCGCTCCGCTGCAGTAGACTCCAGCTGCTGCCTTTTCCAACATGCGAGAGGCATCACGGCCCAGGTCTCAGGATTCTGGTCACGGGAAGGATCCCGATCACCGACAGCGTCAGGTGATCCCTGCGTCACTAGTCATCCAGCAACGTACCGACAGGATCACGTGATCTCTCGGGTAACAATCACTGACCAAGGTACGGACTATCCACAGGGTTGCAGGAAGGGCCTGAGTAATGGTGTTATGCTCCTTAGGCGACCTTTCAGTCTTGTGACTCTCCCTTCACCCTTCCTCCAATTAAATTTCAGGCTTAGCCACGCCCCTCTTTCCCAGATTTTGATCATTAAATTTAAAAAATCACAATGTCCCCCATCACAATTCCATAAAAGGACACAGGGAGGACAGTTTTCAAAGGTCCTTTACCTAGGTAAAAGAGCTTTGTGAAAACTGCCATCCTAAAAGTTCCTGAAAGTTTGTAAGGTTTAAAGGGAAAGTTTGCTCGTCCTTTCCTTTGAGAACTGTTATTGCAAAGTCCACAGGTTTTGTGTCAAAACATACAGTTTTGAAAATGGGATGGAAAATAGCATAAAGAATGAAGCTGAAAAAAAATCATAGAGCAAAAAATATTAAAATTGTTCATATTCTGCTTTTCCTGGAAATGCCAAAGTGGATAATAATATATGTTGAGCATTTTTTTATTGTAGCTAAAGCTTCTGTTGCCAAATTGAGGGGCTGAATCAAAGTGTGCCCAGCCTAACACACAGATTAATGAGTGGTTGGGCACATGTTTTAAGAACATAAGAAATTGCCATGCTGGGTCAGACCAAGGGTCCATCAAGCCCAGTTTTTGGATGCACTAGACTAACACCTGATGCTTAGCGTGTCCAAAATGCAGGTCCAAACAACTGTATAGCTGATAGTACTCATAACATGTAAATTCCAGGTAGATGAGGCTATTAGCTTTTACCACCTGATGCAGTAAATCCCCGGGTACCCAAAGCACACTTCTTATCATGGCAAATTTAACACCAGCCCCAGAGCCTGTGTTAAGTCATTCTTCGAGTCATGGGCTTATGGAAAAATCCAAAATATTGTACTCTGTGGCTTATACACAGAGAACAGTATATCTACTGCTTTTGTTGGTTAACAATAAAGAATGAATGAAATGGATCGATTACAAAAAAAAAATTCTGGATGTACAATATACAGGCTGTAGGCTGATTGTGCCCCTTGCTATTGTAGGTGTATATTGTGCATCCCGAAAAACTTCTTTTTTTTGTAATCAATCCATTACAGTAATTCGTTCTTGAGTGCCTGTAGCAATATGTAAGTGGCACAGCCACGTCTCCTGGGCATCCAATGCATTTGAGCCCTAGGGTCGTGCAATTTCTCCCTAGCATATCCCTTTAAATATAGCTTTGGGTGCCCAGGACGCGTTTAAAAAAAACCAGGTGTTCAGTTTGGATGCACATTTTTACGTGCATCTTATTGCATCGGCCTGTGAGTGATCCCCAAATGTGCTGAACATGATGAAGAAATCTGGAAAATCAAACAGATCAATGCAGTGAATTCAAATCCCAAAGAAATGAGCCAAAGTCCACAAAATGGATGAACATTGTTTTGTGGACTTTGGCTTTTTTTCTTTTAGACTTGAAAACACTTCACTGATACTTGTGATCTTCCAGACTTATTCATTGTGTTCAGCATTTTTGGGGAGCACTCAATTTGGCAGCAGTGGCTTTATCTAGCTACATTAAGTGTGTAAAACACTTTTGCTCTCTCCCCTGCCCCGCCCTGCCCCACCTTTTTTTAATTTGCCATTTGGGGTTAGTAGTTTTTTCTGTCTCCACTAGTATTTTTGCATATTGCCCTTCTATTAAACTTTATCTTGCATATGTGTGTGTATGTATACACATAATACAAGTATATGCTAGAAATTATTTCACATTGAGTAATGTCACCTGTGATTTTAGGACTGGATACAAAAAACTCAAGAAATGTATAAAATTTAATACATTTTAATACATCTGTACTACATTTGCTGAAGGTAGTCTCTGAAATGGCTGGTTGGCCTGAATTAGGATGCTTTTCCTTACTATTCACCATATAAAACATTTTCAATTTCTTTTGTCCCCTCGATAATAGTGACACAAATTCCCCTTCCTCTATTACCAGGCACATTGTGAATTAGCACAAAATCCTGCTAAAAAAGTCACTTATAGCAAATCTGCCATACCAAAACAACACTAATTCCCAGAATCCAAACAGCAACAACCCTACCTATGCAAATATTAAACTGGGTCCTGGAACAGCATTACTCTTCTTCACAGCAGGGAAAAGCATTGGGTTGAGAACCAGGGTTCAAATCCCACCTCCCCGGTGATACTCCTTGTGACCTTAGGCAAATCACTTTATCTCCCATTGCCTCAGGTAGCCACATAGGGCCTGATTTTAAAAAGCATTTACTCGAGTAAAAACCAGGTTTACTGGAGTAAATTCACTTTACTTGAGTAAGTGGGTTTTTGAAAATTGCTACAATATATGCCATTGACTTGTCTATAGGATTTACTCACATAAGTGCACTTTACTTGAGTAAATGGCTTTTGAAAATTGCTACAATAGTAGCTACATTTACGCATGTAACTCCTTTTGAAAATTACCCCCTTAGATTGTAAGATGTTTGGGGCAGGGACTTATTGTACCTGAATTCTGAAAATGCTGAGCGTTATTTGGAAAGGCGGGCTAAAAATCCTAATCTATTATTAGCAATATACCTTCTGTTGGGAAAACAAATAAGGTGGACTGCTACAGATCCCTAAGGAGAAATTACAGGCTAGCAAAATAACTCACTTTGCTCATACATGCAAAACACATACCCTCACTAAGTACAGAATAAGTACCACAGACTGGAAATATATTGGACAAAAACTGAATTGGAAACCCTAGGAAGCCAGACTCTTTATGCAGTACAACACTGGAGTAATAGAAACAGAAATGCATTGAGGGAGAAAAATCAGGCTTCCCACAAAAAGAATAAACAAGAAAAACTCTCTCTAATCCTGGGGGAAACAGGAAAAACAGCAGCTGTAGCAGCAAAATATGTATCTTTCCACCAGACCAGATACATAATCTGAACAGAGACAATTTGGACTAGCACCAGAACCTGTAAATTGGCTCCTTGTCCTTTCTGTATCTTGTTGTTTTATCTTACTGTTATCACTATTTTGTGAATTTTCCCCCTTTTTATTTTAACCACTTTATTACTTTGACATGTAAACATTGCCATGCCATAGAAACATAATAGCAGAAAAAGATCATATCTAGTCTGCCTATTTGTTCAACTCATTTAGCTTTACAATTCCCATCAGAGATCTCCCTGTATTTATCCCATGCTTTCTTGAATTCAGATGCAGTTTTTGTCTTCACCACTTCCACTTCCAATGCATCCACTACCCTCTGTGTAAAGAAATATTTCCTAAGATTTCTCCTGAGTCTGCCCCTTTTCACCCTCATCCTATAACCTCCTGTTCTAGAGCCTCCTTTCCATTGAAAGAGGCTCGCTTCCTATGCACGGGAAACCTTTAAGATATTTAAATGTCTCTATCATATAATCCCCTATCTCACCTTTCCTCTAGGTTACACATGTTTAGATCTTTGTCTATCCCCATATGCTCTAGAATGAAGACCACTGATCAATTTAGTAGCCATCCTCTCCAACCAGTTTGTATCCTTTTGAAAGTGCAGTCTGCAGAATTGGACCCAGTATTCCAAATAAGGCCTCAAACCGGCATGATGTACCCACGAATGTCGATATATAAAAGCTAATAAATACAAAAAATAAATCAAGGCAGTAAAGCAATTGAAATCTGCTTTGCTGAGTTTGCTCTAACCTCACCCCCCCCCTTCCTTCCTGTCTTCTGTATGACAAGAAGGGGAGGGAGTAGAGTGGCTCTTTCTTGTTCTGCTCTATCCACTCTAGCTTCATCTCTTCCTCTCCTGTTCCCTGCCTTCTGCCTGGAAGGGGCTGGGGCAGCAGCAGGAAGCAGAAGACTGTTCCTTGCTGCCTGAGATTCATGGCACTGGCCAATAGTCTTCATGCAGAGCAAAGATCCTGGGTGCTGAGCCTCATTTGCCTGAGGGAAGAGCCAGCCCTAGTCACGGGAGATCCCTCTGACTACTGACAGGGTCACGTGATCCACATGTAAGGTGACAGGTATGAGAATATCCTAAGGAAAGATAAAGCAATGAGACATATGTAAATGGCACAATCCAGACCTTAAAGCACTAGATTTAGATATTGTTGCTATCACAAGAGCATGGTTCAGTTCAATTACTCGCATATGGCCATATTAGGTTATAATATGTTCAGAAAGGTTAGGCAAGATGGAAGACAAGGAGGAGTAAATCTTTTTATGTGAAAGATATTAAAATTGAAATCCAGGCGATCTTGGGGGAAAGAGGGAGGCACTGTGAGTCTTTTTGAAAGAGGAGATGATACTGCATATTTAGTCTCTTACGTAATGAGAGGAGCTGTTGCTGGTGGGTATTTTAATCTGCTGGATGTGGATTGGAGTGTCCCAGCTGTGGACTCGGAAATAGAGAACTCCTAGACTCCCTCGAGGGGGAGGAGAGGATGATACTGGACTTGGTATTTACAAATCCCAAAAGTGTTTTGAATGTACAGGTAGGTGGTCACCTGAGCACCGCTTTGGGTGAATTTTGTATTCCAAAAAAGTGGGTAACAAATAAAAAAAAAAAAATAATAATAAAAATTAAATCAAATGGTAAGCTTTAATTATCTAAGAGCATAAGCAGATTCTTGAACTTCAAGGCTGTGGCCTTTGTCAAAATGAAGGATTATCTGAAGGAGGCTGTGGCAGGATAGGAAAACCTTTGAAACAAAACCGTGGTTCAGACTAAAAGTTGCTATAGTAAGGGCAGCAAGTCTTTGTTAGGAAAATAAATAAAAGTAAGAGGAAAAGAAGATGGTATGGTTTTCAAAGAAAGCAGCTGTAAAAGAGGCCAAAAAGGTTAGCATTCAGAAGGTGTACAAGGGTGGGATCTCAGCAAAAAAAGAATGTCTGGAAAAGGTGAGAGAAGCAGGAGAGGTAGACAGTGAGTCAAAGGTATCGGTAGAATAAAAGATAGCCAAGGCAAAGCAAAGTGTCAGTTATGTCAATGAAAGGAGGAAGTGCGGATGTGGGATTGTGAGACTACGAAGAGAAAAGGAAGATTGGAGGGTGACAAGGACAAAGAAGACATTCTAAACATAATTTTATTCATGGTTTACTGGGAAGGAGCATTGATGATTGGTAATAGGGTACGTGTCTGACTATTTTCAGAACCAGACGGTTTGCATGGCTCTAACTGGAAGTGGTCAAAGCTAGGGACCAAACGGGATTCATCCGAGGATATTAAGGGAGCTTGGAGAAGTTCTGGCAAGTTTGCCAGTGATTCTGTTCAGTTAATCTTTGGAGAAGAGCGGATGTCATCCCTCCTTCATAAAAGTAATGGGTGAGGAGTTTGGAAATTACAGGTTGTTTAGTCTGATCTCAGTGGTGGGGGAACGGAGCCTCTACCAAAGGAAAGGATGGTGAAGCATCTAGAATCTGTCAGGCAGCTTGATTTTAACCAGAAGGAGATTGTGGCAGACAAATGTGGTGAGTTTGATTTAAGGCAACAACCCACAAACAAGAAAGGAGAGCAATTCTGCACGTAGTGAGCAAACGATCCAAAGGAAAAAGTGCAAAAAAAAAATTGAAGGCCCGCACAAATTTCAGTGATTTATAGTGAAAATTTACTTGGTATGGCAACTCCACTAGTTGTACTCCCGGCCATCCTTTTATGAGAAAAAAATACAGATTTGACAAGTTTATTGTTGTCCCTCCTGACACAACCTCGCGGCGAAACACGGGTTCTGTGTCAGGGGACTTGCTTCAATATAAATTTTCACTGCAATCATTGAAATCTGTGTGGACCTTCAATTTTTTTCTGCACTTTTTCCTTTGGAATTTGATTTAAGGACCATATAATTAGACAAGGGCTGGGTGCAGAGATTTTGATAACTGTCCCACGGAGAAGACGCATACATTTTTAGCAGCCTGGGGTTGGGCTCGAACTTGATGGACTGGGTTAGAAACTAGTTGAGAGAGAGACAACGGAGGATAGAGGTAAATGGAACTCATGCTGAGGAAAGGAAAGTAATTAACAGAGCGCCCCAGGTCGCTGTCCAGAAGCCGTGTCCATTCAGTATCTTTCCAAGCTGTAGCAGAGGCACAAAGCAGGCTTCTAAGCCTGAGGCAGCAACATCACTTCTGGCCTCTGGCTAGCCCTCCTCTCTTTGCTTTGGGCCAGATGGAAGCCTCTCTTGGATCATAGTTTTCCCACCCTGGTTAGATGGAAAAGTTTTGCCTATTTGCAGATAACATTAAAATCCGCAACAGGGTGGACAGAATGAGACATGATTTAAGAAACCTCGGAGAGTGGGCAAGGGCTTGGCAGTGAAGATGCAGTGTCATGTGTTTGGGGTACAGAAATCAATGGAGCAATGCACAGCGCCAACCAAGAGAGAGAACTTGGGGTGATCATATCAGATCTTAAGGTAGCAAAACAGTATGCCAAATCAGTGGCTAGAGCCAGAGGGATGCTAGAGTACATAGGGAGAGGCATAAACATATGGAATCCTGCTTTTAGTTCTGGAAGCCCTAACTCAGAAAGGAAATAGAGGCTGGAAATGGTCCAGAGCAGCGTTTCCCAGCCCTCTCCTGGAGGCACACCTATCCAGTCAGGCTTTCGCGATTACTACAATGAATTTGCATAAGAGAGATTTGCATAGACCTGGTCTCCAGTGCATGCAAATCTCTCTCATGCATATTCATTATGGATATCCTGAAAACCTAACTGGTTAGGTATGCCTCCAGGAGAGGACTGTAAAGCACTGGTGCATGTCTGCACTTTTTGGCATGAAATCTTAACTGCTAAGTATTCGACCACTCCTCAAGCTTTATTAGATCACTTATTTTGTTTTCTCCTTCAGGATTGTCCATTTTATTGCAGATCTAAGTGTCACCTGCAAATAAGCAAACTTTTCCTTCTAACTTCTCTTCAATATTGCTAGCAAAGATATTGAACAGATCTGGCCCTAGCACCCTTCCTTGAGGCACTCCTTATCACCCTTCACTCCTCAGAGTGAATTTCATCTATCGTGTAACCAGTTTCTAATCAAAGAAATCAATTAGAGTTGTCTAATACAATCTACTTGTGGTAAAATTAGGTTGGCCTTATGGTCCTTATCTGCTGTCATGTTCTGTTTTTTAGTCTGGGGGGGAATTCCCTTCCTGCGCAACTGATCAGATTCTGTGCAGAATTTGGAAGGCCCTGGCGACACCGTGAGCAGAGGCTGTCTCGCTTATGGCTGTGCTGCGAGTGGGATGGCCTCCGCTTGTGGCACTCTGGGTCTGGCTCCTTCTTTGCCACAAGCGGGTCAGCGAAGATGGAGTAGGCCCTGGTGTGCCGCAAGCGGAGGCTGTCCCACTCACGGCGAAGGTGTAGGCCCCGGAGTGCCGTGAGTAGAGTCCATTCCATTCGCGGTGAAGATGGAGCAGGCCCCAGTGAGAGTGAGTCTGTGTGTGTGTGTGAGAGAGACTGGGGGGTGTGAGAGAGCGTGGGTGCCAGAGAGAGGGAGCCTAGGGAGATTGTGAAAGAGTATGTTTATATGTGAGAGATTGGGAGCTGGTTTGTGTGAAAAAGGGATTGTGTGAGAGAATTTGAAATTAAGTTGGCCATAGAGGCAAAAATTCATAATAAAAACTTTTAAAAATATATCCGAAGCAAGAAACCTGTGAGGGAGTCGGTTGGACCATTAGATGACAGAGGGGTTAAAGGGGCTCTTAGGGAAGGTAAGGCCATTGCAGAAAGACTAAATGAGTTCTTTGCCTCCGTGTTTACTAATGAGAATGTTGGGGAGATACCAGTTCCGGAGATGGTTTTCAGGGGTGATGAGTCAGACGAACTGAACGAAATCACTGTGAACCTGGAAGATGTAGTAGGCCAGATTGACAAACTAAAGAGTAACAAATCACCTGGACTGGATAGTATGCATCCTAGGGTACTGAAGGAACTCAAAAATGAAATTTCTGATCTATTAGTTAAAAATTGTAACCTATCGTTTAAATTATCCATTGTACCTGAAGACTGGAGGGTGGCCAATGTAACCCCAATCTACCTTATAAATGGGCTCTGACCGGCCCGCAAATGCGCAGTAGAGAGCAGCTCTACCGCGCATGTGCGGGCCAGCACGTTGGTCAGAGCCGTGCGTGCCCGAAACAAAAAACATGGCGGTGGGGCCGCAGGAGCGGCGGCGGCCGCGAAGCAGGAGCGGGAGGAGGAGCAGAGGCGCCGCGCGCGAGTGACACCCCCCTCCGAGATCTGCCGGCAGGAGAAGCAGCGCCGCGCGCGAGTGACACCCGCCCCCCCCGAGATCTGCCGGCAGGAGAAGCAACGCCGCGCACGCGCGGAAAGCAGCGGTGCCGTGCATGAGTGACACCCCCCCCCCCCCCGAGATCTGCCGGCAGGAGCGGCAGGAGAAGCAGCGCCGCGCGCGGGAGTGACACCCCCCCCCCCAAGATCTGCCGGCAGGAGCGGGAGGAGAAGGTGGTGAGAGGGAAGGTGAGAGAGAGAGAGAGAGAGAGGGAGGTGAGAGAGGGGGAGGGAGGTGTGAGAGAGAGGGAGGGGAAGGGAGGTGAGGGAGGGGGTGGGGGTGAGAGAGTGAAGGGGGAGGGAGTGGGAAGGAAACGGACCGAGCCCGTTGTTACGGGCTTAACGGCTAGTATTTAAGAAAAGGCTCCAGGGGCGATCTGGGTAACTATAGACTAGTGAGCCTGATTTCAGTGCCGGGAAAAATATTGGAAACTATTCTCAAGATCAAAATTATAGAGCATATAGAAAGACATGGTTTAATGGAACAAGGTCAACATGGATTTACCCAAGGGAAGTCTTGCCTAACAAATCTGCTTCATTTTTTTGAAGGGGTTAATAAACATGTGGACAAAGGTGAACCGGTAGATGTAGTGTATTTAGATTTTCAGAAGGCGTTTGACAAAGTCCCTCATGAGAGGCTTCTAAGAAAACTAAAAAATCATGGGATAGGAGGCGATGTCCTTTCGTGGATTACAAACTGGATAAAAGACAGGAGACAGAGAGTAGGATTAAATGGTCAATTTTCTCAGTGAAAAAGGGTAAACAGTGGAGTGCCTCAGGGATCTGTACTTGGACCGGATATATATATATATATGTGTATACAGATACGTATATATATATATATATATGATCTGGAAAGGAAAACGACGAGTGAGGTTATCAAATTTGCGGATGATACAAAATTATTCAGAGTAGTTAAATCACAAGTGGATTGTGATACATGGGACCTTGCAAGACTGGAAGATTGGGCATCCAACTGGCAGATGAAATTTAATGTGGATAAGTGCAAGGTGTTGAATATAAGGAAAAATAACCCTTGCTGTAGTTACACGATGTTAGGTTCCATATTAGGAGCTACCACCTAGGAAAAAGATCTAGGCATCATAGTGGATAATACTTTAAGATCGTCGGCTCAGTGTGCTGCAGCAGTCAAAAAAGCAAACAGAATGTTAGGAATTATTAGGAAGGGAATGGTTAATAAAACGGAAAATGTCATAATGCCTCTGTATCGCTCCATGGTGAGACCGCACCTTGAATACTGTGTACAGTTCTGGTCGCCGCATCTCAAAAAAGATATAGTTGCGATGAAGAAGGTACAGAGAAGGACAACCAAAATGATAAAGGGGATGGAACAGCTCCCCTATGTGAGGGTGTATGTGTGAGAGAGAGACATAGCCTGTGTGAGGGTGTATGTGTGAGAGAGAGACATAGCCTGTGTGAGGGTGTATGTGTGAGAGAGAGACATAGCCTGTGTGAGGGTGTATGTGTGAGAGAGAGGAGTCAAACTCTGGGAGTGGAGATAGGTTGGAATGGATTGAGTCTAGAGGGGGAGGGGAGACATAGGTGGCAAGTGGAGGAGTTGGGTCCTGAGAGGGCAAAATGAAAGGAGATGCCAGGGGAGTAGGGAGAGAGGGTTGAATAGACACTTTTATTGTGAACTTCTAGGGAAATTCTGCTCAAAATATTTAAAACTCTGCATTTTTAAGTAATAATTTTTTCTGTACTACATTTTAAATTAATTGTTTAAAGACTGTCATGTATACTGTGTTATTTTGACCAATATAAAGTAACGAGAATTTTGCAGAATTGTAAATTTTTGTGTGCATCACTTTAAATTATTTGTGCAGAATTCCCCCAGATGTAGTTTTATATGATTTTGTCTTACTAATCATCAAGCAAAATACTAACCATGCATAGGGATGCTGGATCCTAGGGTCTGTTATTGCTGACGCTGGCTTCTTTTGTGTTGTTTATTGGGTTTGATGATGCTACTGGCTCCTGGTACTATCAGCTGTGGAAGTCAGTGGCATCACCAGCCCCAGGGCAGAAATATTGGAAACTAAGTTAATGGGAATGCGATTTTATCTTGTTTAGCCACATGCCATCTTGTACTTCTCAGTAGCGTGTCTGAAACCAGTTTTTGGGAGCCTACTGGTTCAGAGTGTTGCGAGAGATCTCCATCGCTGATCTTAAGGTCTCACGCTCCCAGTTGCTGTCCATCACTTCCCTCTGTTGTGATCCCTGGTGTTCCTACCATAAACCCTCTCCCTGTGCTCAGTGTGGCTATAGATAAGGCTACTAAATGCATATTGGAGCATTCCATTTGCCGAAACAGAAGCCGTGATCCTAGATTCCCTTTTGGACCTTCTTCTCAGGCAAGTGGCAACAGAATCCACAATAGGAGGAGAGCAGTGCTGGACCTGGTACTTAGAAAATGGGGAGCGTTTGCAAATGTCCAAGTAGGTAGTCGCTTGGCAAAGTGTAGTTTTTAGTACCATAAAAGGGCAGATTCCTGGTTTTCAAGAATAACAATGATTAATATGGGAGAGGACCTTAGAGAGGGCCCTGGCAGGGTGGGAAGAGCTTCATGAAGTAGAACGACAGTGGACTAGACTTAAAGGGCGCATGGTAAGGGCTACCCATCTTTGTTTTAGGAAAATGAATATACGTAAATGGAAAAAGACACCGTACTTTGTTACTGTGAAAAGATGATGGTAAAGACAAAGATGAGCATTCAAAAAATAGAGGATCTCAGAGGTGGACAGGGAAATTATCGGGACTTTAAAAAAAATTTAGGGAGGTAAAAGGGATTGGGGAAGGAGCCCTGATATATGATGCATATCCAGTATGGTAGTAGGTTAGATATCACTCATTTACCGATGAGAGAGTTCAGCAAAATTGCTTACCTTGTAATAGGTGTTATCCCAGGACAGCAGGATGTAGTCCTCACATATGGGTGACGTCATTCACGGAGCCCTTAAGCGGGAAAAACTTCTGGCAAGTTTCTAGAAGCTTTTGGTTTGGCTGCCTGAGGCTACTGAGCATGCCCGGTATGCCATGATATTCCCTGCCACAGGGGTCTCACTCCAGTCTTGTATGTAGCAATAAGCGTTAGCAAAATAAAATAATAAAGTCTGATGCCCAACTCCGCGGGGTGGCGGGTGGGTTCCGTGAGGACTACATCCTGCTGTCCTTGGATAACACCTATTACAAGGTAAGCAATTTTGCTTTATCCCAGGACAAGCAGGATGCTAGTCCTCACATATGGGTGATTAGCAAGCTAGAGGCTGAGTCATTGTCCATGCAGGTAACCGGAATGCCTGTTGAAGAAATGAGTCAGCCGAAGAATACAGTAGGATGGATGTAGAAGGAGTTGGGATTAAACTGGAAACAAGTTCTTTAAGACAGATTGTCCATAGGCTGAATCCTGTCTTCCTTCCTTGTCCAAACAGTAATGAGCTGCAAAGGTGTGAAGAGAACTCCAAGTTGCTGCTTTACAAATGTCAATAATTGGCACTGAACGAAAATGTGCTACTGAAGTTGACATGGCTCTTACTGAGTGTGCCTTTACTCGCCCTTGGAGAGGAAGGCCTGCTTTTTCGTAGCAGAATTGTATGCAATCTGCTAACCAATTGGATAGAGTATGTTTTCCCACTGCTTTACCTGGCTTATTTGGATCATAAGAGACAAAAAGCTGATTGGATTTTCTAAGGGATGTAGTGCGATTCAAATAAAAAGACAATGCACGTTTACAGTCCAAAGTGTGTAAAGCTCTTTCCCCTTGGTGAGAGTGAGGCCTTGGAAAGAATGTGGGTAGAATTATTGTTTGATTTAAGTGGAATTCCGTCACTACCTTAGGGAGGAATTTTAGGGTGTGTTCGGAGAACCACTCTGTCATGGAGAAACTTTGTATAAGGTTCGTATGTGACAAGTGCTTGTAACTCACTAAC
This sequence comes from Rhinatrema bivittatum, assembly GCF_901001135.1. NCBI lineage: Eukaryota > Metazoa > Chordata > Amphibia > Gymnophiona > Rhinatrematidae > Rhinatrema > Rhinatrema bivittatum. Next base: position 57,283,544 of record NC_042616.1, on the reverse strand, counting down.
CCTCCTAGCTGATGTGATGGCTATGAGGAAAATAGTTTTCCATGTGAGAAATTTAAAGTCACAGGAATCTATGGGTTCGAAAGGAGTATGCATTAACCTTGTTAAAACCAGATTCAGGTCCCATTGTGTAGCTGGAGGCCGAATTGGTGGCTTAAGGTGAGTGAGACCTCTCATGAATCTAGTGACGAGAGGTTGTGTGGATATAGGTGCATCTCCTATCTTGTTATGATAAGCTGAGATTGCGCTCAGATGTACCCTGATTGATGATGTCTGAAGACCAGAGTCTGAAAGATGGTACAAATAGTCTAAAAGAGAAGTAGTGGGGCAAATGAAAGGATCAATATGGTTCTGCTTGCACCAAAAAGTAAACCGTTTCCACTTGTAAGAATAATTCCGTCGTGTGGAAGGTTTGCGGGAAGCTATAAGTACCTGAGAAACATTAGTTGAAAGATTAAGAGATTGTAGGATTAAGCTTTCAACATCCATGCAGTCAGGGATAGGGATTGAAGGTTGGGATGGCGCAACCGACCCTGATCCTGAGTAATGAGATTGGGAGCTACTCCCAGGCGAATTGGATCCCTGACTGACAGGTCTAGCTGTGTGGGAAACCATACTTGTCGAGGCCAATATGGGGCAATGAGTATCATGGTCCCTTTGTCCTGTTGTAGCTTCACCAGTGTCTTGGTGATAAGCGGTATTGGAGGATATGCATATAGTAGGCCGGAGTTCCAAGGGCGAGCAAAGGCGTCCTTGGCTGGGTGGTTCTTCTGTTTGTGCAGAGAACAGAAGTTGTGCACCTTGTGGTTCAGATGCGACGCAAAGAGATCTGTTGATGGTTGTCCCCACCGTTGGAAGATTTTGGTCGCAATGGAGGGATTCAGAGACCACTCGTGTGGCTGGAACTGGCGACTGAGTCGGTCTGCTAGGACGTTGTGAATCCCTGCTAGATAAGTGGCCTGCAGGAACATTGAGTGGTCTAGGGCCCAGTCCCAAATTTGTGCTGCTTCCTGACAGAGGAGATACGAGCCCGTACCTCCCTGTTTGTTGATGTACCACATGGCTACTGTATTGTCCGTCTGGATTAGCACAGTCTTGTGTGAAAGGTAGTCCTTGAACGCATGCAGCGCATAACGTATAGCTCGAAGTTCTAGAAAATTGATTTGATATGTGGCTTCGAGTTTTGTCCAAGTCCCTTGAGTTTGAAGAGTGTGTAGATGAGCTCCCCATCCCAAGGTGGATGCATCTGTAGTTAATGTTATCTGAGGGATCGGTTTTTGGAAGGGTAGGCCCTTGCGTAAATTGTCCTTGATTGTCCACCATTGTAGCGAGGCTCGAAGTTGGTGGGTTACCTTGATTTGATAATATAGCGGTTGAATGGCTTGGATCCATTGTGATCATAGAGTCCACTGGGTGAGTCTCATGGCAAGTCGTGCCATAGGAGTGACGTGAACCGTGGAAGCCATGTGGCCTAGCAGGATTAGAAACTGATGAGCTGTAACTTGTGGTTGAATTGATATATAGTACGCCAGTTGGGACAGCGTGTGTGCACGGTCTTTTGGAAGAAAGGCGTGTGCTAGGTTTGTGTTTAATTCTGCACCTATATATTGGAGTAAATGAGACGGGTGCAGGTGGGATTTTTGATAATTGATGAGGAATCCCAGCTTGTGTAGTAACTGTATTGTGCAATGAAGAGAAGTTACTGCTCCTTGCTGTGACTGACTTTTTATGAGCCAATCGTCGAGATAAGGGAACACATGAACACCTTGTTTGTGCAAATGTACCGCCACCACAGCTAGGCATTTGGTGAATACTCGTGGAGCTGAGGCTAGGCCGAACGGCAAGACTCTGTATTGGAAATGGTGATTTCCCACCTTGAATCTGAGGTATTTGCGATGAGGTGGGAAGATTGGAACGTGAGTGTATGCGTCTTGAAGATACAGAGAACAAAGCCAATCTTCCCTTCTGATTGTGTGGTACGTGTTCCACAGCTCTTGCTTTCAGAAGAGCAGATAATTCTTCTTGTAATTGAGGATTGTTGTCTAGATAGGAGTTTCTTGGTGGTAACTCCTGAGGGGGAGATATGAAGTCTAGTTGGTAACCTTGACGAACTATTGATAAGACCCACTGATCTGTTGTAATGTTTTCCCATTGTGTGTAAAATTGGGAAATTCTTCCCCCAACTGGTAACTGTGGATGAGGGTTGGGTAGTTGGCAGTGTTCTCTGGAACGGCTTTCAAAAACCAGAGGTTGAAGTTGTTTGAGGTGGCGGCTGAGGTCGTGCGGCTCGTTGCTGTCGCTGTTGAAGACGCTGTTGGGTTCTCGCAGGCCGTGGTCTAGAGTTCTGCGGATAATATCTCCTTGGCCTGTAGAATGGACGCTTTGTGTCCCTACGGGGCGGCCTACGTGGAGGATGAGATGATATATCATGTGACAAAGTGGAGAGCTGTTTCAAAGTTTCAGAGTGATCTCTAAGTTGTGCCACAGCGTCTTGCACTTTTGTGCCGAACAAATTGTCACCCTGACACGGTAAGTCCACCAATTTGTCCTGTACTTCCGGACGCAAGTCCGAAGCTTTTAGCCAGGCCCATCTTCTTGCAGATATTCCAGATGCTGCAGTCCTAGCAGAGGTCTCAAAGGCGTCGTATGCTGCTCGAACCTCATGCTTTCCAGCATCTAGGCCCTTTTGGACAATCTGTTGAGCTGCCTCTTGTTGTGACTGAGGCAGGGAGGGTATAAAGTCCTCTATCTGCTTCCATAAATTTCTTTGGTGCTGCGTCATATACAGTTGATATGCAGCAATTTTGGAATTTAGCATAGCCCCTTGGTAAATCTTTCTGCCGATAAGGTCTAGAAACCTGTTATCCTTTCCAGGAGGAATAGAGGCATGCGTTCTGGATCTACGTGACTTCTTTTGGGCAGATTCCACCACTAGGGAGTTGTGAGGAAGCTGAGTTCTTTCAAATCCTGGTGCAGCTTGGACCAGATAGGTAGAGTCCACTCTTCTGTTGACTCCAGGGGTTGTGCAAGGGTGTTCCCAGATTCTTTGCTGGAGTTGCAGCAACACCTCATGTACTGGAATAGCCAAATTATGTTTTGGGGGATCTACGAATTGTAGTATTTCCAGTGTTTGTTGTCTTTCGTCCTTTTCAGCTTGGAGTTGAAAAGGAATAGATTCTGACATCTCTTGGATGAACGCCGAGAATGATAAGTCCTCTGGAGGGGACTGTTTCTTTGCTTGAGGAGGAGTATGTTCAGATAGGAAATCCTCCGAAGAATGTTCAGATTGTGTATCTGACCATGTATCTGATATGGGCTGGTACTTATGAGAAGTTTGTACTCTAGATGGGGACATCCCAGATGTGCCCTGCAAGGGATCTTGAGGGTCAGGTGAAGTGTCACTTACTTCCATTTCCTTCTCTATTTCTGCCTCTTCTTCAGGCCCAATAGGCAGGGATGCCAAAAGATCTTGGTATTGCTTCGTGAGGATTGCATGTAATTTCCTTTCAGAAGAGATGTCAGGGACAGGTTTGGAAGTGTGTTTAAACTTCCCTGGTGCCTTTCTTGAGGAAGAAATTAGGCCGTGTACAGGAGCTTCAGTTGAAGCTATTGTATAGTGAGGTGTTACTGTGGAAGTAACTGGTATGGAGATGGGAATCAGTGAAGAAATAGGCCTGGGAATCCATGAGGATGCGGAGGTCATCGATGCCATCGATGGCTGCAGCTGGATCGACGATGAGGCTAGTGATATCGAATGAGTAGCCAGTGTCGTATCTGAGCAGGTCGGGAACGTTGCCGGTACAGATAGTGTTAAAACATCCGTTGATATCGGCATCGTCATCGAGGTCGATGGTAGTATAGCCATGGAGATGGATGGTGGCATCGAAATCGATGGCGTCATCGACTCTGTAGTCTGCATCGACTGGTCCTTCGGCATCGGCTCGATGGCCGGCATCGACACTGAGGTCGGCATCGGCGATGACGCCGGTATATTCTCTCTGAAGGCATCCGTGACTATTTGCTTGATTAAAGCCGTTAAGTCAGATACGGATGTCGATGGCAGCGATTCTGTAACGATGGTCGATGACTTTTTTCGGCGTTTAGGCACCCGTTCCTCTGGCGGTGGAAGTGGAGGAATTAAATGATGTCTACGGTGCTTATGTGGCGGACGAATGTCAGACGCCGATTTTGTCGACGATGTGGATGGGGTTGGCGAGGAGGCGTCCCCCGATCCTTCGGTGAGGCGTTTGGTTATCAATAACTTTTTTGTTACGCCGGCCGGCGAGGATTTAGAGGAAGTTATCGGTGATGGCGGTGTTTGAATTTGAAAAATTTGGGCCATCTTTTCGTATCTGAGTTTCCTACCTTTCGCCGTCATTTCTTGGCACTGGGTACAGGCCGCGATGTCATGGTCCTTTCCCAGGCAGCGAATGCACTCGACGTGCAGGTCTGTAATTGACATAGTCCGGTTGCAGGCCGGACATTTTTTTGAAACCTGAAGTTCTGTCGGTCGACATCCGTCGATCGATCGGTGTTTCTTTTTGAAGAAAAAGTTATGGTGTTTGTCACCAGCCGGTGACAAACCGAATGAGACCCGGTAGGGTGAAAAAAGTTGTAAAAAACTTGTAATGTTGTGAGGTAAATCACAGGCTCCTAAGAAAAACGCGATGCAGTCAGCAGCGCGGAAAAAAGAAGACTGGAGTGAGACCCCTGTGGCAGGGAATATCATGGCATACCGGGCATGCTCAGTAGCCTCAGGCAGCCAAACCAAAAGCTTCTAGAAACTTGCCAGAAGTTTTTCCCGCTTAAGGGCTCCGTGAATGACGTCACCCATATGTGAGGACTAGCATCCTGCTTGTCCTGGGATAAACATAGAGATATCAAAATGAGAAGTGAAGGAGGTAATGGGACTAGATGGAATATGGCCTAGCAGGGCTGAAAAACTCTTCTAAAATTCCTAACACCAATGACTAATTTTTAGAAGCCAGGTAGAGATGAAGTCTGGTCCTTGAGTGCCTGAAGGCAGTTTTGGTTTTCAGGATAGCCAAATGATGCAACTTAACCTGTTTCTTCTCTCCCTACCTGTCTTCTTCCCTTCCTCTCTCAAACACACACTCAGGCTCTCATTCTTACGTTGACTCTCTCGCTTTCTCTAACACACGCACATGCTCTCGCACACAGGCTCCCACTCTTACATGCTGTCTCACACCCGGGCTCTTGCATGCTCTCTCGCTCCCACTGTTTCTCTCGCGTGCAGGCACAGCTCTTTCACATGCTGTGTCTCTCTCGTACATACACAGTGGCTCTCACAAGCTGTCTCGCTCCCACACAGACTCTCATTCCCTCATGCTCTCTCACACACAGGCTCTCCCTCTCATATGTTCTCTCACTTTCACATGCTGTCTCTCCTCAGCCTCCCTCTCCCATCTGGACCTCCTCGCCTTGGGCCGTGTAAGATGGGATCCACAGCGGCCCTGTCACAGACGTTGTTCCTTTTCTGCACATGGGCTGACGCTGCTCCTCCTTCCTGTCCGCGCGGCTTCGGCAACTTTTTTCTTCTGAGCCACGCGGGCAGGAAGGAGGAGGAGCTCCTGGAGTTTTGGGGCCTCTTTTTTTTTTTTTTTTTTTCCTTCATGCCGTGGTGGATGGGCTCTACCACAGCTCTGCCAGTTTCCTCCCTTCGGGCCGTGGTGGGATGGGCTCCACCCTCCCCCCGGGTAAAAGCTGTGCGCAGCTTGAAGGGAGCAGTGCTGTGATGGAAGGCGAGCAAGCTCTGGAGAGGCATAGGGGGCAGTGGTAGGAGCAAGGCTCAGAGGTTCGGTAAAAGACAGGGGTGGATTAAGAGAGGAAACCATGGCAACAGTAGGGCTTATTTTGGTGGCTGGCAAGTGAAAACCTCTGCGGCATACTGTTCTTTTCTTTACCGGCCCACTTTGCTGGACCGCCCCACTTTGGATTTTGGGTACCAGCATTGACATTTTCAGCGCCTGGAAAATTTCCAGCCCTGCATCACGATAGTAGCCACTGAAAGGGAAAGCAGGGAGACGTTTAAATTCTGTGAGTTGCCCAGGAAGACCCATTGAGAAATGTATTATTCAGACTTCCAGCACCAGGGATGGATTGAGACATTAAAGCCTTATCAGGATGGTCTGTGTAGGGGAAGTCCTGCTTTGTAGGCTGCTTCAGTCTGTTGGATGTGACCTGGAGTCTACCTGCTGCTATTTTAGCTAGTAGTGGGCAGGTCCTGGATGCCCTACAAGAGGTGTCCCTAAAGCAAAACATGGTTGTGACAGAGGTGGGCGTTAACAGGTAAAAGTCCTGAAGGAAGGGGCTTCGGTGTTTTTATTCAGTAATATGGAGCTTTAGAGAGCCAAAGGGAGCAGAATATAAGCTAATGGGCACCATGCTCCCAAGAAGGCTGGGATAAACCTGCATGAAGCAACCTTGGTTACAACCCTAACATCAGTGGTCTGACTGCCTTAGGCTTCCAAGAAGGCTTGGGTGGTCTGACCGAAGTGGCCATGACATCGGTGAGCACAGGGCGGCTGGATGTTTTATACAGCCTCTGTAGTTTTGGTGGCTCTTTGGATTATTAGAAAGCTTGGAACTAAGGCATTGGAGAGGGCTTGGGTACCTGGGTACTGCATTAAATACAGAATCTGTAATTTCCCAAGTGGAAGGCAACAGGGCCTGGAGTGGAGTCAGTGGGGGACGGCACTGGAATGGAAATTAACTATGCTTGGGATAGAGTTGAGAGGTTGGGTAAACGATATTGTGGGAAGGTGGTGTTGAAAGGAAGACAGGTGGGCAGACGCACTTTTTTTTCCCCCAAAAAATGGGGAGGGGGGGGGGAATGTCCATGCCTCTTGTGGAGCGAATGTAGCCTCTCTCCCTCTCACGCGCCGTCCCCCTCCTCCTCCTCCCCCCAACTCAGTCCAATCAGTATGGCACAGGTCAGACATCGGCTGTTTGAACCGCGTGCGCTACGGAGGCCCCTCCAGTTCAAACAGCTCCCTGCCGGTCTGCTGTTCCCGGGGTGCTGCCGACCTTAGCAGTAAGATGCACCCCGCGGCACCCCGGGAACAGCAGACCGGCAGGGAGCTGTTTGAACTGGAGGGGCCTCCGTAGTGCACGCGGTTCAAACAGCTGATGTTTGACCTGCGCCACGCAAGCTTCGCAGTAAGATGCACCCCGGGAACAGCAGACCAGCAGGGAGCTGAAGCTCTGCCGGCAGAAGACGACACATGGCATCAAAGTTAGTACAGGCCATTTCCTTCTCATTTGTTTAGATATATTAGATGTTTCATGCATTTGACCTGCGCCACCATTACTGATTGGGCTGAGTTGGGAGGAAGAAGAGGAGGAGGGGGATGGCGCGCGAGAGGGAGAGAGGCTACATTCGCTCCAGGGGGAGCTCCATACAGAGCCCCTCATGGGGACAGAAATTTATTTTTCTTATGTTCCTCCTCTAAATCCTGGGGGCGTCTTATGGAGCGCAAAATACGATAAATGCTTGGGGAAAGACTGATGCAAAGGGAAGGTGAATACTTGTGAGGGGAGTAACACAAAAAGGGGTAAATGTTGGGAGATTTGAGGAAGGGAATGGCTGAGAGGAAGTGTGGAGGAGTTTGAATGATGGGGGATAGCATGAGGAGGAGCTGAATGCAGTCGGGACAGTGAGAAGAGGAGAAGGGGGTGAATATCATCTTCCTCCCCATCTCCCTGAAGTCAGCTAATGCAGATTAGATTCCTTGGCACCTTATTCCTCCCCATGGTTATACTGCCATATGTTGTGCAAGCAAGTGCCGGGGGTACCATGGCTAAGGTGGAGGGAACTGAGGAAGGGAGGGTGAGCTGGGATAGGGGTGTGGCTTGAGAGCCATGTGTGGGGGATTAGAAAGGGGATGAGGAAAGAAGAGCTTCCAGAGAACTGGAGGGATATGAGAGAACCAGAAGGGGAGGCTGCGTTTGAAAGAAGCCAGAGGTAGTGATGGGGGATGATGTGGCTAGATACGGTCTCAGGGTGGGGCAGAAATAGTGATGAAGGTACATAAGGTATGCCATACTGGGTCAGTCCAAGTGTCCATCAAGCCCAGGATCCTGTTTCCAGCAGTGGCCAATCCAAGTCACAAGTATCTGGCAAGTACCCAAACACTAAGATCACAAGCTACTATTGCTTATTAATTACCGTCATAGCAGTTTATGGCTTTAACCTCTAGAAACTTATCCAAACTTTGTTTAAACCCTGTAACATTAACTGCTGAAGCCACATCCCCTGGCAATGAATTCCAGAGTTTATGCGGTGAGTGAAAAATAATTTTCTTCGATTTGTTTTAAATGAGCTACTTGCTAACTTCATGGAGTGCCCCCTGGTCCTTCTATTATCTGAGAGAGGAAATAACTGATTTACATTAATTTGTTCAAGACCTTTCATGATTTTGTAGACTTCTATCATATCCCCCCTCAGTTGTCTCTTCTCCAAACTGAAAAGTCCTAACTTCTTTAGCCTTTCCTCGTAGGGCAACTGTTCCGTGCCCCTTATCATTTTGGTTACCCTTCTCTGCACCTTCTCCAGTGCAACTATATCCTTTTTGAGATGAGGTAACCAGACTTGCACACAGTATTCAAGGTGCGGTTTCACTGTGGAGCATTATGACATTTATTTATTTTATTTATTTATTAAAGGCTTTTATATACCGACTTTCTTGATACAAATCGAATCAACTCGGTTTACATCGAACTAGGCAGAAACTATAACCAACCAATCAACAACAGACAATTTGAAGGAGGTTAAAGTTACATTATAACAAGGATGCCTTAACTGGGAGTAGGAAACAAGAAAGGGGGAACAAAGATAAAGTACAATATAAAGAGAGTATGTGAGAGGGGCAAGGAGCCATCCTCATGAACTTTTGTAACATGATTTAGCGTTTATTTATTTACATAGTTGCTGGAACGTTATTAATTTAAATAATTACTGGCACAATTCTAAGTCGAGCTGTTGGACAAGTGGTAGGGGAAGGCTCGGCAGAACAGCCATGTCTTTAGTTTCTTTTTAAAAGTTAGAAGACAAGTTTCTTGCTGGAGGGATGGTGTTCCAGATGGAGGGACCTGTGATAGAGAATGTCTGGTCTCTGATATTTGAGTGGTGCACAACTTTGATAGAAGGAACATGTAAGGATCCCTTGTAGGCATCCTTAGAGGTCTGGCCGTCGAGTGCAGTTTGAGGGGGTGTAGCAGATCGAGAGGGGTCTGATGGTGAATGTATTTGTGGATAATTGTGAGTGATTTATGGAGAATCCTGAAGTGTACTGGAAGCCAGTGAAGATCTTTTAGAATAGGAGAGATGTGCGCTCTCCGATTGGTATTAGTCAAAATTCTCGCCGTTGCATTTTGGAACAGCTGGAGGGGTTTTATAGTGGACGCCGGAAGACCTTGCAAGATGGAGTTGCAGTAGTCGATTTTGGAAAACAGAATGGCTTGGAGGACAGATCTGAAATCATAATGGAATAGGAGCGGTTTTAGTTTTTTGAGTACTTGTAACTTGTAGAAGCACTCCTTTGTGGTGTTTTTTATAAATTGCTTTAGGTTCAAGTGGCTATCAATAATGACTCCAAGGTCTCTAGCGTGGGATATTTGTATGTTGGTTTGCAGTTGGTGTTGGTAGGGACTACCTTCTGGAGTGATTAGCAATAGTTCAGTCTTGGAAGTGTTGAGCACCAGATTGAGGCTTGAGAGGTGATGATTGATCGTTTGCAGGTGAGAGTTCCATAACTTGAGTGTTGAGTCCAGTGAGTTGGATATTGGGATTAAAATTTGAACATCGTCTGCATAAATATAGAACTTAAGCTTTAGATTTGTGAGTAGATGGCAGAGAGGGAGTATGTAAATGTTAAACAGGGTAGGCGATAAGGAAGAGAGCCCTGGGGGACTCTGAATGGGGCGTTAGTGTGAGAGGATTCCTTGTTCTTGATTTTAACCTTATAGCCTCTATTGCTAAGGAAGGAGTCGAACCATCTAAGACCTGATCCTGCAGTTCCTATATCTGATGACATCCTTTGTTTTATTTGCCATTCCCTTCCTAATAATTTAATTTCTAACATTCTTTTTGTTTTTTTGATCGCCACAGCACACTGAGCCGACTATTTCAATGTATTATCCACTATGATGCCTAGATCTCTTTCCTGGGTGGTAGCTCCTAATATGGAACCTAACATCATGTAACTACAGCAAGGGTTATTTTTCCCTATATGCAACACCTTGCACTTGTCCACATTAAACTTAATCTGTCATTTGGATGCCCAATCTTTCAGTCTCGCAAGGTCCTCCTGCAATTCATCACAATCCGCTTGTGATTTAACTACTCTGCATAATTTTGTGTGATCCACAAATCTGATCACCTCACTCTTTGTACCCCTTTCCAGATCATTTATATATATATATATATATATATATATATATATATATATATATATGTAAACTACTGTAATTTGCAAAGTATAAGTATTAATGATGGAAGCCCTCTTTTAAAATGACTTTACACTAATACTGTTTACCTTCCCTTTCTTCCACTTTCTCCCTCCCCTCTATTATTTACCCCACCAGCTCCCGTTCTCTCCATTTCCCCCTCCTTCCCATTGTTATTGTACTGAATCTATGTTTGAGTTACCTGATATTGTTTAATTTTCTGTAAACCGTTGTGATGGCTGAACCGAATGACGGTATATAAAAAATGAATAAATTAAATAAATATTAAAAAGCACCGGTCCAAGTACAGATCCCCGAGGCACTCCACTGTTTACCATTTTCCACTGTGAAAACTGACCATTTAATCTTACTCTCTGTTTCCTAATTTTTAACCAACTTGCAGTCCACAAAAGGACATTGCCTCCTGTCCCATGACTTTTTTTTAGTTTTCTTAGAAGCCTCTCATGTGGGACTTTGCATTTTCAGAAGGTGTTCCACAAATACACCACATCTACCAGTTCACCTTTTTCCACATGGTTATTCACCACTTCAAAAAAATGTAGGAGATTTGTGAGGCAAGACTTCCCTTGGGTAAATCCATGTTGGCTGTGTCCCATCAAATCATGTCTATCTAAGTGTCTTGTGATTTTTATTCTTTATAACAGTTTCCAAGATTTTTCCTGTCTCTGAAGTCAGGCTCACTGGTCTATAGTTTCCCGGATCACCCTGGGGCCATTTTTAAATATTTGGGTTACATTGGCCATCTTCCAATCTTCAGGTACATCGGATGATTTTAATGATGGGTTACAAATTAATTGAAATAGGTCCAAAATTTCATTTTTGAGTTCCTTTAGAACTCTGGGGTGTATACCATCTGGTCCAGGTGATTTACTACTCTTCAGTTTGTCAATCAGGTGTACCACATCTTCTAGGTTTACCGTGATTTGATTCAGTCCATCTGAATCATTACCCATGAAAGCCTTCTTTGATACGGGTATCTCGCCAACATCCTCTTCAGTAAACACTGAAGCAAAGAAATCGTTTAATCTTTCTGCGATGGCATTATCTTCTCTAAGTCTCCCTTTAACCTCTTGATCATCCAGTGGTCCAACCGACTTCCTTGCAGGCTTTCTGCTTCGGATATATTTTAAAAAGTTTTTATTGTGAGTTTGCCTCTGTGGTCAGCTTCTTTTCTAATTCTCTCTTAGCCTGTCTTATCAGTGTCTTACACTTAACTTGCCAGTGCTTATGCTTTATCCTATTTTAGAAACATAGAAATGACGGCAGAAGAAGACCAAACGGCCCATCCAGTCTGCCCAGCAAGCTTCACACATTTTTTTTTCTCATACTTATCTGTTTCTCTTAGCTCTTTGGTTCTATTTCCCTTCCACCCCCACCATTAATGTAGAGAGCAGTGATGGAGCTGCAACCAAGTGAAATATCTAGCTTGGTTAGTTACGGGTAGTAGGGGAAGTAACCACCGCAATAAGCAAGCTACACCCATGCTTATTTGTTTTACCCAGACTGTTTTATTCAGCCCTTATTGATTGTTTTTCTTCTCCCCTGCTGTTGAAGCAGGGAGCTATGCTGGATATGCGTGTAGTATCAGTTTTTCTTCTCCCCTGCCGTTGAAGCAGGATATGCATTGAAAGTGAAGTATCAGGCTTATTTGGTTTGGGGTAGTAACCGCCGTAACAAGCCAGCTACTCCCCACTTTGTGAGTGCGAATCCTTTTTTCTTCTCCCCTGCCGTTGAAGCAGAGAGCTATGCTGGATATGCGTGAAGTATCAGTTTTTCTTCTCCCTTGCCCGTTGAAGCAGGGAGTTATGCTGGATATGCGTGAAGTAACAGTTTTTCTTCTCCCCTGCCGTTGAAACAGAGAGCTATGCTGGATATGCGTGAAGTATCAGTTTTTCTTCTCCCCTGCTGTTGAAGCAGAGAGCTATGCTGGATATGCGTGAAGTATCAGTTTTTCTTCTCCCTTGCCCGTTGAAGCAGGGAGTTATGCTGGATATGCGTGAAGTAACAGTTTTTCTTCTCCCCTGCCGTTGAAACAGAGAGCTATGCTGGATATGCGTGAAGTATCAGTTTTTCTTCTCCCCTGCTGTTGAAGCAGAGAGCTATGCTGGATATGCGTGAAGTATCAGTTTTTCTTCTCCCCTGCCGTTGAAGCAGAGAGCTATGCTGGATATGCATTGAAAGTGAAGTATCAGGCTTATTTGGTTTGGGGTAGTAACCGCCGTAACAAGCCAGCTACTCCCCACTTTGTGAGTGCGAATCCTTTTTTCCACATTTCCTCTTGCTGTTGTAGCTTAGAGCGATGTTGGAGTCACAGTAACCATGTGTATGTTTATTGAATAAGGGTATTGTCTCCAGGCAGTAGCCTGGAGATAATTCTGGCGAGCCACCCACTCGTTATTGACGGCCTCTTGATTTTATGGATCCACAATGTTTATCCCACGCCCCTATGAAGTCCTTCACAGTTCTGGTCTTCACTTCCTTCGGAAGGGCATTCCAGGCATCCACCACCCTCTGATAGATCCTTCTACCAATTTTTGAATGAAGCTTTTAGCTAAAATAGTCGGTAATCATTTTGCTTTCCTTCCACTTTTCTTAATGTGTGGAATACATCTTGGCTGTGCTTCTAGGATGACATTTTTTTAACAATGTCCATGCCTATTAAACACTTTTTACCTTTGTAGCTGCACCTTTCAGTTTTTTTCTGTTTATTTATTTTTTTTTATTTATTTAAAAGATTTTATATATCGCAAATTGGACAGGGATCTGTCCTTCTAAGCACTTTACAATAAAAACATACATAATAAAATGACAATACAATCAATGCACTATATATATCATAAAACTACATTGGCTAGTGCCTGAATACATGGCAGTCGAATTCGACAAATGTTGCCTTCAGCGAAGTTGTTTGCACTGCGATAAGTATTGGTTAAGTGACTTTGTACGCTTCAATAAAGAGATGTTTTTAAAGCTTTTTAAAATTCTTTGTTTGCTATTAAATGAATTTCCTCTATTTTTCTAACTTTTTCTCATTTCATCAGTTTCCCTTTTGAAAGTTTAGCACGAGAGCCGTGGATTTACTTACTGTCCCCATTCCAATCATTAATACAAATTTGATCATATTATGATCACTATTGCCAAGCGGCCCCACCACCGTTACCTCTTTCACTAAATCCTGTGTTTGAGAGTCTGTGAGCATGACCAAAGAGCATACAGAAACCTGCACAGCAAAGGAGCAATAGCAGGACTTTGTTTTGCCAACTCAGTGATTGAGAAAAAAAACAACTCCTCTTGGTGATCTGCTTTAACCCGAAGATCACACCGCCCGCCTTTCCTTTCAGAACTTTATCATTACTGACCTGGACCAAAAGAATTTTTGGCTCTCTGTGCTTGAAGATGGGAAAGAGTCATCCCACCAGCAAATACAGTCAAGCTCAAGACAGCAAACCTGCTGCCTAATTAATGTACCCAATAAACCTATCCTCTGTTGCTGTTCCTGCCTTGCTTTGCTATCATATAATTGGCCTCCAGGGATTGGCATGTTACTGTACCAAAATCAGTGCCATGGCGCCAAGTTATTACGCTGCAAGTTAAACTTTAATACAAGGCCTTGAAGCCTCAGCAGTCTGTAAACTGGGATTGCAGTAATGTGGCACTCCTTCCATCTCTCAAGATTATATGTCAGAGGGCTAAGCAGCGAAGCAACAGAAAAATAGGACATGCAACTCCCAGTCGTGGGCTGTCTGGATACTGAGAAATGTTCTGGGCACTGTAGCAGCTACTGTCAGCATGGTCCTATTGCTAGGCCGAGCCGAAGAAGCTGAAATGAGATGGGGTGGCTGGGTAAGTGCCTGGAGAGAGGGAGAAAAGCCTTCCTCTTTCCCCTGCCCCAGTATGGATCCTCTCCCTGCCTTCCTTATGCCAGCAAGAGAAGAGGAGCACTTCTTGCCTGTGTCTGCCTTCTCCTCTGCAGGCTTTAAACTGAAGTCTCAACACACAGGGTCAGCAGTTCCTTCCAGACTAGGGGTTCCCAACCCTGTCCTGGGGACCCCCCAGCCAGTCAGGTTTTCAGGATACCCACCATGAATATGCAGGAGAGAAAATTTGCATGCACATTTTCTCTCCTGCATATTCATGGTGGGTATCCTGAAACCCCTGCTGGCTGGGGGGTCCCCAGGACAGGGTTGGGAACCCCTGCTCTAGACCATGGGTCCCTGTGTGTTCAGACCTCAGAAATCAGCTGCCTGAGGAGGAGGAGGAGGAGGCAGACACAGATAAGTGCAGCTTTCCTCCTGCCAACAGAAGGGGGAAGGGGGAGAAGATTGCAGCACAGGATATGTGGGGGGAATCCAGGAAAGATGGCACTAGAGGGGGTTTAAAAGCATCAATCCGAAGCTGCTGCTACCGTGGTACAACCAGGAGTTTGCCACTGGGTTAGTGGGAACTTTACTTGCCATCATGATGCCAAAGAATGAGGCTCTCCCCAAAGCAATTGCCCTGATTCAATGTACCCTATAAACTAGGGCTGGCAAACCTTTCACATACCAAGAGCAAAGCGATCAGAATGCAATAAAGAGCCTCGTTTTCAAGAAACAGGAGGGGGGTCCCCCTTTGAGGAGCCAGGACCATTGCAAGGGGTGGCAAGAAGAGCGACCGCCCCTGCTACCAAGCTGGGGAAACGCCTCACTGCCCTTTTCAGTCTGAACAAACTAAAAGGGGAAAGGAGTGCCAGTGTGCCATTTTGTCCAGCACTTGCCCTGCAAGGGGGAATGACTGGTGGAGGCATCCCCTGTCCCCCACATCTACCAACATCTCACTACTCTTAATACCCCCACCCTATTCCAAACCTCTCAATCCCATCCTACCTCCACCTGTCTCTCAGTCCTCCCATGCCTGTCCCTCTCAGTTCCCCCACACTGTCGCCGCCAGTCTCTTCCAATCCTCTGACGCTCTCCCCACCAGTCTCTGATTAGCATCTCCCCCCTCTCTCCCCCCCATGCTCTGCCTAAGATCTCTCTCACTCTCAATCCCCAACCCTGTCTTCAACTGTTTCTCTCAGCAGCCTCAGCATAGCATCCCCCCTCCCCTCAAGAACTATGATAGGAGCTTTGTGACCCCACCATAACACTTCCTGTACCCCTCTCTCCTCGCCCTCTGCCCAGCACCAGTATCCCCCCCCACCCCCACACCTTCTGTTCCTACCTAAGGCGCTCTCACCCCCCACCCTGGTTCTGTCACTATCGTCTCTCTCTTTATTTGTGACCTTTGATCTCTATCACTGCAGTTGATTTCACAGCTGATTGCTGGCATCATCAGCCAATGTTTAATGAGGGTTCTTTGCTTTGTTTCCTCCTCCCCCCCCCCCCCCCCCAACAGTTTGTTCTAAAAATCTACGGAGAGAATCCAGAGAATTACAACGAGGAGCTGAAGAAACTCGAGCAGCTGAGGCAGGTGAGAGCTCTAAGGATTGCTGAGCCTGTGCCCGTATTTCCCGCTCCATAAGACGCACCTGACCATGAGACTCACCTAGGATTTAGAGGAGGAAAATAAGAAAAAAAAAAATTCTGCCCCATGACGGGCTCTGGCTGTCCGAGGAATATTTTTTCGGTTTTGTTTTTTATAGTAAGGCAGAGAACATCCACACAGGCACTCGCACTCACTGGTTTTCTCTCCCTCACATACATACATAGGCTCTTTCCCCTCCCCACATACACACACAGGCTCTTTCACCCTCACTAGCTCTCTCCCCCTCTCCCACACAGGCTCTCGCACATACAAGCTCCCCCCCCACACACACACACACTCACTGGCTGTCCCTCACATAGGTACATGCCTACAGACAGTCACACACTCAGGCTCTCCCTCATACACACAGCTCTTTCACACCAGTTATTTTAAACTTTCATGTCTGCTCCAAAGTTCAATAATAAATAATCAAGGTTATATTACATTGATTAGGAGAGCAATTTGCTCCTAATATTTCAACAGGTAGCCACTTAATGAGCACAGGCAGTAATTCTATTTGCTTATCGTTAATTTCAGCTGTCAAAGCTGCTAATCAGTTCTGAAAATCCACATTGCTTCATATGATAAAATGTTTTTTGCATAAATCACTGAACTATACCATGAACTAAAAAAGTAAAGGTTTGTGTCATGTGTCCTCTATCCCAGGCAGTATATTACCCTCATGATTTTCTAATATATCTAAACAAATGAGAAGGAAATGGCCTGTACTAACCATAAACTTTGATGCCATATATCGTCTTCTGCCGGCAGAGCTTGAGCTCCCTGCCGGTCTGCTGTTCCCGGGGTGCATCTTACTGTGAAGGTCGGCGTGGTGCAGGTCAAACATCAGCTGTTTGAACCGTGTGGGCTACGGAGGCCCCTCCAGTTCAAACAGGTGGCATTTGACCTGCGCCACGCCGACCTTCACAGTAAGATGCACCCCGGGAACAGCAGACCGGCAGGGAGCTCAAGCTCTGCTGACAGAAGACGACGATAAAATGTTTCTTGCATTCGACCTGCTGATTGGGCTGAGTTGGGAGGAAGAGGAGGGGGACGGCGCGTGAGGGGGAGAGACGCTACATTCGCTCCATAAGACGCGCAGACATTTCCCCCCCACACTTTTGGGGGAGAAAAAGTGCGTCTTATGGAGCGAAAAATACGGTACATGTCAGTAACTTCCTGTTCCTTTTTGTACCCTGGATCAGTTCAGGCAAGTGGATTTATGCATTATTTTACCAGCAGATGGAGGCAGAGAACAAAACTTTGAGGAACTGCTACATATCTGAGAGTGCCATCTGCAGTCCCTCGGTATTTCTCAGTCTCCAGTGGATGGTAGAAGTGCAAACTTGCAGTCTGGAGTTTAAAAAAAAAAACAAACGAGAGAGAATTTTTAGGAGATTTCAGCTCCCTGAGGTGCTGGGTTCCTTCGTGGGCCATCCCTTGGGTTCAGCAGTGCGAGTGGGGGGGGGTGTGTGTGAAAGCCAGGGTTCCTGGTTTCCTGGCACCCTCTGCGCTTGGCCTCCTTCAGAAGCAGGGGATGTATTTGAATTTTCTTTCCTGGCCGTTTGTGAGTGGTTGTATGTTTCAAGTTGTTTGGGGGGGGGGGGGAGGAAAAAGAGCTGTTTCCAGGCAGAAGAAGAGCAGGGTCTGTTTCCAGGCAGAAGAAGAGCAGGGTTGAGGCAGTTGAGCAGCTGGATTTCTCTGCTGGGAGGCAGGAAATGGGGGGAGGGGGCAAATTCATTCCTCGGTCAGGCCCAGGGGCTGTTTTCAGCACCGGACAGCACAGTTTTCTCCTCGTGTTGGCAGGGGCTATTTTTAGGCCCGATCACACCAGCATGCCGCCTCCCGTGCAGTGTGGCAAAGTTTGTCATGGCTGCAGTTCAAAATGGGTTCTCTTCAATTTGGCCGCATTTTTCAGGGAATTTGTCTCGGGGGGGCGGCAGGAAAATGAGGTTGGCTGGTCCGGTTCTGGAGGCCCCCGGGGGGGGGGGAACAGAGGAGCTGGCAGCCATTTTGTCAGTATGTACTGGGAGTCGGGCTGCTGTGACAGAGCCTTGGAATTCACCTTCCACACTGTTTCCCGCAGATCAGAGCCCTGTTTGTAGCAGGGGGACGCAGACCCAGACCCTTCTTCTTTGGATCCGGAAGCTTTTTCCGCAGATTTTGTCCTTCTGCCCCATAAGGCCTGTTTGGCCAGAAAGGGAACAGGGACCAAGAGGCTTTTGCCCAGGAAGTCCCGGACGGCTAAGAAGCCTAGGGATTTGGGGGCATGCAGAGTCTGGCGGGATCCTGCATACCCTGGGTCTCAATCGGGCCGTGATTGAACAAGACTCTTCAGAGGAGACAGATGATCTGGAACAGATGCAGGGAGGGCCGGTGGATCCAGATGCAGACCCTGTTAGTACATGAGTGGATCCGATGCAGGATCTGGATCAGGATCCTGCTAATGCATTGGGGGAATCCAATGCAGGATCCAGACTAGATTCTGATTGCAGATGGTGATGACCCTTGGGTAGTTCGGCTGTCTTGTAGTGATGAGCTGGGCCTGCTAATTCCCCAAGTGCCGGAGAAGCTGGGGATTAAGGTCATTCAGGAGTATTCGGATAATGAAGGGGTAAACCCGGTCCTAGAGGGGTTATCGGAACCCCCTAAGGATTTTCCATTGCCGAAGAAGGTGGATCGGGAGTGGTAATCTCCCAAAGCGGGCTTGAAGGTGGCCAGGGCTATGGCTAATTATATCCCTTGCTGGAACAGACTTTGGAGTCATGGAACATACCCAAGGTGGATGCGGAGGTGTCTGTGGTTACCAAGAAGACGACCATCCCGGGGGCAGGTTCAGTCACACTGAAAGATGTCCAGGATCGGGAACTGGAAATTTTCCATAAAAGGCTTTTTGAGGTGTCGGCCTTGAGACTGCTTGAGTGATGTGCAGAAGCTTGATGCAGAGAGTCTGCTTGTGCTGGGTGCAGAAGGCACATGAGAAGCGGCTGGGATCGGTAGCTGAGCTGGCTCAAGCTATCTGCTTAGGCCGCTCCCGCTTCTATGTAGCAGATGCCCTGTATGACATGATCCGGGCCTCCGCCAGGAGCTTGGTTTCTGCGGTGGTGGTGCAGAGACTGGCTGCGAAATTGGTCGGCAGATGTGTGGTCTAAAGCCCAGCTGTCTAACCTCTCCTTTAGGGGCAAGCTGCTGTTTGGGGAAAATCTGGAGCAGCTCATGAAGGAGTTGGGAGGATTTTGAAGGGTAATAAATTGCTAGAGGATATGAAGACCCCCAAGAAGTCTTTTCCTCTGCAAGCTCACTTCCGAGAGGCGAGGAGGTTTCATGCTGGCAGGAACCCTGGGCTGGCGGCGCAAAAACAGAATTTGGGCAGGCAGCAGTCCTTTCGAGTCCAGTGCAGACCTCCTGAGGGGACGGTGAGTCTAGAGAGGGGGCGGAAATAAGATTGGCCAATGAAGGCGGGCTGGTCTGCTCCTCTCCGGAGGCTGTCCCTCTTTTAAGAGGAATGGACCAGTGGGTCCTGAAAGTGGTAAGAGATGGCTACTCCTTAGAGTTTGCTTGTATGCTCAGGGACACCTTTGTAATCTCCTGCTGCATCTCCCAGTCCAAGTGAGAGGTGGTTCGGGATACTTTGTAACTGCTACAGCTCCTGCAAGCCATTGTTCCAGTGCCCCCTCAGGAGAGGGGACGGGTGGTGCTCAAAAAATCTGGAGCAAGGCTTTATGTACCATACACAAACTAATATATGATAAAGAAGCAGACTGGCTAAACACAGCCGTATGAGTACACGTTCCACAAAGAAACCTCCGCTCAGCAAACAAAGCACTACTAACAATCCCTTCAGTAAAGTCAGCAAAACTAACCCAAGTGAGAGAAAGGGCTTTATCGTTGGCTGGACCCATACTATGGAACACGATGCCCCCTGAACTCAGATTACAGAATAATCTCAAAACTTTTAAGAAAAATTTAAAACCATGGCTCTTTAAAAAAGCCTTCACTAAAGAGTCTGGAGGGTAGAGAATGAAAGTACACGGAAACACAGATGAGAATGAATTTACTCAATCCTACATTTAAGAAGTAATATCTCAAAGAGATAGTAACTCAATAATATTCCTGGACTAGACCAACCTTGCTCAAATATTGATTTTATTTATGAAATTGTAACCGAATTTTATTGGCACCTGTTAGAATGTACGATAACCTACATTTACTTACCTTAGTCTATGTGCCTATTTGTAAACCATTGCGATGGTATATAACTTAGCGACGGTATAGAAAAGTTTTTAAATAAATAAATAAATAAAAAGGAGGGGACTTTTCAGCCCATTCTCAAGCTGCAGAAGGTCATTGCAACTCTTGGGGTGCTGTGGTTTTGGATGGAGACGTCTCACACAATAGTGTTGGTGTACAAAGGGGAGTGTCTGGTGTCATTGGACTTGTCGGAAGCTTATCTCCAAATCCCCATTCGGACTGAACACCAGAGGTTCCTGAGGTTCATGGTCCCAGGGGAGCATTTCCAATTTTGAGCCCTTCCGCGCATATTCACAAAGGTGATGGTGACAGTGGCAGCGGCGCTTAGGAAGGAAAGTATCCTGGTGCACCCATACCTGGACGATTGGTTAGTACAGGCGAAGTTGGAAATGGATCCTGCAGCTCCTGGATTAATTGGACTGTGTGACGAATCTGGTAAAGAGCCATTTAAAGCTGACCCAATCATTGGAATATCTGGGGCCATGCTTCGATACCCGGATGGGAAGGGTGTTTCTAACTCCAGAGAGGGTAGTTAAGTTGCAGAGTCAGGTTCTTTGGCTGCTACATCTGTCTGTTCCCAGGGTCTGGGAATATTTGCAGGTCCTGGGTTTCCATGGCTTCTATGCTGGAGTTAGTTCCATGGGCCTTTGCTCACAATCACCCGCTGCAGAGGGCACTCTTATCCCGTTGGAATCTGCTTTCAGAGGAATTTCAGCTTCCTTTGCCGTTGCTGGTGGACGCCAGGTCCAGTCTCTCATGGTGGCTGTCTCGGCACAATCTTGAGAAAGGGATGGATCTGGAAGTGCTTGACTGGGTGGTGATGACCACAGATTCAAGCCTTTCTGGTTGGGGGGGGGCGATGTGTCAAGGAAAATTGGCCCGGGGCAGTGGTCATCAGAGGAGGCGACCTGGTCCATCAATCGGCTGGAAACAAGGCAATGCTCAAAGCCTTACTGGCATTTCTCTCACTCATTCAAGACAAGGCGGTGCGAGTGTCCCGGACAATGCGAAGACAGTGGGCGTATATCAACTGGCAGGGCGGAACAAAGAGTCATCTAGTAGGGCTGGAGGCACAAGAACTATTTGGGTGGAGAAACATCTGGCAAGGATAGTTGCTTCCCATGTAGCCGGAGTGGAAAACGTGCAGGCGGACTTTCTCAGCAGACAGCATCTGGATCCGGGGGAGTGGGAGTGGAGAGGGGGAGTTTGGGATGAAGTGAAGAGTGCAAGGGCTAAAAAATGGCTCCCCAACATAAACCACACCCTCCAGACAGGCAGCCCCCTAGGCACACTCCCCCAAACCATCACAGAACTATCCCACCTCCATTCCCCATGGAGAGTGCAAGGGGGGAAGTGGATAATGGGAAAAGGAGACCAGGATTTGAGTGGGAAAGGACGTGGAGAGGCTGTGAGTGAGGGGATAGGGAGAGAGGGTTAAAGAGAGAAAAACACCTCCCATTCTGTTCTCTCTCTCCTACTGACAGTGGGAGGATAAAGGGAATGGAACAAGTGGAAAAGAATGACCCCCCCCCCCAATCATCATCCCATTCCTCTGCACACAGGGAAAGGGGAGGAAAAGGGAAGAAACTGGAGAGTGTAATGGGGAGAGGGATGAAATAGTGCGGTGGAGAAAATTGTCTCCTCCCACGTGGATCACTACCACCATCCCCAATAAACGCCCCAGATAGACCACCTCTTCCCACATACACCCAGTTCTTGTCCGCCCTATGAATCCACACCCCTCCACTGAGCTCCCCCACAGACACACCTAAACCCCATTCCTCCACCTACATTCTTGGAGCTTCTGTGTCGCACACATCCAGTTTATGGAGTAATAAAACACGCTCTTTGACGTTGATATGCAATTACAAACTTCTCTTTTTGGGGTTTTGCCTTAATGATCATGCACACTCTGTCATGGGGGGGGGGGGGGAAAGGACTTGGGTCAAGGATTCTATAACTATCTTTTCAACGGGCAAGCAGGATGTCAGCCCTCATATACAGGTGAAGTCATCCAATGGAGCCTGGCATAGAACTTTGATCTCAAAGATTCTAGAGCTTTCAGCATGCTCTACTGAGCATGTGCAGCCACTCCCAGGCCGAGCCCCTCAGGTTTCTTTTTCTGTGGATCCCTGGGGTCGAGGTTGGAGCTTTGCTCTCCCTCACAGCTACTACTGTGACAGTTCTAGACTTGTATAAGCTGTTTTTCTAACACAACCTGGTGAGTTTTATTTTTCTTTAACAGTGATTTTTATTTATTTTGAGTTTTTCTCCCTTTTTAAGGTTTCTCACTGCTGGCTGCATGGCTGGCCAATTGCACTGTGCAGCTTGATAGAGGTGTTCCCTTATTAAATAATGCTGCGCCTGCATCATTTGTATTGTCCTTTCCTTCAGTTCCTCTGGATGTTTTTAATGTATTTTGTGAGCTGCCTGAGATTTAGGCAGCATATAAATAAACATAACCATAACCTCTGTTGGTTTCCCATTTGACTGGTAGTCTGCAATCCATGTGTGGTCCTAGTTCCCATCCTGGCAGGTGTTCCATAAAGTTTTGTCCGACCGCTGGCATCAACGGCAGCTTAAACAGCGAAGGAATACAGGACTGGTACGTTCCTGTGGGGAGGAGAGCTCATCCTCCCCACGCTCTTGGGAACTAGTCTACATGGGCCCAAGTTAATCTTCACCTCTAGTATCCTGGATGACACAGCCTCCCCTCCGGCTTATCAGCTTACTCTGGTAGTGCAGTCTTCGTGGAGGAGAGGGTGAGCATGAACCTGGGCAATTGGCTCTGCTGTTGCCACGTTGGCGCCATGCCCAAAATTGGTTGCTTGTGCACGTCTATGCCAGTGCACTGATAGATGCTGGAAATGCAGCATGGATGCTGTCAAGCACTGTGGGCACCCATGAATGTCGTCAAGTGCATGGGCACGGACACCAGGGATATCAGCAAGCGCCATCGAGGCGTTAAAGGTCAAGGGTGCCATCAGGGCAGACAAGTGCTAGAGACACCATTGAGTGCTGTAGGCATCATCGATGTGTCGAGCACAGGGCAATGCTGTGGAAGCGCTGTGAGCACTGTTGATGCCATAGAGAATCATCACCAAAACCATCGGCACCGTTCACTATGGGGCCACCTCTTTGGAGTGGATACTGGGGTTGTAGCATTGGGGTACTTCCCCCATGGGGAGGGGTGAGGTATTTATGGGACCCTCTCTTATATCAACTTGTGCTCTGGATCCTCTTCAAGGGAAAGCCTCCAGGACACACCATTGCTGATTTATTGCTCGAGCAGTGGGGGTCGACTGGACCACTTTCGCTTGAACCCCTGTACCTGGTTGCTATGGTGTCTGTAGCATCCGACTATGCAGCCACCAGCAACTTGCTATGTTGCCATTAGGGGTTCAGAGATGAGTGACTGTGTCCCACTCTTGTACAAAGAGTTCCAGGTTCAGAATGACCCTGTTAATGTTGTGACTTCAAAAGCCAACTGTAGTAGGTTCTTTCTCGACAGCTTTTCTTCTACTCTGGGAAAGGGGTTATTTTTCACTTTCCCTTCTCCATGTAGCTGTTTTCATTCTCAGCCGCTTTCTATAAACCGCTGAGTCCGAGATCCCATCTGGAAGGAACACTCATTCCACCGCTTTATGATACTGTGTAGCTAATGGCATGAGGGGGCGCTGTCCCAGACTCGAATTCCCCACAGTACTAGATTTCCTCTCGTGGGATTCCGCTTCCCAGTAGCAGACGAGGATTTCTCTGACAGAAGAGTGTCTCTTCTGATACCTGCTGGGCACAACACACATGTTTTCACTTTGTAATTGGCATCATGTTTGAGTGGTACTTTACCACTGAGGGTAAGGTACCATCCCCTCTGCATTCCAAATGACATATATATGCCTTCAGACTACTTGCCCTATCCATAGTGACATGAACTGGGGGCAGGGGATCTTTTAAAGAGGTCTCAAACTTATTTTGCAGTCGCTTAAGAGTTGTCATCTCCTTTTCAAGTTAACCGATTGTGAGAGCGTTTGTTGGCCAACAAGGAGTCCTTGTCCATGAAGATGATGACATCTTTTATGCATGAGGTTATTCAGATGAGGAACAAGCTACCTTTCGCAAAAGGTTTGGAAGCCTATGCTAAATGGATGTGAAGCCTGATCTGGTACCTTCAGGGTTCCCAGGTTGGTGACGGAGTCCTGGTTTTCCACAGGGGCTGGCTCTTGCAGCATTCCTGTTTTGTCTTCCAGTGGAAAGGCTTCCTAGCTTTATCCTTAGGATGTTCTCACCCTTGACTAGAATCTAGACTTCTTACTGAGTGTTTGTTTATTTATTTATTTATAATTTAAAATTTATTGATAACACAACATGACATAAGCAAATAGTATTAATGTAATATTTTTTTTTTTAATAATTAATTCTTTATTAGGTTTTCCATTTAATACAATGAAATACATAACATAATTGCAAAGTGAGAACCAGGTTGCAACATATCCTAGAAACACATAATAGGGAGAGTATTAGTCAGGAAAAGATACATTTGTATCATACCAGAAAGAAAAAAAAGATTTAGGAGTACCATACAGCTCTATTTGTAAGCCTAATTATTCACTCCATCAGTTAAGCTTGCAATCCACGCTCCGTAATTTTGTTAACAAATGCATAAGGTCAATAAAAATAAACTTATTGGACTGTAAAATAATGAAACACCTACAAGGGAATTTTAAAAAGAAAGAGGCTCCAAGAGCCAGCACTTTACTTTTCAGAGATAGGAAATGCCGCCTCCTGGCTTGTATAGCTCGGGAGACATCAGGAAATACATAGGCATTCTGCCCACAAAAAGAAATATATTATCTTTGAAATATTTAGAAAACACTAATTCCTTATCTTGTTCAGTACAGAATAAGACCCAATTAGATTCTTCCAAGAACATGATAATTCCCAGGCTACCTACTGAAGTAACATACCTACTCCTAATCAACATTATCTAAATTCCTCTGTTTAGGCAAATAAAATATTTTGGATATAGATGACAATCTCTCTTCCTCAAAAGCTAGAATCTCTCTTAAATACTTTTTAAAGATTTCACCTGCAGATAGTAATCTAGTACAGGGAAAATTCACAAATTGCAGATGTCCTAGCTCTAAAAGGATTTTCTAATGCCTCTATTTCATTATGCACAGACAAACTATATTTAATGTGAGCTAGCTCAGCATTTTGTAAAGATGAAACCTGAGAGTTCAGGATAGGTGTGATATATCTCTTTTTTTTCAAGTGCTTCCAGCCTCTTCCCCTGTGATTCAAAGGATGATTTAGTTTCAGCTACAAAGGAACCAAGCTGTGAGATGGATTGAGACATGGTCTTATCAAGCTTAGCTATTAAGCTCCAAAGGTCTAAAAATGTTACATTATGAGGCTCTGGGATTTCTATCCCATTGCCTAGTACCATAATGCATACTGGTTGTTTAATACTTTTGGATTCAAGTAGGGAGATTATAGGTTCCACAGCAGGCAAAACAGGAGGTACTTTCACAGATCTAGCACTTTCCAGTTCTGCCACAGAAAGATTTTCTGGCTAGTACTCATGATGAATGTGAGCCTCCAGGGTTGGGGGGATTACCGGTCCACAGGGATCTCAGCAGAGTCTAGATCCAGGAGAATGGGAATTGTCATAGTCGACCACTGGGGTCTTCCGTTTCTAGACTTGCTGGTGACATCGCACAATGCGAAGGTTCCTTGCTTCTTCAGACGCAGGAGAGATTTGAAGGTTTTGGGCATCGATGCCCTTGTGCAGGAGAGGCCGGAAAGCAAACTTCTATATGCCTTTTTCTTGTGGCCCATGTTGGACAGATTGATTCGGAGGATCGAGAGACACAGAATTGGTGCTTCTGGTGGCGCCAGATTGGCCCAGGAGGCCATGGTATGCAGATCTGCGGAGGCTCCTGGTGGATTCTCCTCTCTGATTACCAGTCCACAGGGATCTGCTACGGCAGGGGCCTATTCTTCTTGGAGATACGACTTGATTTGTCTTACAATATGGCCCTTTAAAGGGCTCGATTGCTGAAGTGTGGATATTCCACTGCCGTGATTTCCTCCTTGCTTTGAGTGTGAAAATTCTCCACTTCCTTAGCCTATGTTCAGGTTTGGCGAGTGTTTGAGGCTTGGTGTGAAAAACCACACCAAGGATAAAATCCCACTCATTTTGGATTTTTTGCAGGATGGGTTAACTAAGGGCTTGGCCTTTAATTCCTTGATGCTACAGGTAGCAGTTCCTGCCTGTTTCCGAGTTCACGTAAATGGTAAATCCTTATCGGCCCATCCAGATATGGTCCGGTTCTTTAAAGGTGAGGCATTTTCATACTCCCTTGCGGTTGCCAGTGTCCTTGTGGAGTCTTAATCTGGTTCTGGATTTTCTGACAGGTCTCATCTTTCGACCACTGTATAACCTCTTCTTAAGGTTACTTACTTGAGGATGGTGTTCTGAGCATAGTTTCTGAACTGCAGGCTCTGTCTTGCTGGGAACCGTTCCTGTGAGTAACTCCAGGAGTGGGCAAGCTGCAAACTTTTCTGTCCTTTCCTGTCCTCGGATTTTCACTTGAAGCAATCTTTCCCTGCCAACACTGGACAGGGAGAGAGATGTGGATGAATATTGTCTGTTACAGTCCTTGGATGTCAAACGGCATATCATGAATTGTTGGAAGGCTTTTAAAACTCTCAGGAAGACGGACCGGCTGTTTATACTCTACAGTGGCAGTAAATAGAATGAGCCGGCATCTAGGGCTACAATAGCCTGCTGGATTAAGGAGGTTATCATGGCCGCGTATGTGGATACTGAGCAGCCATTGCCTAGTCAGGTTAGGGCTCATTCCACTAGAGCTCAAGCAATGTCATAGGCGGAGATTAGATTGTTGTCTCCCATTTGAGATTTTCCAAGCTGCCATGTGGTCCTCCTCCTTACACAACGTTTCCAGGTTGCCTGGATGTGCAGGCCCGGGAGAATGCAACCTTCACCCATGCAGTGCTGATCAGACCGTTGGCAGCCTCCTGCACTGTTCAGGAATAGCTTTGGCATATCCCACTGGTCATGAATTAACCTGTCTGAATGCTGAGAGAGGAGAAATTACTACTTACCTGATAATTTCCTTTTCTTAATGAAGACAGGTTAATCCACCTTCCTGCCCTTGGCTGCCAGATGATGGTACTATTGTCGTCCTGAGTGGCTGTGTTTCCGGGGATTTCTGATAAGTGTCAGATCCAGTCCCTAGATTAGTGGACACTTATCAGTAATCCCCAGAAACACAGCCATTCAGGAGGACATTAGTATCACCATCTGGCAGCATTGTCCCAGAAAACATTTGACTGTTGAGTGTTAAATATAATACGATATGGGTATCACCTGAATTTCATTACCCCGCCCCCGAGCCTCCCGCATCTAACTCCACTCACGCAGGATGTCTCTGATTCCTCTCTTCCATATGGAAGCAAGAAAGCTATTGGCACAGGAGGTTATCCAATGCATTCTACCATCTCACATCAGCAAAGGTTTCTATTCCCAATACTTCCTTATTTAATAAACAGGGGATCTCTGTCCAATCTTAGACCTCTGTCCTCAAAACACTCCAAAGAGAAAAGTTCGGTGACAACTCTGAAATTGATATTGTCTTTCATACAACCAAACAATTGGATGTGCTCTCTCTTGATCTAAAGGATGCATATGCACACATTCCAATCCACACTTCCTGTTGGCAATACTTCTGCTTCCAGATAGGAACCAAGCATTACCACTACAAAGTACTTTCCTCTGCCTTGAGAGTCTTCACAAAATGCTTAGTGGTAGCTGTGGCCTATCTTCATCACAAAGGACTATGGATCTTTCCTTATCTCGATGATTGGCTAATAGTATCTTCAACTGCAGAAGCTCCACAAGAGGACCTTCGGACCACAAGCCAGCTCAGACACTACAATTCAAAGGAGTGAAAATAGTGTCCATCCGCGCAAGAGCACATCATCTACGATGCCATGCTCTACATTTAAAATGTCATACCAGGACAACAGTACGCAAATTTCTGATCCTGCTAGGCCATATCGCACCAACCGTTCATGTAGTATCCCAAACCCGTCTGCACATGCAATGGTTGCATTGGGGCTTGAAGGCCCAGTGGCTGCAAATACATCAACTGCTATCCACCAAGATAGTCCTGACAAGCTCCATGAAACCAGACATAAATTGGTGGCCTAAGCCATAAATATTGAAAGAGAGATTTTGAACATTGGCGCCTCCATTACATTCTAGGCAAAAGTCTGAAATCTAGGAAAGCTAAGTCTGAGTTTGGATTCATTATTTTGTAGGTAACAAATGAACTGAACATCATAACATCCAAAAGATCCTCTTTCTCTCTCTCCCCCCCCCCCCCTTTTCTCTCCCCTGGCCAAGAAGCACTTGTTACTAATTTAGAGATGGATTTTCATAATGTCTTTGTTTTATTCAAGTGCAGGCAAAGTAGCTGTGCATGTGTTCTATGCTGGCAGAAAATTGCGGTGATGGCAAGTCCGGGATACTCGGTTGGGGAGATCTTGTGGGGAAACTCAGACTGCAGGCAATTCCCTGCCTCTCCTACACTGCATTCATGTGGACATTTACCCACCCTTCCCCTATGTGTTTTCTTTGGGCCTATCTCACAATTATAATCCATGATGTCCCTTTCAGTAAGATCCCCTGCCCCCAGTAAGACCCAAGGCCCCTCACCCAGTCTATGAACAAAAACCCCCCCACTTTTTACCTACCTTTTGAAAGGCTGCTTGTTGCTTTATTTTTTCCCTCCTACTCCCTCTCTTCTCCCATCCAGCATAAGGGAAGTCATTTACCATATATTCTAGATCTAAGGTTTCTGGTGACATTTGGTCTCTTGCTACCTTAGACATGTAACTGAAGCCTGCCAGCACAGCCTGCTATATGGCAGTGCTATGATCACGATTGCTGTTATATGATAAATTCTGTCATTTTCCAGCCTGAACAGAGAGAGGGGGTGATAAGAGAGTGAGATTACCTTTCTACTTGAGGGGAGGGGTCACTCCTTCCCAAATACATCAGCACTCCACCTCCATGCTCAACCCAATAGAAATAACAACTTTTAGCCTATATAATCCAATATAGTAACCTAATAAATGATGGCAGAAAGAGACACAAATGACCTAACCAGTTTACCCAGCCGGGATTTTGAGAACTGTAACTGCTGCTCTGTGCGGGTTGCCCCCACACCTACTGTTTTAGGTTTGCACTGTCTCTCTAACAACGGATCTGTATACAGCTTTGCTGTGTAACATGCAGGCTGGGTATAGGGGGGCTGCACATCTAAGAATCCCGTCCAGTTGGTGCCTTGGTAACCTTGTGTGACCTCAGACATATAGCCCCTGTTCTCCAGCACAGCATGATTTACAACAGAGCTGTGATCAAACTGCAGTTTCTGTTAGGAAATGTATAGCAACATGTTTTACAGTATTGCCATGATTGGAATTGTAGCCCCTAAGAAACATGAGAGGTACAGTGGTCAACCATAGTCTTCAAGAGCCACAAACATGTCTGGTTTTCAGGATATCCACAATGAATATGCATAATGTAGATTTGCATAAAATGCCTTTTTTTTTTTGTATGCAAATATATTTCATGCCTATTCATTATGGATAATCTGAAATCCAGGCCTGTTTGTGACTCTTGAGAACCGGAGTTGGCCACCATTGCTACAGTGTGAAAGGTGGTGCCTGTGACCATCTATGATTCTTGGGGTGGAGTTGGTGGCTGCAGACTTTGGGCTGGTGTGACAGGACTGTCTGAGGAAGTGGAATTTACATGGTCTTAAAACCCCCAACTGGCAATCACATGACAAAGGGCTTCTGAACTCTGGCCTGCAGCCCTGCAAAATACCTAAAATGTATGGGTTTTTTCTGGCTGAAATTTAACTACCCTAAAATGTGATAATCACATGTGTAATGAAATTTTCGGAGTACCACAATTCTCCTAAAGCAGTGTATGAACTGATAGTACAGTTATTCACACTGCTTTTATTAACTGCAGTAAAATATGAATATAGTCGTTGTTGGCCTGACAGTCATGGTGAATATATGTACTGTTGGTACTGGAGCGGGTTAAGGGTGATACCTAGTGCCTGGATTCGGGCCCATGATTGCAGGGGTTCTGGAAAGAGCCCTAGTACATGGCCCTTGGCCCAGGACCTGTCACTGTAATGACCAGACTAGGAGTGTTTTGCAGGAGGATATAAAACAAAGGCTTGTGACAGATCCCAGTCATGGTTCCCTTTGACCTGGAAGTACAAAGGAGCAGGAGGAAACTGCTAGGCCAAAAAAAAAATAAGACTTCAGTACCTTCTTGCTGATGAATGGCTGGGTTGTTCCATAACTCTTGACCTGGCAGCTCATATTTTTTTCCTTTCTCACTCAGAGTGCAGTGAATGTGCCTAGAGACTTTGAAGGATGCAGCATTCTGCGGAAATACTTTGGCCAGCTCCACTACCTGAACTCTCGTATCCCTATGGGGTCAGAGCATGAGGCAGCTGTCCCCATCACCTGGTAAGTCACATGGTTTTCTGATTGAGCGGGGAGGAGGAGGGAGAAGAGAACTACAAAATACCGGTCCACTTTTTCAAAGTGAATAAAAAGAGGATCAGTTGTATTTGAGAAAACAATTGTATTTATAATGTGCACTGATATTTTATGCTATAACGCACCGTATAACAATAGAGTAAAGGTGTTATTGCTACGTCAGAGCAAAGGGTGCAGCTACAATTAGGCAAGAAGGCACCCATCATGGTCACATAAATCTGTGCTACCATGACGCCATCTACAGGGGGGTACTGTCCCTGTTAGAAATGGAATAATTAAATTACTTTAGGGTTTTTTAAATTTGTGTTTTTAAAGTGACACATCCATGGCCAGATCCAGTGAAATTTTCTTGTAGCTGTAAAATTCACATTTTAATTTCAAAGTAGTTAAAATGCATCATCTAACCTCACTCTTTTTTTATAAAAGAATCAAACTTGCAGAGCTGATGTTGTCATACTGTGGTTCCTCTTTATAACAAACCCTGGGCATAAGACGCTGACATCTTATAGCCTCCAGAATAATTCTTTTAACTAGTTTTTGTCATAACAGCTAAATTCTGCTATAACAAGTCCTCTTTAAAAACTCCCGATAGCCCATCTGTTATAAAGAGGAACTGTGGTAATTATTATTTTTTTTTTTATATTGCTTTCCATATGTTCCAAACAAGGATGCCCTAGCCATGCAGCCATTTGTACCTTTATATTAGCTCAGCCTTTTATACCTGGATTGCTGGTTCCTCAGATGATGTGCTCAGCACTTGGAATCAAGGATCCAGTTGCACATGAGCATGCCAGACTTTGCGTGTGGAGGTGACCACCATTACTTCCTGTGTGGGTTGGCCCATCACGTCCCTCCTGCTTTGCTCACTTGAACCATTGGGATGCTAGTCATGCGAACTGAGTACCAGATTAACTTTGGGAAGGAAGCAGAAATACTAGCCAGGAGGGTGACCACGGTTATATAATCTGTGCCTCTAGGCTCCTAAGAGTGTGTGGTCATGGGAGAATCCATATAATAGCTTGTTGCTGCATAATTTGACAAGCTGCCATAGAATCAACATTCCTAAAAGTTTCCCACCTCTTAATTCAATCCTTCAAAGAAAGCTGTAGGGTGTCTGCCTATCTTTAGTCTCTGAGTTCTCTCTGCTTTTGCTCCTGCTCCTCCCCTAACCAACAACCTGCAGGGAATCCTTTTCCTTTTGTTCTCCCCACACTCCTTCCTCCTCTCCTGTAGAGAACAGGAAAGGGGGAGAGTGAAGCTGGAATGGACACAGAAGGCAGTTAGAATACTTGCTCCATCAAAGATTTCTTAAATTCTTATCAAACCAGAGATGATTTTGATATAACTTCTGGATGGAGTGATGTCTCTTTTTAGAAGAAGTTTATCTTTATATACATGTTCTTACACCTACATGTATGGTCAACCCTAAACATGTTACAAAAACTTGATGTATTTTTTTTTTAAGTCTGCAATAGCTAATGGGCCGTAGCTGGTAGAAAGGGCATTAATTTCTATTCATAGAAGTCTTGATGATTGGCACTTCTGCTGACAAGTTTCAAACTTCTGTTAATTGGACTTCTTTTTGTGTCTGTTACCATGCATCCAATAAATGTGCACATTTTTCAGTGAAATTTAACAGCATGACAGACTGGATGACATTTTCAACATACATAAGCTCATATACTTGGAAAGTCAAGGACTGTCTCAAGAAAATATAAAAAGTATGATTGCACTGTATTTCAATTAAAAACAAGTGACATTTCACAGTTGTTTGTATAAAAATTATTTAGGATATAAGTCAAAATAAAAAAACGGTCCCAGGACAAAATGTATAAACTTTCTGCCTAACAAAACATGTGCTGCTATTACAAAAGATTCTTCAAAAAACAAAATATTTAAAAAAAAACCGTAAACAAAATGTAGTACACTTTAAATAAGTGAAAAAAGTACCTTCATACTGCCACCACCGACCTCTCTTCTTCAACAAATAGGTTTGGAAAAGTATGTAGACTGTAATCATTGGGCACAAAAAACACTTGTGAAAATAATTTTAGTACAAAAGCTTAAACTCTGTTCAGTGTGCTGCAGGGTTCAAAAAAGCAAACAGAATGTTAGGAATTATTCTCAGAGGGCAAGCAGGATGGCAGTACTTGCACATGGGTGTCCTCACCTAGGAGATGGAGCCCGGTATGGAAAACTTATGCCAAAGTTTCTAGAACTTTGACTATGCCTCATAGAGCATGCTCATGCATGCAATATACCACGCGTCCAAGTGAGGTCCTCTAAGTCTCTTCTTTTCCACGGAGCCTCGCATCTTGCGTTCGGATGAGCCTCAAAAGGTTTTCAAACGTTTGACACGGTTTAAAGTGCTTTTTTCTCAGCGATTGCTTTTTGTGTTCCTTGTGTGGTCAACAAGGGGTCCCCTCGGTTCTCCCATTGGCGTTCTAGATAGGTCTGTCAGTGTTTTTGGGTAAGCTTATTTTCGTTGTCAATCCCCTGGGGCAATGGTGGGTTAGGTGCCTGCCAGCCATTGACAACCGTCGCCGCTGCATTGGAGGCATTGGCATTGGGGACCTCAGAGTCACACTGGACACTGAGCCATCGATATCAGCCGAACCACCTGTTCTGTTGAGGTCATCAGCCAAAAGGGATGCCAGAGACTGGCCATCGTCTGGCTCCTCCAAGTTGAGGATGTCAAGTTAGTCATCCTTGACCTCAGTACTGGGGAAGGACCAATCCAAGCATTGAGGGAAGCCGAAGAAGTATCGGCATTGGTCTCCATCAGTGCAAGGTGCCGGTCCCAGGGATGTACCAGCTTCTGCTAAGATGCCCACAAGCTACCCCGTAGTGAGGAGAGCCAGACTTCCATGGATGCTAGGGGTACGCCAGTCTCCACTGCTTCCAGTGGAGACTGCCAATCCTCCTCTCCGTTCCAAAGAGGATCTGGTTACACCTTCTGGGTGCCAGCATGTCCTGACACTTGCGATTTTCAAGGAGGAATTGAAGAGGTGCATGCGGCTGGCTGTGGAGAGGGCAGTGTGAGGCCTTGGTGTCAGAGCACCGACACCGGAACTGTTGCTCCTCAAGACACTGCTTGAATCCCTGCATGCAGCGCTGTTACTGAGCCATTCCCTGGTGTCTGTTTCCAAAGTGGCATCGATACCCTGCGAGGCACTGGCGCCGCCACCAGCTGATCTGGTTGTCATCCTAGTTTCCTCAGAGGAGGAAACCACCATGATACCAGAGGGGGGGCACTGGGGCCCGGGCCAAAATGGCTGGTTGAACCAGTACCTATGCTGCTGGCTGGGGGCCAAGCACTTAGGGCCCTGTCACCCGTCAATGACAGAAGAGACCGGGGCACCTATGATCCCTGGGGGGGATGACTCCTCCATGGCTTCTGATGATGCTTTAAATGGTCTCCCCTCAGAACTATCTCCAATCAAAGAAAGGCCCTGCAAAAGACCTCTCCTTTGCATGTTTTGTTTGGGTGATTGTAGCAGAGGATACCAGGCACAAAATGCTAGATATCCTCCAGTGCCTTCCACTAGAAAGCCCCACGGACTGAAGTAAAGGAGATTTTCCATGTGGTGTGAGCAGAAGGCCCTAGGTCCTTTCTCCTGCTCCCCACAAAAACTTCTTGACTACCTTCTAAACCTATCGAAAGCTGGTTTGAAGATCAACTCCGTTACAGTACATGTAAGTACAGTTGGTGCATATCACTCGGTATAGATGGTATGCTCAGCAGTGTGCAGCCTAGAGTTGTATGTTTCATACAGAGCATTCTTCAGTAGAAGCTTCCCCCAAGGCCTCCCGTTGTGTCTTGAGATCTTAACATAGTGTTGGCTCAGCTGGTGAACGCTCCCTTTGAGCTGTCCTTCAAAACTTGTTTGAAGTACACAATCCAACTCAGTTCTCGCCTAGGGCCCATTGTTTTTGTTCAGACTGCCCCCAAATCCCATTATCAATAAAACTAGTTGTGTCTGTTGGCACTTATTTTGGTGTTTTGTGGAACTCTCTTTTTATATTGGGGGAGGCAACCTGTAGCTAGGAATTCACCGATGTGATGACTGCCATCTTGCTTGTCCTCACAGAAAGCAGAATTGCTTTCTTGTAACTGGTGTTCTCTGAGGACAGTAGGATGTCAGCCCTCACAAAACTCGCCCGCCACCCCATGGAGTTGGGTTTCCAATGTGGGTTTTTTCTTTTCCTGAATTCTGTGAGATAAGACTGAGGGGGATACAATGTAGATGTGTAGTATATTGCATGTGTGAGCATGCTTAATGAGACTTGGTCAGTTCTTGAAACTTTGACACACGTTTTCCGTGCCGGACTCCATCTGATGAAGTTACCCATGTGTGAAGACTGGTATCCTGCTGTCCACAAAGAATACCTGTTACAGGTAAGTAACTCTGCTTTAGGAAGGGAATGTCCTAATGCCTCTGTGAGACCGCATCTTGAGTACTGTGTTTAGTTCTGGTTGCTGCATCTAAAAAAAAAAGATATAGATGCACTGGAGAAGGTACTAAGAAAGGGGGTGATCAAATGATAAAGGGTATGGAATGGCTCCCCTGTGAGGAAAAGCTAAAGAGGTTAGGGCCATTTAGCTTGGAGAAGAGATGGCTGAGGGGGGGATATGATAGAGGTCTATAAAATCATGAGAGGTCTTGAATGGGTAAATGTGAATCTGTTGTTTACTCTTTCAGATAATACAAGGACTAAGGGGCACTCCATGAAGTTTGCAAGTAGAACATTTAAAACAAATCAGGAAAAATGTTTTCACTCCATGCACAATTAAGCTCTAGACTTCCTTGCCAGAGAGTGTGACTGCAGTTAGTCAATATGAGTTAGGGAATAGCCCCTGCTTATTACCAGTATTAGTAACATGGGATCTATTTAATGTTTAGGTACTGGATTGGCTACTGTTGGAAACAGGATGCTCTGACCCTGTATGGCAGCTTTTTATATCTTATACACATAGATGGAGATTCCTTATTTTCTCTTGGTATCAAATGTGGGTCACGGTTAATATGCAGAGCTTTCTTTTATATGCCCTCTTAATAACTCGGTATGGATATCCCCTTTGTAAAAACCCTGTAAACATATCCTGTGCACAACTTTTAAGTTGACTCATGGAAGAACAAAGACGTGTTAGACAAGAAAATTGACCATGTAGGATGATGGCTCAGATACAGCGAGTTATTCCTATCAGTTTTTTGTTTTTTTTTCTGAAAACAAAAGTTTATAAAGCACTCATAGTGACATAAATCAAAATATCTAGAGATGATATACTTGAACTAGTATGAGCTGTAAATTGTAAGTGTGAAGTGCATTAATTAAGCCATATAATGAACTCCTGAAAAGTGTCAGCTGTCCCCTTCCAAATATGCAAATATATAGCATTTTCATGCATATGGACTCCCAAAAATATAAAGTGTGTACACAACGCTGCTCAAATTGTGCTACATTTGTCGCTAAATTCTTTTGAGTGCTGTTTAACCCAAGAAGAAAATCTTTTTTTGCTCTGAAAAATTGTATGTGGGTAAACTGGAAATAACGGAACAGCTTCCTCCTGTAGAATATTTTGTATCTGAAGTACTATCCAGTGTGGTCAGCAGCCACCCTTGCTGAGAATCGGTATTACTCGTCAGAAATTGAATCCTATCCAATGAAGCCCTCAGTTTGCAAGTAGAACCTCCTGCTTTTTGAGCCGCCTTGATAAAGCTGGACCGTGTTGGAGGAAAACGTTTTTTGTTTATGTCCACATAATCAGAGGGAAGTTCTTTTGTTTCTGTTTTTATATTTTTGTTTGTGAGGGTGCTGCACTTCTACAAACTTGTGGGACTTTAGCTGTGTAATATTTGAGGACTGCACTTTAATTTAAAAGCATTTCACAGCATTGTGTTAAGCTTTTGCACTAAGATTCTTTTCACAAGTGTTTTGTGTCCTGTGATTACAAATTTCATGCTTTTCCAACCCTCCTGTTGGAGAGAGGACAGTGCTAGCAGTATAGATTATATTATGTTTACATATATTTTCTGAAATATTTGTTTTATTGAAGTGTTTTGTAAAGCAGCATATGTATTGTTAGGTAGAAAGTAAATAAATTTGGTCCTGGGGGACCTTTGTTTTTATTTACTTTTACAGTTAAGCTTGTAACATCATCTTTACATGATAAATAGTTGATGTTTGCACTTCATAAAGTTTTGTATTTTGTGTATAGTTTGTTTTGAAAACTGGTTTTCAATTAAAAAAAACAAAACAAAAAAACCTTTGGTCAGAGGTGAGAATCTTTATGCAATTTTGCTACACAGTTGCCTCAGAATTTTGAAAAATCAGCTGCAGAATTTGCTCACTCTTGTGGAAGAATCTTGAAAAATTTGCTACAGGAAAGCAGGGGCTCTGGTTCTCATTGTTCAGTTTTCTGCTCAGAAATGTGGTGCTGGAACAGTATTTTCAATGGATCACTAGTGAGGATAAAATTGCATTTCTTTTATCCAGAGAGAAAGCATGCCCACAATCACTTCTCGGATGGAGGCTGATGCACACATTATATTGGCTTATGCTGAGGAAAAAGGAATAGCACTGTGTTTACTTAGCGGCAGCTTGGTGTCCTGAGGTACAAGGTAACACGGTCATTTGCCAAACTTGGTACAAAGGATCACTTGCAGTGATGAGTGCAGGGAGCCTGTTGCCCACATTCCCATGCTGTAAGCACTTGGACATTTCATTAACTTCTCTGCTGACTGAGTGAACATATATACAGTGAAGGCAAGCAAGGGAAGGCTTCAAGTAGTTTGGACATCGCATGAAAAAATCAGGACACAGTCTTTGTAACATAAGCAGTACACTCAAGGTGTCAAACCCTGATGAAGGAATTCATTTCCGAAACGCTGCTGTCTCGGTGCAGGGCACCAGAGCTATTTTGACGTACATTGAGAAGATTAGGTTGCGGATAATACAGCACCTTGAAGTTAAGTGACTGTTGATTAACAATAATTAACCAAAAAATCAAAAACACAAACATAGCAAAAAAATGACCAATACATCTCAAATAAGTGACCGATGATTATAAACCTCTAAGCCTCATTCCGGGTATGTTAGAGCCATTAGTGATTAACAACCCGAGGTATATGATGGTCACTTTGAGATACTATATAAATATGTACAGAGTCTGTTTTTGAACAGATATCTCTATAGTATGAACAAGATCATATGATTTTGTATATATTCATTTCTTGTATAGATTGGGTTTATTTGAAACGACTGAGTGAACAGAGCAGCAAGCCAACGAGGTGGCTCCTTCCATGAATGAGGTCGGTAGGATACTTTGCTTTATGTGATGAAGGAAGTTGATACACTTGGAAATGGACCCCATAATCCCACAGGGTTTTAGTCTGATTGAATCCGCCATTTCTCAGGCCACTCAAGACCACTTATCAATGGCTGGAGTAAATGCCTTGTACACAGTGTGTGTGTCCTTTTGCCGACCTTGGTTGTGATCAGAATTGAAGTTCTGAATGTTTTGGGTTTGATAATCTGGGCCAGCTTGCTCTGTATGGTATTTTGTAGTACAAAGTAAATGTGGATACCTTCTCTCTTGAGATGTCTGACAGTTAAAGCAGTGGTACCTCTGGAGATTGGTTTTGTTTTTTTTTTTCTGGTCCTCTTCCTTTAAAGGCTTGGTCTGCCCTGTTTTCTGATTTCTGTCCAGTGTATCTGCAGTGTCCCTGGACCTTGCTCCTCCTTACTGTTCAGCCAATAGGTTGTCGCATTCCATAAGGCCAAAGGAGTCGTGTGGCTTCAAGTCAGAAGAATCTGAACAGGCCCAAGTTTAAAATGAATCTTCAAAATTTATTCTGAAAAATATTTTTGTGCTAATTCTGAGGCATCCTGGCGGAAAAGAATTGACTGAATTACTCTGAAGAACAGCTTCAGTGGACCTCTCAACCTGTGTGTTTTTTAAAAATGAAAACAAATAATTCTATGGTGTTCGCGGTGTTTGAGAGAACATATACCCATGGAGAAATAACATCTTAATTGGCTGTCAGAATAAGCTTGGTGCAAAAGATAATGACTTTGCCGTTTTAAAGAAGCCAGCTTATGTCTCCCCTGCTATTCTTGCCCAGTTGGGTAATAGCAAACAGGGGAGAGCAGACCTGATTTAACCTCTTGGAAGCTATAATGGGAAAGCCTGATGTTTGGACTTCTTCAGCAGGTGATTAAAGAAAACCAAAATGTAGCCATCTTTTAATAACTGCTGTTGTATGATTTTTACCTCTGCTAATGAAGCACAAAAATTTCCCTTTCTTCCCCTTCTGTCATAGCTCTCATGTGTTGTCCTGTGTGCCTGAATTTGTGGCAGCACTTTTTTTTGTGTGCAGCAGCCTCACCTGCTAGTGTTTCAGATGGAGATAGGGCTGGCATTAGTCACACTGGGGCCCAAGGTAGAAACTAAGGAGCTGGGGCCCAGTCAGTGTCAGGTGCCCTGAAATTCTGCCTCGGCAACACCACTCAATTTTACCAAAGGGTGTCCCTTGCAATTGCCC
Source organism: Rhinatrema bivittatum (assembly GCF_901001135.1). Classification (NCBI taxonomy): domain Eukaryota; kingdom Metazoa; phylum Chordata; class Amphibia; order Gymnophiona; family Rhinatrematidae; genus Rhinatrema; species Rhinatrema bivittatum. Next base: position 57,244,143 of record NC_042616.1, on the reverse strand, counting down.
TGCCTGCCTCCCTACTCCTCCCACCAAAACCAGTTTTGAGATGAGCTAGAGAGATCTTGAAGTCACTTCTTTCTTCCTGTCCCCAGCCAGGACCCACTGAACTTAAAACTATTCCAGACAGATTGTCTCTTACCTGCTCTCCCTCTCTGGGTGATATGTTCCGGTGCTGGACTACTTTCATATTTAGAAAGGGTCTTATAGAAATAGATAATGCATATAGTTGTATGCAAAAATGTGGGCACCCCTGGGCACAGAAAATGTTTAAGTGAATTACATGACATCTTTCTGCAATTTTGAATGCAAAATTACTATTTGTTTTCTAATTTTAACGTTGAAAATATAAAAAAGTGAATATGGCATGTCAAACCCAGCTTTCAGACATTTCTGTAGTCTTTTATTCTTGCTTTTGGAATTTTTTTTTCCCCCCTCCTCTTCCCTGCAGAAATCTTCTAGCTCAGACATATTTTTAGGTCTCCCTGCATGCATGCCCCACAGATTTTCAATAATATTCAAATCTGTGGACTGTGAAGGCCATTCCAGAACCTTCATCTTATTTGATTGATTTTATATTCCGCTTTTCAAAGCAGATTACACGCAGGCATTTCCCTGTTCCCGGAGGGCTCACAATCTGTTTTTTGTACCCAAGGCTATGGAAGGTGAAATGACTTGCCAAAGGTCATCAGGAGCAGCAGTGGGATTTGAACCCTGGTTTCCTTGGTTCCTAGCCCACTGCTCTAACTACTAGGTTACTCCTCTGCTCTTTCTTTCCTGTAAGTACTTCACTGTTGATTTTGAGGAATGTTTCAGATTGTTGTCTTGCAGCCTCTCTTCTGCTTCAGATATTACACTAACTGTGGGATTTTAGCTTCTAAAATGTTCCAAAAAGTTTCAGACTTATCAAGGTTTCGTGTTGCATACTTAGACATTGACGTTTGTGATGGGGTCATAGAAAAGATACTCCCGGGGAGTTCTGCACAATGCAGAATTCCCCCCCAGTGCAGATTTTACCCCTGACTGCGCAGAATCTCCTGATGCAGCAAGGCCTTGGCAAAACTATGTCCACAAAGAGCGAGGGCTTGTGGGAGCTTGACAATATACGGAGCCAAGCTCCGCAAGCTCACTGGGTCCTCCAAAGAGCCAAATGTCACAGAGGCCCAGCACAGGAAGAGCCACTGCACAGGGCAGTCTCATGGGGAGCATGGCAGTGTGAAGAGCTGGGCTCTGTGAGCCTGCCAGAAGAGGAGGGGCTCCCTAAACCGAAAAGTCACTGCAGCGCAGGAGCTTGACAAATGTGAGCAGCTGTTCTCTGTGAGCCAGTGGAAAGAGGGAGCTGCCCGGTGCAGCTGAAGCAGGAAGGACTGGTGACGCTGACATCTGGCTTGAGCAAAGCTAGGCTGAGCATAAAGAAGAGGAGGAAAGCACATGCCAGGAGGCCAGACTGGCCAGCAAGTGGGTCCTCAGTCTACAGCAAGACCATCTATTTGTACACCATACCAGCCAGCTGTTTCTGCTGGTATCTTGCCCTTTGAGTATAAGACATTTGGATCATCTATCTGGATCTGTAAGTTTGGTTTTTTTGAACTTATGCAAATCCTTTTCTTTGCCTTTGTTTTCTGACATGTCTTGTTTTCTTCCTCCTAACCCTCCCTAATCCTAAATCCTCTCCTCCTCCTATCAACTGCTGCCCCTTTTTATTCCACATCTTCTACCCTCTCCCAGGACCAATTTAAGAGGCAGGCCTGCTGAGTAGCTGCCCAGAGAACCTGCCTATTGGTGGGGGCCCTGGGGGCTCATGGCTATGGTTCTTCGCCTGGGGCTATGGGATCAGTGATCGCTGCCCAGGCTCTGTGCTGCAGATTCAGTAGGGTTCCCAGTAGGCGGTGGGGAGTGCGGGCACTGCAGCACAGTGAGGATGTTTGCTGGTGTGGGCTGGTAGTCCCTGCTCCTAGTTGTTCTGGCATGGGAGGTGGAGCCAAGTCGCCAGATATCACCCCTCAGCATTAACACTTGGATTGGTATACTAAAATGCAGGATGTTGGTTTGGAAAAATATTTTCACAAATGTGCAGAATTTACAAAATTTGTCCACAGGATTTTTAATTTTTTCATGCATAATTCCTCCAACAGTAAAAAGGTTTCCTTTTGACATCTCTTCCATGCAGAACATTGTCATATAAACAACACTGTATTCTGAATACTACTCTAGTGTCAACTAAACTTTTCAGCAGGTTGTTTTATCTTTTGTCTCTTTTTTTTTTTAGAACTTATAAATCACCTATATCCTAGGCAATGTACAAAAGATCCGTAAAAGGCCTAAAACATGCATAATAAAACATAAAATCAAATATAAAAACAATAATAATAAAACAAGACAACTGAATAAAACAGAAATCACTTAATATAGTAACAGTAAAACTACATGTACATAAAACAGATTAAAACAAAATACCTTATGCAAAGACGACAAACATAAAATCAATGGTAAAACATTTTGGAGAGTAACCAAGCCATGAATCATGAAAAAATGTTAATAAAATGCCTGTCTAAAAAGCCATTTTTTAAAAGACTTTTTAACAACCTTAAGCCATCTGCCTGTCTTAATTCTAGAGAATCTGCAGCCACCGAAAAGGCAGACTCTAGTGGTGCAAAGTCTAGCTTCTTGAGGTGATGGAACATCTAACATTCCTCGTTGAGAGGATCTCAACTGTCTACTAGGACAGTAAAGGCATAGAAGGGCATTAACCCAAGGGGACATAGTCAATGAAATTAATTTTATAAGTAATCAGCACAGCCTTATGCTTAATGCGCTCGGTGCAGTTCAAACAAAGTAGGGGAAATGTGCTTTTGTTTCTTTGTACCAGTAATCAATCGTGCCGAGGCATTAATCAATAACAGCAATGGTTTTCTAGAGACAGCAGGTAAACATAAGTGTCGAGTTACAATAATCTACCAATGGAAGGATTGAAGCCTGCACCACAGTCCTGAAATCGGGTGGATCCAGCAGGTGTTTCAGCCCATAAAGAACACGTAACTTGAAGCTGGATTTAATTCAGTTTTTAACATGCGGTGGGAAAGAAAGCGTAGAATTGAAAATAACACCCAAAAAGCGGATACATGAGTCTAGGGGGGGAATGAGGTATTGTCATTATAATCAAAGTGTGAACAGTTTTGCAGATCTGATCAGTTTTTGGGCAGTTCTATTAAAAGATTTTTCTTGGTCTTTCAGATCTTACCTTGACTTCAACAGTTCCATGTAACTTCCATTTCTTAACAGTTGAAATTGCTAGCTAGAAGCGTTTGGAGATGTTTGGAGATGTTTGGAGATGTTTCTTTGTTCAAACAAATGGTGTTGGAACCCACGAGAGAAGGAGCTATACTAGACTTAGTGCTCACTAATGGAGATAATGTCTCCGATGTCCAGGTGGGCACCCACCTCAGCACCAGTGATCATCAAACGATATGGTTTAATATCACTAAAAGAATAGGGAAAAGAACCACAAAGACCCGAGTTTTACAGTTCAAAAACACAGACTTTGAGGAAATGGGGAAGTACCTGGAGGAAGAACTAAAAGGATGGGAGAATGAAAGAGATGTGGATCAGCAGTGGACCAATCTAAAAGGAGCAATCACCAAGGCAACTGCTCTATATGTTAGAAATGTAAAGAAAAGCAAAAGAAAATTGAAACCTATCTGGTTCTCAAAGGAGGTGGCTGACAAAATTAAAGCTAAAAGAACAGCATACAAGAAATATAAAAGTTCCCAAAGGGAGGAACACAAAGAAGAATATTTGTATCAACTGAGGGAGACAAAGAAATTAATCAAGTTGGCAAAAAGTCAAGCGGAAGAGAGGATTGCCAAGGAGATAAAAAATGGTGACAAAACATTTTTCAGATACATCAGCGAAAAGAGAAAGGTCCAAAGTGGTATAGTGAAATTGAAAGGTGGTAATGATCAATGTATGGAGAGAGATGAAGAAATGGCAGAAATATTAAACGAATACTTCAGCTCTGTGTTCACTAAAGAAGACCCTGGAGAAGGACCATCTTTACACAACAAGAAACTGGAGGAAGAGGAATAGATGAAATCCTTTTACAGAAGAGAATGTATGGGAACAGCTAAAGAACCTGAAAGTGGACAAAGCCATGGGGCCTGATGGGATTCATCCAAGGATACTGAGGGAGCTCAGAGATGTTCTGGCGGGTCCGCTGTGTGACCTGTTCAATAGATCCCTAGAAACAGGAGTGGTACCAAGAGATTGGAGAAGAGCGGTGGTGGTCCCGCTTCACAAGAGTGGGATCAGGGAGGAGGCTGGCAACTACAGACCGGTCAGCCTCACTTCGGTGGTGGGAAAAGTAATGGAGTCACTGTTGAAAGAGAGAATAGTGAACTATCTACAGTCAGGAGAATTAATGGACCAGAGGCAACATGGATTCACCAGGGGAAGATCCTGTCAGACAAATCTGATTGACTTTTTTGACTGGGTAACCAAGGAATTGGATCAAGGAAGAGCGCTCGATGTCATCTACTTGGATTTCAGCAAAGCTTTTGATACGGTTCCGCACAGGAGACTGGTGAATAAAACGAGAAGCTTGGGAGTGAGTGCCGAGGTGGTGACCTGGATTGCAAATTGGTTGACGGACAGAAGACAGTGTGTGATGGTAAATGGAACTCTCTCTGAAGAGAGAGCGGTTTTAAGCGGTGTACCACAAGGATCGGTTTTGGGACCGGTCCTGTTCAATATCTTTGTTAGCGACATTGCGGACGGGATAGAAGGTAAGGTTTGTCTTTTTGCGGATGACACTAAGATCTGCAACAGAGTGGACACGCCGGAAGGAGTGGAGAGAATGAGACGGGATCTAAGGAAACTGGAAGAGTGGTCAAAGATATGGCATGGGATCCCATGGCATGCCATAGATCTATGCCAATGCCAATGCCAAGAAGTGCAAAGTCATGCATATGGGGAGTGGAAATCCGAATGAACTGTATTCGATGGGGGGGGAAAGGCTGATGTGCACGGAGCAGGAGAGGGACCTTGGGGTGATGGTGTCTAATGATCTGAAGTCGGCGAAACAATGCGACAAGGCGATAGCTAAAGCCAGAAGAATGCTGGGCTGCATAGAGAGAGGAATATCGAGTAAGAAAAGGGAAGTGATTATTCCCTTGTACAGGTCCTTGGTGAGGCCTCACCTGGAGTACTGTGTTCAGTTCTGGAGACCGTACCTTCAAAAAGACAAAGACAAGATGGAGGCGGTACAGAGAAGGGCGACCAGGAAGGTGGAGGATCTTCATCGGATGACGTATGAGGAGAGATTGAAGAATCTAAATATGTACACCCTGGAGGAAAGGAGGAGCAGAGGTGATATGATACAGACTTTCAGATACTTGAAAGGTTAATGATCAAAAGACAACGACAAACCTTTTCCGAAGGAAAAAAATCAGCAGAACCAGGGGTCACGATTTGAAGCTCCAGGGAGGAAGATTCAGAACCAATGTCAGGAAGTATTTCTTCACGGAGAGGGTGGTGGATGCCTGGAATGCCCTTCCGGAGGATGTGGTGAAGACCAGAACTGTGAAGGACTTCAAAGGGGCATGGGATAAACACTGTGGATCCATAAAGTCAAGAGGCTGCCAATGAAGAGTGGGTGACTCGCCAGAATGACGGCTACTGCCTGGAGTCAATACCCTTATTAAATAAACATACACAGGCTTACTGTGACTCCAAAATCACTCTAAGCTTCAACAGCAAGAGGAAATGTGGAAAAAAGGATTCACACTCACAAAGAGGGGAGTAGCTGGCTTGTTACGGCGGTTACTACCCCAAATCAAATAAGCCTGATACTTCACTTTCAATGCATATACAGCATAGTTCTCTGATTCAACGGCAGTGGAGAAGAAAAACTGATACTTCACACATCCAGAAAAGAGGGTTCGCACTCGCAAAGCAGGGAGTAGCTGGCTTGTTACGGCGGTTACTACCCCAAACCAAATGTGCCTGATACTTCACTTTCGATGCATATCCAGCATAGCTCTCTGCTTCAACGGCATGGGAGAAGAAAATCAACCAATAAGGGCTGTATAACAGTCTGGGTAAAACAAATAAACATGGGTGCAGATTGCTTATTGCGGCGGCTTCTACCCCTAACTAATCAAGCTAGATATTTCACTTGGATGCAGCTCCATCACTGCTCTCTACATTAAAGGTGGGGGTGGAAGGGAAATAGAACCAAGAGCTAAGAGAAACAGATAAGTATGAGAGAGAAAATTTGCGGGGCAGACTAGATGGGCCATTTGGTCTCCTTCTGCCGTCATTTCTATGTTTCTATGTTTCTATGTTTATAGCCTTCCCCTGCTTTGTAAGAGTGATTTCTTAGCGTCCTGTAAGATGAACCCAGAACAAGTGGGTTATGCACCTCTACCAGCAGATGGAGATGGAGCAAACTGATGTCACAGAATATATACCCCTGCAGTGACTTGAGCCCACCAGTATTCTCCGTCTCCAGTAAATGGTGGTCGTGCATCTCCCTACTGGGGATTGCTTCATTTTGAGACAGGAGAATTAAGGAAATAAATTTGCCCTGCTCTCCTGCGGTGATATCAAATGGTCCCTCCCCCGGTTGAGAATACCTGAGGTAATTTCTATGGTGCCTCAGATGAGTGCCTTGGTCCAATAGCTTGTTTTTAGCTGGTATGGACTTAGCTGGTTAAGCAGCTGAGAGGCAGCAGGTGCAGGAAGCCGAGCACAGCAGTGATGGCTCATGCCCTCTCCCCCACCCCACAGCCGGACACTGTCTCTTTACTCAGCCATGTAAGGCTGAGCTCTGGTAAGTTTAAAATAAATAAATAAAAATAATGTAATATACAGAGACTGAGAAGGAGGCTTTTATTGCGTAAGTCTTCCTCCTTCCTTTGGTCTCCGTGCTTGGCGCGCTGTTCTGATGTTCATCCTGCTCCGTGGGAAGTCAAGGGACATGGGCAACCTGGTGGGTTGAGCAGCCTCCTTTAGGCTAGGCCCTGCTCTGAGAATTTTCACTGTGCCCTGCGTGGTAGGCCATAAAGGCATTTTGCACACTTTCTCAGGCTGCCCTCTACAGGATTGTCGGTTCGGCGTGTGCGTCTAGCTATGTATCCAGGTTGTTCACCCAGTTTTTTGGACACACATTCGGGCCTTATAGTCTGTGCGCCCAAGTTATGTGGCACTGCAGTGGCCACATGTTTACCTGTGCGCACAAGTTGTACTACATAAGAAATTGCCATACTGGGTCAGACCAAGGGCCCATCAAGCCCAGCATCCTGTTTCCAACAATGGCGAATCCAGGCTACAAGTACCTGGCAAGTACCCAAACACTAAGTAGATCCTATGCTAGTGAGGCCAGTAGTAGCAGTGGCTGTTCTCTAAGACAACTTGATTAATAGCAGTTCCCTGTAGGTACCCGGATCAGCCCAGACTGCTGGGTTATGTCTCCCTTCCAGCAGATGGAGTTAGAGAAAAACTTGAAGGGCACCCTTTGTAAATACGGTGCGCCACCTGCAGCCCCCTTCAGTATTTCTCTGTCTCCAGCAGATGAAGGTGGAAGAACCTGCAGTCCTGGTAGCTTGATTCTTAAAAAAAAAAAAAAAATATCCCAAAAAACAGAGGTTCGGGAATCCTTATTTTTTGGCTAAAGCAAAGCTACTGTAGCTTAAAAAAAAAAAGACGGGCTTCCCCAAGGGGACTGTTCATTTTCTTCTTCCCTCCTCGGTGGTAGGCCTGCTGGGGGCTCCTCTTCACTCCCGTGATCCCAGAGCAGCTGAGCGGTGAGTGACTGGGGGGGTTTACTGGTGGGCCAGTTCCCCCCCCCCCCAGCCCAGAGACAACCGCGAGTTGTGCTCTGATAGGGCCAGCGCACGTCGGTTTGCCGAGCTTGGAATAAAAAAAGTCAGCGCTGCTTTCCTTTGGCCTCCTGGGCTCCGGTCTTCATTTTGTGCGGCTTTCCCTCCTGTAGAGCGCGGCGATGCTGCGCACCTCAGCGTGCTGTGCCTGCGGGGAGCCGGCAACTTGGCTCTCCCACGACAACCTCTGCTCCCAGTGTCTTCCCGGGGGCGAAGGCCCGTTGGCGGCAGTGGCTGGTGGGAGGGGGAAGCAAGCAGCTCAGTCCCGTGGTGCGGGCAACCCGATGCTGCCTCGTGGCGCTTGGCCTGCCCTGCTCCTGCAGAACGCGGGAACGGCGGCCATTTTAGGGGCTGCAGATGCCGATGCAGATAGCTCAGCAGGGGGAGGGGATCTCCCTCCTCAGCTGTTTCCGCATGACCAAAGCCCCAGGTCTCCCCGCGACTCTCCTGCTCCTTTTGGGAATCCCCCGTGGGAGAATTTAAAGAGCCAGCCACCCTTTTCGGCAGATTTTGTTTTACTGATGCATAAGGCATATTTAGCTAGTCTTATGCCCACGGGGGATCCAGAGCCTACTCTGGGTCGGCCTGGGACTGGACCCTCTCCTCCCACAAAGTATCCTAGGGTGGATCCTCCTGAGATCTCCCGGATTTGGGTGGTCTGGGGGAGGGTCCAGTCCCGGGGACCAGGTAAGTACCGCGCTGGTGGATCTGCTTCAGGCGGATGTGGATGAAGATTCTGAGCATGTGATGCCGGTGGACAGGGATGATCCTTGGGTACTTAGGCTCTTTCGTAGGGATGAATTGGAGCCAATGATTCTGCATGTCCTTGCGGAGTTAGGTATACCAGCCGGACCAGCGGCTCAGGATCAGAGCACGGTGGATCCGGTGCTGTTTGGTCTTCGCCCCCTCTGGCTAGGACTTTTCCGTTTCAACCTATGTTGCTTCAGCTGATGTTTTGGGAGTGGGATACTCCGGAAGCTAGCCTTCGCGTAGGCCGAGCTATGGAAAAATTGTACCCGCTGCCGGATGACTCTCTCGACCTCCTTAAGGTTCCTAAGGTTGATGCGGCCGTATCAGCAGTCACGAAGCATACGACTACTCTGGTGGTTGGGGCGGCTGCCCTTAAGGACCCCCAGGATCGTAAGCTTGAGGTTCTTCTCAAACGTATCTTCGAGGTGTCAGCACTTGGGGTTAGAGTGGTTGTTTGCAGTAGTTTGATGCAGCGAGCGAGTCTCCGGTGGGTACAAGAGCTCCTGAGTGCCAGGGATCTTTCCCCAGAACAAGCGGAGCAGGCTGATCATTTGGAAGCGGCGGTGGCGTTTGGGGCGGATGCCTTGTATGATCTCCTTTGTAAGTCTTCGCGCACTATGGCTTCTGCGGTGTCGGCCCGCAGGATTTTGTGGCTCTGTAATTGGTTGGCCATTGTTTCCTCCAAATTGCAGCTGGGAGCTTTTCCGTTTAGGGGAAAATTCCTTTTTGGGGATGATTTGGAGCAGCTCATTAAGTCCTTGGGGGACAATAAGGTGTACAAGCTCCCGGAGGATAGGCCAAAAGCCTCTAGGGGTTTCAGTCCTTCCCGTTCACGTTTTAGAGGGCAGCGCCGTTATCGCCAGTCTAAACAAGCTTCTTTTGGCCAAAGGTAGATTTATTTATTTAAAAACTTTTATATACCGGTATTAGTATGCATACATCATACCGGTTTACAATGTAACTTTAAAGGTAGAAATTACAATGAACAGGGAGGGCGAACAAGGAGGAGTATACAAAGAGCAGGAGGTGGAGGAATTAAAGCAATAAATAAAAACTGCAACGGACTATTTACAGGAATATACAAGGCGTAGGCAAGATACTTGCAGATGTCTAGGAGGTCTCAGTCTTGGTATTATTCTAGATGTCTAGGAGGTCTCAGTCTTGGTATTATTCCTTTCGCGGCCGTAGGCCTGCCCGAGACGGCGGTACCCCGGGTGTGACAGGAGCTAAATCATCCCAATGAAATAGCGCCAACCTAATCCCCTGTTCCGGTTGTCAGGAGACGGCTGTCCCTGTTTTACAGGGAGTGGGTCAGAATCACGTCTGACCACTGAGTTCTAAAGATTATAGAACATGGCTATGCCTTAGATTTTGTTCGTCCCTTGCGCGATCTGTTTCTGGTGTCTCCCTGCGGGTCCCTGGAGAAAAGGCGCCAAGTGTCTCAAGACGCTTCGTCAGTTGATAGATCTAGGGGGGTGGTCCCAGTTCCTTCAGACGAACTAAGGACCGGCCGATATTTGATTTATTTTCTGGTTCCAAAGAAGGAGGGGTCCTTCCGTCCGATTTTGGATCTAAAGATGGTCAACAGAGCTCTTCGAGTGCCCCATTTTCGCATGGAGATGCTGCGTTCCGTAATCGCCTCTGTCGGGGGGGGGGGGGGGGGAGTTTTTAACTTCCCTCGATTTGATGGAAGCGTACCTACACATTGCAATTCAGAAGGACCATCAGAGGTATCTCCAGTTCATGATCCTCTGCAAACATTACCAGTTTCAGGCCCTTCCCTTCGAGCTTGCTACCACCCCCCACACCTTTACCAAGGTGATGGTGGTAGTGGCAGCGGCTTTCTGCCGCAAGGGGATCCTAGACCATACCTACTTAGACGATTGGCTCATTCAAGCAAAGTCAGAGGAACTATGCGAGGTGGCTGTTGCCAAGGTGCTGCAAACCCTTCACTCTCTGGGGGGATCATCAATTTGGCCAAGAGCCAGTTGTGCCCTGCCCAGGTACTGGATTTTTTGGGGACGAGATTCGATACTTGAATCGGGAAAGTCTTCCTTATGCAGGAACGAATAGACAAGCTCATGTTTCAGGTTCGGCGACTATTGTCCCTACCGGTTCCCAAGGCATGGGACTACTTGCAGGTGCTTGGTTCTATGGCGTCTACTCTGGAGTTGGTCCCGTGGGCCTTTGCTCATATGAGACCATTGCAGAGGGCTTTGCTCTCATGTTGGGATCCCAAATTGGAGGATTTTCAAGTTCCCTTACCGCTCTAGGAACCGGCCAGGTCCAGCCTAGCTTGGTGGTTGAGCCCCGAACACTTGTCTCGAGGGGTGGATTTGGAAGTTCCTCAGTGGATCATTGTGACGACAGACACCAGTCTTTCTGGTTGGGGGGGCAGTTTGCCAGTCTCAGGCGGCAGAAGGCCCATGGACGCAGCAGGAAGCGCAATGGTCCATCAATCGTCTGGAAACAAGGGCGGTACAGTTGGCCTTGCAGAAGTTCCTGCCTCTAGTTCATCGATGGTCGGTGAGAGTGCTCTCCGACAGTGCAGTGATGGTGACATACATCAACCAGCAAGGAGGAACAAAGAGCGGTCCCGTGGCTATGGAGGTGGACGAGCTCATGGCCTTGGCGGAGGTACATTTGCTCAGGATAGCGGCTTCTCATATTGCCAGGGTAGACAATGTTCAGGTGGATTTTCTGAGCCGTCAGATTGGATCCCGGAGAGTGGGAGCTGTCCGATGAGGTGTTCAAGTTGATAACTCATCAGTGGGGGATTCCCCGTTTGGATTTAATGGCGACTCAGGGGAATGCCTCTTCAGTCACAGAAGAGAGCACGGAGCGGAAGGAGTGGATGTCCTTGTCCTTCCGTGGCCCCACAACATTCTACTCTACACATTCCCTCCTTGGCCCCTGGTAGGCAAGGTCTTGAGAAGAATAGAAGCCCATCCGGGGGGGCAGTGGTGCTGGTCGCTCTGGAATGGACACGGAGGCCGTGGTTCGCAGATCTCATCAACCTTGCAATGGATGGCCTGCTCCATCTGGGTCATCTTCTGAATCTCTTGAGGCAAAGTTCAGTATTTTTCGACTAGGTGGATCGCTTTTGTCTAGCGGCTTTGCTTATGAGAGGCAGCAGTTGAGAAAGAAGGGGTATGCGGATACGGTGATTTCCACTCTTTTGTGGGCTCACAAAACATCAATTCTTACGTATGTCAGAGTCTGGAAAGTTTTTAACTCTTGGTGTAGTAGGTCGAAAGTTTCCCCTAGGCGAGCCTCGATAGTCCACATTCTAGCCTTCCTACAAGAGGGTTTGGCGAAGGGGCTAGCTTTCAGTTCTCTAAGAGTTCAAGTGGCGGCTTTAGGCTGTTTGTGAGGAAAGGTGGAAGGGGTGTCCATAGCGGTTCATCCTGATGTGGTGCATTTTCTTAGAGGTGCTAAGCACTTGAATCCACCACGCCGGGCTGATTGTCCATCCTGGAGTTTGAATTTGGTCCTTCGAACGTTGTGTGAACCCCCTTTTGACCTGCTCAAGTGCGTTACTCTGAAGGACCTTATGCTCAATGTTTTTGGTGGCTATCTGCTTGGCTCGGAGAGTTTCTGAGATTCAGGCTCTATCTTGTCGTGAACCTTTTTTTAGGTTTTCCGATTCTGGCGTTTCTCTGAGAACAGTGCCATCCTTTCTTCCTAAGGTTGTATCGGCTTTTCACGTGAACCAGACAGTTGAGTTGCCTGCGTTCCAGATTTGGATCAAAATTCTCTGCATATACGTGAATTGAAGAAGTTGGATGTCAAGCGGGCACTTCTGCGTTACTTGGATGTTACTAACGAATTTAGTCTGTCGGATCATCTTTTTGTCTTGTGGAGCGGCCCTAAGAAAGGGCATAAGGCTTCCAAGGCCACCATTGCCCAGTGGTTGAAGGATGCTATTGCTACGGGTGTACATATGTCACGGGCGAGCGGTTCCTGACGGTCATAAGGCTCATTCGCGTCGGTCTCATGCTGCGTCCTGGGAAAAAAGTCAGTCTGTTTCCTCCGAGGAGATCTGTAGGGCGGCGACTTGGAAATCTTTGCATACTTTTGCTCGGCATTACCGCTTGGATGTTAGGGCTCCTGACTTAGAGTTTCGGAAGCGTGTGCTTCGAGTGGGGCTTTCTAGGTCTCACCCCATGTAAGGCAGCTTGGGTACATCCCAGCAGTCTGGGCTGATCCGGGTACGTACAGGGAAAGGAAAATTGGTTCTTACCTGATAATTTTACCTGTTTCTTTAGCCTACATTAGGTTTCGTATCATTTACGTTATGTTATTAACCCCATATATCTGTATCCAAGTTCCATCTACCTGTTCATTGTAAGACATTAACTTGTCATTGTTTCTGTTTAGAATGTAAACCGAATTGATCAGTAATTCTGTTATTGGAAAGTCGGTATATAAAAGTGCTAAATAAATAAATAAATTCATTTTCATTCTTGTAGTACCATGGATAAGCCCAGATGCCTGCCCAGATTTGGATCCGCTCTAAACTTTTAATTTACTGTCACACTATATAGCAGGATGAAGATTTCACAAGTGCTCTTATTTTGTACATAGTTGATTCTCATAGATTCGGTTTGACCATTTAAATTTGGATTCCTGTTATCACCCCCAGGAACAGGAGATAGGGGGATGCCTCTCTTTTATCAGAGGTGGGTTGAAATCACAGTGGGTCCTGGAAGTGATGCGAGAAGGGTATGCAATGGAGTTTCACAGTGTTTCTCGGGTCGTGTTAATGGACTCCCCTTGCTTCTCCTGTAAAAGAAGCGGGAAGCGGAGAGTCCATTGACGAGGTTTCTCAGTTTGAGGGCTGTGGTTTCAGTGCCCACGTCTCAAGAAAATATGGGGTGTTATTCCATTTATTTTGTTGTGCCAAAGAACGAGGACTCTTTTCGTCTTATCTTGGACCTTAAAGGTGAAACATTTTCGCATGAAAACCTTATGCTTGGTTATAGCTAATGTAATGTAAATATCTTTATCGTTATCTAATGTTATCCTATCCTTTTTTCTCTTCTCCCAGTTTTATTTCCCCTGTTATTTGTAACTGCTTACTTCCTCACCAATAAGTTACTCAATTGTTCATTGTACACCCCTTGTTTTATGTAAACCGGCATGATGTGATTGTATCACGAATGCCGGTATATAAAAATCTTAAATAAATAAATAAATAATGGCCGTGCAGTCAGGGGAATTTCTGACCTCTCTGCAGGCGAATCATCTATGAAAGGGAGTTTCCCTAACCCCACCCAACTGGCTAGTACTGACAGAGGATGCGAGTCTCCTTAGTTGGAGAGCTCACTGTCAGGAGCTTGACAGCACAAGGGTGCTGGAATGCAGAGTCTCTCTGGAACATCAATCGATTGGAAGCCGGGGCAGTCTGGTTGGCATGTGTACAATTCAGGGTCGATCGGTCTAAATAATGTAGGATTATGTAGTGACTGTGACTTACATCAATTGACAGGGAGGTACCAAGAACCAACAGTTGTCACAGGAAATACATCAACTTATAGAATATGCAGAGGTGCATCTCCAGATCTCAGCTCGCACATTGTGGGTAAAGACATAATAAGAGCAGACTTTCTCAGCAGGGAGAGTCTGGACTCAAGAGAGTTGGCATTGTCAGTCGAGGCATTTCAGCTGATTCGGACTTGCTAGGGTCTCCCGTTCCTAGACCTATTGGTGACTTTGAGCAGTGCGAAAGTTCTGCGTTTCTTCAGCTGCAGGAGGAAGTCATTGGAGATCGATGTCCTAGAGCAGGAGTGGCTGGAAGGCAAGTTGCTGTATGCCTTCCTCCATGGCCCATGTTGGGCAGGCTGATTTGAAGGATCAAACACCACAGAGGGATGGTGCTCTTGGTCGCTCCAGGTTGGCCCAGGAGACCGTGGTATGCAGATCTGCAGAGACTCCTAATGGATTTGAGGTCTGGAGTGAGGATTGGTCAGGATTCCGCTCATTTTGGAACTTTGCAGAATGGCTTGAATAAAGGCTTCACTCTTCACACATTATTTAGACCGACCCTGAATTGAGTTATAGGAGTATAGTCTGTTGCGACCCTTGGATGTCGAGAGGCATATTGTCAGATATCTGGAAGTTACTGAGCCTTTGTGGAAGTCAGATCGCCTATTTGTCCTTCACGGCGATACTATGCAGGGAGAGCCAGCCTCGCGGGCTACAAAAAATCGCTGGATTAAGGAGGTAGTCTTGGCTGCATACGTGGATGCTCAGAAGCAGTTCCCTAGTCAGGTTGTAGAGTTGCATAACCCACTTGTTCTGGTTTCATCTGATTGTCCTAAAGAAAAGGAAATTATCAGGTAAGTAGTAATTTCTCAGCTTCATTTTCAATCGCTCTGACAGGTACTTTGAGGAGCTCATGGTTGCTGAAAGTAGTTCAGAACAACAATCACAACCTGAGAGGTTAGAAGGGTTAGAGTATTTGTTCAGCCGTGGGATTTGTCATCACCTGACTAATTGAAGATGTAACAAGTCAATCAACTTTTTGGGCCTTATCTTTTTAAGAGTAATGAATGGCTAGAATTGTTTTCCATCCTTAAACTTGAATAAGTGTTCTGACGAACAGAAGAATTGAATGAGAATCTGCCAGGATACTTGGAGAAAGGAGCAATAAAATTTGCAAAACAAGAGAGAAAACTATTTAAAGAGCCAAACTAGCAAATGAGGAAAAAACCAATTGGCAAAACTACAAATAGCCCAGGAAATACAAAATTACTTCAGCAATTACACATGGATGAAAACCCTAGGGAAATGTTAACTTAAATTTAAAGATTAGAGATTGATAATTGCAGTACAGGACAGTAGGCTATGGACAACATGGTTCACAACCAGCTTAGAAAAAAAATGGTAAAACAGACATGCAGATTCTGTAAAACAGAACTGAAAACGGTTACACATTTTGTCACTGGGTGCGATGTGCTGATATCAGAAGGCCTGCATATAGAGAGGCTCAAGGTGATACGTTTCATCTACTGGAAACCATATAAACGCTACAAACTCACCTGAAACTATTCATGTATAATTAGTAAAAAGATGGATCTAACTCATAATTTTCTTTGATTTGTATACTTTCTTAAACTTTCTATTTAAATTATTCCTTGGAATTATTCTTCATTACTGTAGTAATGAATTCCTCCATTATTCTCATCTCCTTTTCATACTTTTATATGTCCATTCCAACCAATAAAATGTTTGATGTAAGAAAACCAGACATAGTAGTAAAAGAGAGAAAAAACCCCAAGAATAGCATTACTAATGGAAGTGGCAATCCTAACGACTATTCACTACATTGTATGGAGAAAGAAGATTTTATTTATTAGTTTGTTTTTTTTATACCGTCGTTCGGCATAGCCATCATAAGAGTTGACAAAGCAGTGCATCAATCAGAATACATTCATTAAATTAAGTAATTAATAAAGAGGTAAAACAAAATATTAAAATTGCACTTTAGAATGAAAAATACACTATAATTTTAAAACACAAGTACATGTTATTTGTAATAAGAGCACATTACAATTAAAATTACTAGAGCATAAATATCAGATAAAAGGCAGGATTTAAAGGTTAGAATTGTAAGGGCCTCTAGGGCGTATTTAAAAGTAGAGAGACCTTGTGAGACTGGAAAATTGGGCATCCAAATGGCAGATGAAATTTAATGTGGATAAGTGCAAGGTGATGCATATAGGGAAAAATAACCCATGCTATAATTACACAATGTTGGGTTCCATATTAGGTGCTACAACCCAAGAAAGAGATCTAGGCGTCATAGTGGATAATACATTGAAATCGTCAGTTCAGTGTGCTGCGGCAGTCAAAAAAGCAAACAGAATGTTGGGAATTATTAGGAAGGGAATGGTGAATAAAACGGAAAATGTCATAATGCGTCTGTATCGCTCCATGGTGAGACCGCACCTTGAATACTTTGTACAATTCTGGTCGCCGCATCTCAAAAAAGATATAATTGCGATGGAGAAGGTACAGAGAAAGGTTACCAAAATGATAAGGGGAACGGAATAGCTCCCCTATGAGAAAAGACTAAAGAGGTTAGGACTTTTCAGCTTGGAGAAGAGACAGCTGAGGGGGGATATGATACAGGTGTTTAAAATCATGAGAGGTCTAGAACGGGTAGATGTGAATCGGTTATTTACTCTTTCGGATAGTAGAAAGACTAGGGGGCACTCCATGAAGTTAGCATGGGGCACATTTAAAACTAATCAGAGAAAGTTCTTTTTTACTCAATGCACAATTAAACTCTGGAATTTGTTGCCAGAGGATGTGGTTAGTGCAGTTAGTATAGCGGTGTTTAAAAAGGATTGGATAAGTTCTTGGATGAGAAGTCCATTACCTGCTATTAAGTTCACTTAGAGAATAGCCACTGCCATTAGCAATGGTAACATGGAATAGACTTAGTTTTTGGGTACTTGCCAGGTTCTTAGGGCCTGGATTGGCCACTGTTGGAAACAGGATGCTGGGCTTGATGGACCCTTGGTCTGACCCAGTATGGCATTTTCTTATGTTCTTATGTTCTCATGTTAGGCATCTTGATAAGCTGTTGAGAAGAGCCAGGTCTTCAAGTCCTCCAGGTTCAACAAATGCATTTGGAGAGCTGAAAGATACAGAAATTGGCCTAATTGTGTTGACCACCACCAACCTGATTATAAAGAACTTCCACTGCTATGGTTTTAGTCCCATTATGTGATATGTTGTCTCTACATATTACATCCTATGAACTCCAGAAGGAGGCATTCTTTGGCACAACACAAGTATCAAGAGCAATAGCTGTCAATGTGGGAGCTTGAGATTGTATCCAACATGCCCTGGCTTGCGAGTAAGATTCGCTCCTGTCTTGGTATGCGCAGAACAAATCCATTTGGAGACACTATCCCTTTAGAAAGTTCTTCCTAACCTTTTATTTTAAATCTCCCCTATGGCTGTTTTAACCCCATTATTTCTTATTCCATCTCCAGTGCAGATGAAGAACACTCAAATTGCTCCCAAATGCAACTGGTCTTTATAGATTGTTTTGTAAACTGTGATCCAAACCCCTACAGCCATAAAGTCGCTATGAAGAATTTAAACACAGAGCTCCCGGTGATTATGGGCAGATGTCTATTCTTGATGTTGCTTCCTCTTTCAGCGTTGAAAAGCTTTTTCAGAATTTTTTGACCGCATAGGCTATGCAAACCCCACAGCTTCTTGCTTTGGGTTAACCTCTAACAGGATGCTAAGTTATTGTCAGATTTGCTGTAGGCTTTGAGCTTGCTTGGGAGAAAATTGCCTGAAAGTATGTTTGTCTACTCTTTTTTTTTTTTTTTGTCTGTTTTCCAATTTCTACTTCAGAAATGATTGAACTTTTTTTTTTTTTAATGAAATATGGGATTCCAGCCTCACCTACCACATTTCAGGGGGAGAGCTCACACTCTGATAGGGTTACATTCCAAGCAGCTAGAAATCCCAATTTAATATTGAATTGTTCTTATAATTAGCATAACACTACCAGTCATTGGCAACCCCCCCGGGTCCTGCTTTTTGTGCGGCTGCAGGCTTATGCGTTCATTGTTTCAGTAAATGTGTGCAAGAAGCTGTGTTGGAGCTTTCTACGGCAGGAACTAATTGCAGGTTCTTTCTTAACAGGACTGAAATCTTTTCTGGAAAGACGGTCACCCATGCAGACATAAAGTATGAGCAAGCGTGCATTCTGTATAACCTTGGTAAGCTATCTCTTCAGACTATACAAATTATGTCATGGAATTGTTTTATCACTGAATCTGGCTAATAACCACCAGTCCCACACTGTTTTTCTTTTCTGGCATTTCCGTTTCTTCTTACTGTCCAACGTCTGGTGACTATCACATCTGGAAGGATCTGTTCGGTATCTGAATAAGTAGAGCCTTGGCCTCTGACTCTTCAGGGCCTTCCATGTGGTTCTTCTAAAACAGAAAATTGTGAAAGCAGCAGATATTACGAGAACTAAACCTTACACATTTTAGAGAAAACACTAGAGGAGGGGGGGGGGGTATTTATTTTTTTAAGGAGTCAGCACTTTGCCATAGAACATTTACTTCCTTTGTCTGGTTGGTGATGTGGTGATTTGAATGATTGATTAAATACTATGGGAACAGTAGTAGATTCTGTTTCTTTATTTGTTAGCCTGCATCACTGCACGTTTTGCAGGTTTCAGCATTTCTAGCAATCTGCGTGCCACATTTTGCTGGAGCCTCCAGTGCGCTTAGCACCCAAGAGTCCATCTGGCATACTGGTCCTCAAACTTTCTCTTCATAGAAAGAAACGCAGAACACGGAATATGAGGGCAGATTAAGACCATTAGGCTCATCCAGCCTGCTCATTATCCTTTCCTGTTAGACAATATCTGTACCATAAACTCAGTTTGATCTCTGACTTTATCTTCATTTTCTCTTAACTAAAGATCCTCTTTGCTTGCTTGAATGGTTACTATTTTGGCCTCCCATCATCGAGAGGTTATTCTATGCATTTACCGCCCTTTCTCTGAAGACCTATTTCTTTGTTATTCCTCATTCTACCTCCTTGATCCTCATTGCATGATCTCTTGTACTAGAACTTTTTTCCACTGAAAATTGCTTGCTGTGTATGAGTACTTTTTTCATATTCCCCCTCCTTTCCTCTAGGACGGTGGTTCTCAACTGGTGTGTCGCAACACACTTCCCAGTCCCCTGCTGACCCAGTGACCCTGCTGACCAAATGTGTCCCCTGCTGGGTCAGCAGAGGACCCAGCAGGGGACACTCTTCCCGGTCTCCTGCTGACCCACCTGCTCCCCCTACCCGAGCAAGATAGTCCTCCACCCGGGCTTAAAACACTGAAAGCCCGGGCAGAATGCGGCAGGAGTCAGCGGCACCGGCATGGTCTCTTCTTCCCCCTCCCCCCCTGCAGCCTGGAAGAGGAAGTGGTAAGCAGCGGGTGCGCGGAAAGAAGAGACCATGCTAGTGTGGGCAGCATTGGCCCAAAGAAAAGAGAGGTGTGGTCTGAGGAATGAGCAGCGCGGCTCAGAGAAAAACGAAGAATGTCGTCGATCCCTGCGGCCGATGGGACTCCTTGCTCCGCGAGGGCTGAAAATGAAGTAGATTGCTGCTGCCTTTAGGTTTAGAAGTGGAGGAGGCTGCTGCTGCCGCTAGTTCGGGGGAGGGGGGTGGAAGAGTGAGTGAGTGAGCAAGAATGAGATCGTGTGTGTGTGTGTGTGAGAGAGCATGTATGTGAATGATTGAGAGCCTGTATGTGTGATTGAGAGCTGGTTTAGGTGAGGGAGCATGTGAGTATGTGATTGAGAGCCTGTGTATAAATGACAGAGAGAGAGCATGTTTGTAAGCATGTGAATGAGTCTGTGTGAGAGAAAAGGACAGCATGTATGTGTGTGATTGAAAGCCTGTGTGTAAGCCTGAAAAGATAGACAGCATGAGTATAAATGTGTAATTAAGAGCCTATATAAGTGAGAGAGAAAAGCATGTGTATATGTGAGCGATTGTGAGCCAGTGAGAGAGAGAGGAGAAAGTTCCAAGCAAACCACCCCTCCTCCTGCTAATTCAAAACAATCTCAGGGCACCTGGATATCAAACGTTCCCAGGTATGCAGAGCAAAACTTTTTTGTATCCTTATTATTTTTCATTACTGGGTCTTTGTGTCTGCTATTTTAAAATATTTTATTGGTATCTAGAAATTTTGATATAAGTTTTTTTAATTATTGGATATTCCATTCATCCACTGTTTTGAAATAATCTGTTCTTTTTGTTAGTATGGTTTTACTGCTACTGATTTTATATTTCTTGATTTGTTTTATAAGGATGGGTGATGTTTCTTTTTTTCCTTTGTTGCACTGCATACAGAGACTCTGGCTTGTTGCGGTTTCCAATTCAGTTTTGGTCTGCATGCTTCTAGTAATGCGTTTTGGTCTTTTTATTCCTTGTTAGGTGAGGGTCAGCACATGTGATTCAGGTGAGATTTTCTGCTGGCGTGTAGTTTCTGTGTAGGGCTCTCTAGTAGCCTGACTTGGTCCGTTTTCCTAATAGGAGATGTATTGGTGTCTTAAGGCCTGGTGTAATATTTTCAGTGTTGCCTTTTCTTAGGTAAGGTGGTTATTGTTTGAATGCTGGAAATTGGTGCTGTTTTGGTGTGGGATGTTTACCGTTTATGCAATTTCTGTTCAGATATAATATGTATCTTTTCCTTGTGTCATTCTTAACAATAAAAATAATACTGGACCTTTATTTTTTATTTTCGCCGTAAATTGTAATGAGCAGTGTGTCACACATGTGAACG
Organism: Rhinatrema bivittatum; assembly: GCF_901001135.1. Classification (NCBI taxonomy): domain Eukaryota; kingdom Metazoa; phylum Chordata; class Amphibia; order Gymnophiona; family Rhinatrematidae; genus Rhinatrema; species Rhinatrema bivittatum. The sequence goes on along the minus strand of NC_042616.1, from coordinate 57,223,194 downwards.
TGGTCTGTCAGGTGTATCACGATGGGGGAAAGGTTGAGAACCACTGCTCTAGGATATACACATTTAGATCTTTGAGCATCATGTCACAGGGCTTATCACATAGACTGCATTACTTTGGTAGCCATTCTCTAGACTACCTGTGCTGGCTCTGTCTTTTTTATGTTCCAGAGTGGAACATTGATGATACTTCAGATGAGGTTTCACCAATGATTTGTTTAGAGGCGTTATGCCTCCCTTCCCCCCCCCCCCCCCCCCCAAAGTAGTGATACCTTTCCTTTTGCACCCTAGGAGTATTATTTTGGCTCTTACTACTGCCTTGTCACACTATTTTGTGATCTTGAGATCAATGGATATGATCATCCCCAAATTCTCTCTCCTGTTTGCTGCACATTGATATCTCGCACCCCAAATGCATGACTTTGTATTTTTTTTCCCATTAAATCTTAGTTGCCATATTCTAAACCATGCCTCAAGCTTCCTTTCGGTTACACTTTTTTTTTTTTTTTAAATTCAATCTGAATATCATCTGCAAAAAGAAATAACTCCACACTAATATGAAAATATTGAACAGAACTAAAGCCAGGACTGATTCCTGAAGCACTCCACTGATAACCTGCTTTTGTTGGAGCAAACTCCATTTACTAGTGCATTGCATTGACTGTCACTCAATTTCTAATCCAATGTACCACCTTGAAAACCTACCCTTTAAGCCGTTCATTTTATTTGAGTCTCCTGTGTGGAACAGTGTCAAAGGCCTTACAATATCTGCATGTATGCATGCATGAAAAAAGCCTAATGGTCTAACCAGTTCCATCAACTCTGTATCTATATATAAATAATACATATACAAAAAATATAGGACATAGTGTTTATAAAAATATTTATGTATCATGAGGAAATAATGTCAGCCAATTAGAAAGCTGCTTTCAGTGTTGCCTAAGTTATAAATAAATGTTTGTTGATCTATGGGCATCCATTAAACAGGATGTTGGGGAGGTACCTGTAATGGAGAAGGTTTTCATGGGTAATGATTCAGATGGACTGAATCAAATCACGGTGAACCTAGAAGATGTGGTAGGCCTGATTGACAAACTGAAGAGTAGTAAATCACCTGGACCGGATGGTATACACCCCAGAGTTCTGAAGGAATTAAAAATGAAATTTCAGACCTATTAGTAAAAATTTGTTACTTATCATTAAAATCATCCATTGTACCTGAAGACTGGAGGATAGCAAATGTAACCCCAATATTTAAAAAGGGCTCCAGGGGTGATCCGGGAAACTACAGACCTGTTAGCCTGACTTCAGTGCCAGGAAAAATAGTGGAAAATCACAGAACATATAGAAATACATGGTTTAATGGAACAAAGTCAGCATGGCTTTACCCAGGGCAAGTCTTACCTCACAAACCTGCTTCACTTTTTTGAAGGAGTTAATAAACATGTGGATAAAGGTGAACCGGTAGATATAGTATACTTGGATTTTCAGAAGGCGTTTGACAAAGTTCCTCATGAGAGGCTTCTAGGAAAAGTAAAAAGTCATGGGATAGTGGCGATGTCCTTTCATGGATTGCAAACTGGCTAAAAGACAGGAAACAGAGAGTAGGATTAAATGGACAATTTTCTCAGTGGAAGGGAGTGGACAGTGGAGTGCCTCAGGGATCTGTATTGGGACCCTTACTTTTCAATATATTTATAAATGATCTGGAAAGAAATAAGACGAGTGAGAGAATCAAATTTGCAGATGACACAAAATTGTTCTGAGTAGTTAAATCACAAGCAGATTGTGATAAATTGCAGGAAGACCTTGTGAGACTGGAAAATTGGGCATCCAAATGGCAGATGAAATTTAATGTGGATAAGTGCAAGGTGATGCATATAGGGAAAAATAACCCATGCTATAATTACACAATGTTGGGTTCCATATTAGGTGCTACAACCCAAGAAAGAGATCTAGGTGTCATAGTGGATAACACATTGAAATCGTCAGTTCAGTGGGCTGCGGCAGTCAAAAAAGCAAACAGAATGTTGGGAATTATTAGAAAGGGAATGGTGAATAAAACGGAAAATGTCATAATGCCTCTGTATCGCTCCATGGTGAGACCGCACCTTGAATACTGTGTACAATTCTGGTCGCCGCATCTCAAAAAAGATATAGTTGCAATGGAGAAGGTACAGAGAAGGGCAACCAAAATGATAAAGGGGATGAAAAAGCTAACTTCAGTTAGTCAGCCTGAGTGACTCACTGCTCCCTTGATTAACAAATGTTGGTCCCTATTCAAACCCAATCACACTACCTCAACACCTTTCCAAGGTGAGTAACTGAGCTGAACTATTCAACTTTTTTACTTAGGTATTCACTGCTCCTAGCTTATTTCTAGCTTCTGGCTACTTTTTGGGTTGTGTTTTAGTTTTTGGTTTGTTTTTTTTTGTGGGTTGTTTTTTTTCAATACAAGCACTCAGTATTACATACAAACACTCAGTTCTTTAAAAGTCTGGAGAACACTCAGTTCTGCAGACTTTTAAAAATAAACACACTACCTACTGCTACCTTACTGACTGACTATTTAAAAATACAAACAGTCTAACTTGTTTATTCACAGCCTGACTATTAAAGGCACAAACACACTAAATAATATTCCCAAATAGTTAACTTTGCCCCAATACTTTTAATAAAGACAATGTCCCAAGCAAAAACTTACTGATTCCTTTCAGCCACCAGCAAGGTGATCCTCTCCTCTCAGTGTTCCCACTGCTTTGAAGTGTAGCTTTCTTTGGTTGGGCTGCTCTGCCCTCATTATTCTTGTTCACTTTCAGTTTCCATACAATATTTTTAAGAAGCAATTTATTTTATTTTGCTTTTTTATAACATTCTTTAAAGGTAAGAATTATTGCCTGTATCCTCAGTTATGAATCTTGTGATCTTCCTGGAAAGCAGTCTCTTGAGCTTGGGAGTGTGCTACAGCTTTGAATATGGTTTCCAGAAAATCGCCAGCTGCCGGGAGTTTATCTCAAATGTCAGTTTTTTTTCTTCTGAGAATCCCCAGCCAAGCGAGGGAGCCAAATCGGGGATGAAAGCAGTGACCCTCCACAGCAGTGCCCCTGGGTTAGCCGAGACTGTTTCTTTGTAACTCCTAAGTCTACTCTGCCCTGTTGTTTCGGAACTACTTTCTACTGGAAAATGCTTACCTATTTTGGGCATTATTTATACCCGTGCGGTATTTGAATGATCAGGGGCAAGACATACCAAAATCAGATACCATGAAAACCAAAAGATACAAAAAAAAAAAAAAAAGGAACAGTTGGAGAGAGAGGAAATGTATGTGGCTGAACTGTGGAAAACGTAGATTGAATAATGGCAGAGAGTGCGCTTATTGGATCAAGGAATAGTTTATGAACTTGTCCTCTGTGCTGCATGTGCACGGTGGACTGACTGGCTTATCCTTTGGTGAGTTTGTCCACCTTTTCAGATCAGATTGCTCTCATTCACTAGGACTCCAAATTGTGCGAGGGAAAAACTTCTTGTGTGGAGAATATTGAGCTTTCACTGACTTTTTTTTTTCCCCAGCAGACTGCGGTTGGCTTGTCCCTTAGGGAGTGTATTCTTTGAATCTGACTGCTCTGATGCAGTAAGAACACAGTCCTCCCTAAAAGTCTGGAAATGGTGCCCACTACTGGTTAGGCTGTATTCAATCTGTTGAAAATGAACCCTTGAAACTAACTAGTAGCAGAAATAAACATCAGCCCGGTTTTTACCACTGCCTGTTATCTGTTCCAAGCATATTTAAATTCTGCTTCTCCCTCCTGGCAGAGGGCTTTTCCAGGCATATACCATTCATTCAGTAAATGAATATTTCCTTCAAGGCTTCCTCCTTCCAACTTCTTATGTATGAATGCATGCAAAATACATTTTTTGGAGAACGAGAACATTTGTTCTCCGAAGGTAGTATTTTTGTTATGCATTCACACAACCCATCTGCCTCCCCTACTGGAGCTGCACACACTGTTCTCTCTATTTCAAGCTTTGAACAGACAGGGCAACTGACAGTCAGAGCTTGGCAACTGGATTCATAGCTTTAAAACTCCCCAGCTTGGAAGGCTCCTTCAAGTGTAAATCCATGAAAAACAGCACATTCGGAGAACAGTTCTAGCTCAGTAGTTTCATTCCATTCCTCATTGGTTGAAAGAAAGTTGCAAAATGTTTGCTTTGCCATGAAAATAGATATGCATACAAAACAGCTTTAATCATTGGAGCATACCAAAAGAAAAGGAGAAAAGATAAGTGTTCCTACACATTATCAATATTCATGTATATGCAGTTCGTGTGAGCTTACATTTTTTAGACTGTCGGCTGACGAAACTGTAATTCATTAGAATATTCATCTTTTGCTAATATGGTTTATATTTTTATGAGTGTTAAAGGTTTTAGAGAATTTCTAAATTTGACAGCCATCACATCATTCCTTAAATGAAAGGGAATTATACTTGTTTCACAATTGCAGATCTCTCCGGTTATTACACACTGGGTCCTGTTCTTTCCTGATCCTGTGTATTAAGGCTGTTTCTCTTTGTATAATGAAAAATTGCTGGTGCAGTTGGTATAGTTGATATGTAGCTTCCCTTCCTACAAAGGATTTATTTATTTATTTATTTAAGGTCTCTTTTATACCGACATCCGTTGACACATCGCATCGGTTTACAAAAAAAACAAAAACATTTGGGCAGAGCCCTTACATATAACAGCGGAACAAGGTTAACTTTTGGGCGGGGCCCTTACATATAACCAATAGAGTACATTAAACAGGGGGGTGAAAACTAGCTATAAATATAACTCAATATGAGTAAACCAACTATATACACAGATAGGAGAGTTCAAAGTACAAAAAACAGCAGGCAAATTCTTAGTCTTAAATCGGAGGCATTCATAGTCATAGCTCGAAGAGTATATATTATAGAGGAATTCACTAATGGGGGAAATTCTAAGTGGTAGGGGGGGATATGGAGTAGGCTTGCTGGAAAAGCCAGGTTTTCAGTTTTTTTTTTGAATTTGGGTGTATGTGTCTCTAGGCGTATATCATGGGGTAGGGAGTTCCATAAGGTGGGGCCGGCGAGGGAGAAAGCTCTGCTAATAGTAGAGGATAGTTTGAAAGTTTTGATGGGTTGGGCACGAAGGGTTCCTTGAAGGGCTGTGCGGGTGGGTCTGTTGGAGGTGCGGGGGAGGAGGGGGGGGGTTGATCCAGTTGAGGTTGGAGTTTAACAGACTTTTATGAATGATGGAGAGTGCTTTATAAAGAATTCGTGATTTTATTGGGAGCCAATGTAGTTCTATGAGTGTGGGGGCAATATGGTCTCTTTTTCTTGTGTTTGACAGAATCCTAGCGGCGGCGTTTTGCAAAAGTTGCAAAGGCTTGGTATGTATTGCAGGGATGCCAAGGAAGAGAGCGTTACAATAGTCTATTTTAGACAAAATGATAGACTGGAGAACTGTGCGGAAGTCGGAGAAATGAAGCAGGGGTCTGAGTTTTTTTATCGTTTGGAGCTTAAAGTAGCATTCCTTTAGGATGGATTTAATGAATGGTTTAAAGGTGAGATGATTGTCAATAAGGACACCTAGGTTGCGAGTGTGCGGGGGGAAAGTGGTAGATGAGTATGCAAAAGGAATGTCTGGGAGCGGATGCCTGTTAGATATGATTAATAGTTCAGTTTTGTTGGGATTTAGAGCTAGCTGCATGTCATTGAGAAGTTGGTTGATAGAGGAGAGACAGGATTCCCAGTTCTGTAGCGCAGTTTGTAGAGAGTCAGAGAATGGGAAAATGAGTTGCACATCGTCAGCATATATGAAATGCTTGATGTGAAGGTTAGTGAGAAGCGTGGTAAGGGGAAGCATGTATATATTAAAGAGGGTAGAAGAGAGAGAGGATCCTTGGGGCACACCTTGAGGGAGACTGATGGGGTCAGATTCATTGTTGTCCACTAAAACAGTAAAGAAGCGATTTTGGAGGTACGATTGAATCCAGGTGAGGGCATTGCCAGTAATCCCGATACTCTTCAAGATATTGAGGAGGACATCGTGATTGACTGTATCAAATGCAGCAGAAATGTCAAGCATTGCAATCAGGTACGAGGATCCTGAGTCGATTCCTCTGATGAGGGTATCATGTAGGGAGAGCAGTAGGGTTTCAGTACTTAAATGCTTCCTGAAACCGTGTTGGGTGGATGGGAGAATATTGTTCTGTTCTAGGTGATCAGATAGGCGTGAATTAACTAGTTTTTCCAGGACTTTAGCTAGGAGGGGTAGATTGGAGACGGGTCTGTAATTAGATAGGGTGGTAGGGTCAAGATTGGGTTTTTTGAGTAGCGGTTTCACTACTGCTTGCTTAAGAAAATTAGGGACTGTGCCATGCTCTAAGGAACAGTTAAGAATATTCGATAAAGGTTTGGCGATCACTTTGGGTATAGATAGTAAGAGTTTAGAAGGAATAGTTTCAGAGGGATGTGAAGAGGGTTTCATTTTTTTAGGATGTTCTCAACTTCCAGGGAGGAAGAGGAATCAAAAATGGAAAGGGAGACTGGTGCGTTTATAGAGGGGAGACAGATTTTGAAGCTGTTGCGAGAGAATTGTGCTGTGATGGAGGATACCTTGTTTTTAAAAAATTGTGCAAGCTCATTGCACCGATTTTTTGAGGAAATTGCAGGTTGTTGTGTGAGGGAGGGTGAGGTTAGATTGGCAACCATGGAGAAGAGGGCCTTGGGATTGTGTTGCAGACCATGTATTTTTTTGGCGTAATATTCTCGTTTGGTTTGGAGTATGGACTTTCTATATTCATGCATACGTTGGTAGTATATTGTTTTGGTTGCGGGGGATTGGTGCTTACGCCAGGACCTTTCTGCAGCTCTGAGATGGGTTTTAAGATCCCTGAGCTCAGGCGTGTACCAGGGTTTTCGATTTCTACGGTTTGGGTTTACAGTTTTCGTTATTAAAGGGCAGTGTTTATTGGCGATGCTAAGGGTGGAATTAACCCAGGTGGAGAAGGCGTTGTCGGTGGAGGAGAGATCAATATGGTTGCCTATATCCGAGCATGCTTGTGTGATGGTGTCTATATCGCAGGATTTGCGAAAATTGAATGCTATGGGCTGACTGGGCAGTATAGTAGAACTTTGAGGGAGGGTGAGTCTAGTTTGAATCAGGGAGTGATCAGACCAGGGTACTGCCATGCATGATGGGGGGTTGCTTATGTTGAAGTGGGAGTTGATAAAAATCAGATCAAGAGTGTGGCCAGCTTTGTGTGTGGGCGAGTTCACAATTTGTTGGAAACCCATGGCTTCGAGGGAGGACATGAATGCTTCGCATGCTGGGGATTGTGGGATGGTATCTATGTGTAAGTTAAAGTCTCCTAGGAGAATCGTGGGTACGTCGGGGGATAACGAGTTAGCAAAGAATTCAATAAGGGGGGATGAATCTTTCTCAAGGAGACCTGGGGGGGTATAAATGAGACATAGTTGGAGTGATTTTGATTTGAAGAAGCCAATTTCATATTGCTTAGGGATGTCACATTTCTGGGCCAAGAGTTGAAAGTCCTTTTTTACAGCCAGGAGTATGCCGCCTCCTCTCTTCTTTTTTCGAGGGATTGAGAAAACATCGTAGCTGTCTAGGGGTAGTTGGTTGATGAGGGGAGTGTCATGCTGTTTGAACCAGGTTTCCGTGACAGCGCATATTTCAGGTTTGGAGTCAATGAGAATGTCATGTAAGAGATGAGTTTTCTTTTGGAGTGATTGTGCGTTGAAAAGAATAATGGTAATGAGAGAGAGACTGATGGCTTGTGTGCGTGTGAGTGTGTGTATTGGGATAAGCCTTCTTTTGTTTTGAGTTGTCTTGTGGTGTGCGGTCTGATGTGTGAAAGCGAGGGGAAAATTAGTGTGGTGTCCTGGCTGGTATGATAATGAATAATTGTCGATTAAAGGAGGCATTGTAGAGCCGTAGAGTAATACAGGTAAAGATTTGGGTGTGAGTGATAATGCTGCAAAATACAGAGAACCAAATATTGCACATTTAACAGGCAGAAATATGGTTGAATAGGACTAGTATAGAGAAAACAGGGAAAATCACATATTAGAAGACTGGAAATCAAAATAAATTAGGAGCAACTGACTAGGTTACCAAAGCAGTAAGTGTAGCAAGAAGAGGGGATTTCTCTTGGGGGGTATTAGTTGGAGCGCATAGCTGAGATACCTAACCTACGTAGGTGGAGGTGAGGAATGGCTGGTACAAATTCCATATTACAGGCAGATTACAATGCTGAGAACACTCAGAAGCAGGGTACAGACAAGGTATGGTACACTTCAGAAACGGCCAGGAGCCTGGAAGTGCGGAGCGTTGCAAACACAGCTGCGTGCACCGTTGAGTTGTAAAAATATTTGCTGTCAGATACAGTGCAAACGCAGGGGTTAAACTGTGGGCACTCAAGGGTCAGTGCTCCTTCGGGGCTGCAACGAAGGGGCGAGACAAAGGGGCAAGCCCCTTTGACGCGCTCCTTCGGCGCGCGACGCTTGGCGCGCGGCGCCTGGAAAGATTGAAATTTAAAGGTATTCTTAGTCTGTGTGTGATTGGCTGCCTTGCAGCGGTCGGCTGATTGGCCGGTTCTCGGTGGGGGGCGGGCTTCGGCCGCGAGGGGAGCAGGCCTGGAGCACTGCTTGTTCTGGTCGCGCTGTCGGCGGTGGCCCCGTCCGGGTAAGAGAAGTAAAAGAAGGCCTTACCCCGATGGGCCGCCGGCGCCGATTGCGCGGGCCTTGCAGCTGGAGTGGCAGCGTGTCTCGTCAGGTAAGCCGGACAGAAAGGGCGATTCGCGGGCTTCGTAGCTGAACTTAAAGAGCCACCCGATCTCGGCTGATTGGCTGCCTTGCAGCCGTCGGCTGATTGGCCGGTTCTCGGTGGGGGGCGGGCTTCGGCCGCGAGGGGAGCGGGCCTGGAGCACTGCTTGTTCTGGTCGCGCTGTCGGCGGTGGCCCCGTCCGGGTAAGAGAAGTAAAAGAAGGCCTTACCCCGATGGGCCGCCGGCGCCGATTGCGCGGGCCTTGCAGCTGGAGTGGCAGCGTGTCTCGTCAGGTAAGCCGGACAGAAAGGGCGATTCGCGGGCTTCGTAGCTGAACTTAAAGAGCCACCCGATCTCGGCTGATTGGCTGCCTTGCAGCCGTCGGCTGATTGGCCGGTTCTCGGTGGGGGGCGGGCTTCGGCCGCGAGGATAACATGTCTAAGCTGTAAGTTTGGAGACAAAGTAGTGAAAAAAAAATGCAACAGTTCTGCAGGTTAGTTTACTTTAGATAATGTTGAAATAGCCAGTTATTTTCCAAATATTTGATTTCTTGCAGCTGTAGGAAGAGGAGAAATACAAAATCTTTTTTAAACAAAATATTCTGCAAAACTTGCACTAGGGGTCTTGGCTCTGAGATGCTAAATTTAAAAATCCATTGGCGGAGGTGGGGGCAGAATTGCACAGCAAGCTTGTATGGAGGGAGGGGGGTTATGTGTAATCATTTTCCTTCCAGAAGCTGCAGGAAACTTTCATCTATGAACAAAAGATATGCTGTTTTAAAATTGTGACAGCAAACTGACTTGTGGGTTTATTTTTTGGTTCTGCTTTTCGCCTAGGAACTTAACTCTGGCCTTAAATCTGCAGCACAATAACAAATTGCATTGCAGTAATTCTTAACTAGCCTTTACTGTGGCTTTTATAAGCATGATCAGAATTATATATAGTGGCTAAGCATTTTCAAAATGCATGTATCCCTGGAAGTTTTCTTTTTAGCATAAATAGGTTATAAAGCCTCTGAAATAATGGACAAAAGTATAGGCTTTTTAGAAGCACTGACACCAAGAAAAATCTCTACTTGTTCTCCCCTCTTTCTTTACTATTACACTCCACAGCTCGTGAGTTGGTCCCATGAGCCGCATCACTTACTCCCCCCAACTCTGGAGGCTCGGAGGCAGCATGTCACAGCCGGGATGCCGCCAGCAACCAAGTCCCGCGCATTGGACACTGCTCAGCGCAGCACAGGACGCTGACGGCCGCTGCTCCCGTCGACTAGCTTTACGTGCATGTGGACTCTTAAAGGGGCCTCGGTGGGAAAGTTTCTGCGGTGCCCTGATGGCGTCAGCAATGCCTCACTATTTAAAGTCTCCTTGGACTCCCTATCTCTGCAATGGGTCTTCTGCCTTGCAGCGTGCATTGCCAAACATTCCTGGTTTCTGTGTTCCTGAATCTTCATCCAGCCTTGCCTTCTGCAGCCTTCCTTGTCTAGCTTTGCACTGTCCTTCCCGGCTCGTTCAGTGTCTACGTCCACCCTTGGCCTGACTCTCTGGATCTCGACCTCTTGCTTGGACCTGACCACGATTGCCTGCCCCCGGACCTGATCATTCTTGTTAACTACCTGCCCTGACCTTGGCCTGTTCCTGACTCCGTTAGTCTGCTGCTTGCCCTGACCACAGTGAGACTCTGGACTGTAGTTACCTTCTCTGCCCTAGGGACCTGCCTAAGTCCTGCTGGCCACCAGAACCCACAGGCTCGACCTGAGGGGGAGGCGGCTGGTAAAGGTGAAGCCCCAGACTGTCCTGCTACAGGGTGCGTTCGCCAGCTGCTGGCATAGGCCTCGTGGGTGCACCCTCGAGGCTGCATCAGCTATGCCGCAGCACAAAAGGCTCACAAACCTGCTACCCTTTACACTTACAGCCTGGATCGGCCACTATTGGAAACAAGATCCGGAGCTTGATGGACCTTTGGTCAGACCCAGTATGGCAAATCTTATATTCTTATGAGTGAATGCAGTAAGGATTCCTTGTCTCATTCCTGTGGCCAGTACAGTTCCTTTGCGGTTGCCTGCCTTCATGGTAATATGTTTTATGAGGTAGGCATACCAGGAAATCTCCTTAGTTGTTGGTTAAGACACTGTTTCTATGACCTTTGAACTTGTGAAGTATGGGTTCCTGTGATCTGCATCATGGCAGGTCTTGGTGACTGTATTCTTAGCCTTGTGTACATTCACTAATCTTTCAGTTTCTTATACTGCCAGGAGAGGTTTAATTTATCATAAATAATAAAGAGAATCTAATACCTGACCAGTCAGCCCAGCCTGTCTTCAGTTTCCAATATGTACCTTGATATTGCAGAGCAGTCATTGCTGGTGCTGGTGGTAGTCTCTCATGTGGTTACAAAAGCATTATTACAGGATGTGAAAAGGAAAGTTGATTTGCTAGAGATCTTATTCTTCCTGTTCTTCTTTCCCCAGGTGCGTTGCATTCCATGCTGGGCGCTATGGACAAGAGAGTGTCCGAGGAGGTAAATGCAGCACTTGCCAAATGACTTTTTTGCCCTATGCATCATGATCTGTGTGTTTGCTGAATTTGTTCTATTACACTCTCTAGTAGGCAGAAACTGAGGGTGACTACTGCCTGACTATATAGAGACTACTATTTTTCCCAGCGCAGAGGTTTGTCATGAGTCAAATGACATCAGTCTCACCCCTTTCTCCTCATCAAGGGTCCTCCCTATGGCAGTATGATTGTCTTAATTGTGGAGGGGTACAGCTAAGCAGCTTCTGCAGGGTTGCTTCAGTTGGACATGTAAAAGAGAGAGCAGTTCTCTGAGGATAAGCAGGATGGCAGTGCTCACACATGGGTGACATCATTGGTTGGAGCCTGGCCTAGAACTTTGATCTCAAAGATTCTAGAGCTTTCAAACATGCCCTACTGAGCATGTGCTGCTGTAGTTATCACCCTACCCCTTAGGCCAAGTACCTCAATCTATCTTTTTTCACGGGAGCTGTGTCGTCACAGTATTCAGCTTTGCTGTCTCCTCACAGTTTTTGTTGATTTTATTTATTTTTTCACGGGAGCTGCAGGTGTTTTGTTTTTTTTTCCCCTTGGGCTTTAGTTGCTCTGCAGCCTGGAAGAGTCTAGTTCTGTTCCTTGATTAAATAAATAACTGCATCTGCAGTTTAGTTTGTCCTCTCCTTGCTCTGTCTTTTTTGTGCCTTTGTCTGGTGCTGACATAACTGAAAGAATGCAGTCCGTGGGTGATCTGTGTAGGCCACTGAGCCTAGGGACTCGCCTAAGATCTACTCGAGCAGGAGATCCATGTTTCACCGTTCGATTGGCATCAATAGAGCTCTGACATTGAAGGGATCAAGGATGCACCATTCCTGTGGAGGGAAGAGCTCATCCTCCCCACATTCTAAGGAACTAGGCTCCACGGGCAGGAGCCCCTGATGAAGTAGCCTCCCCTCCTGATGGCAGTGCAGTCTCATTGTAAGAAAGAATGAGCAGGAGCCTGGGCAAGCAGAGTTGCTACTGTATGTTTGGTGCCATGCCTGGTAAAGGTTACCTGTGCACACTCATGCCAGCACACTGATGATCTGACATGTCTGTCAGTTTTGCATTGGGGACTAGGATTGCCATTGAGCACTATGGTACCCTTCATGCCACCAAGGTGCCCTCAGGGCCATTGAGGTATGCAACTGTCCTCAGTGCTGTAAGGGCCATTTATCTTGGATTTCGAGTGCTATCGATTGCCCTGGCTGGGGGTGGGAGCCCTTCTATGTCATTGACGTTGGCAGGTGCTGTCATACACCATAGATGCCATCGAGTGCCATGGGCACTTGATGCACCTGAGGAACTATATCAGCCAGAGTATCATTGAGCGCCATGGGCATTGATGCAATGGAGTAGCGGCAACAACCTTGAGTGTCTGAACCGCGTTGGGGACCAGGACTGTCTTCGAGTGCTATGGTCACCCTTGACACCATCAGAGCTGCCCTCTATGCCATCAAGGTGCATGGCCACTCTAGATGTTATCTAGGTGAGGAGCCATCATTGAGCACCATGGAGGCTATCAGGTGTGTTTGCCATCCATGCTATTTGTGGCTGCTCTTGACTGACTAGCACCATTGCTGCCAGGGAGCACTGGGATCACCATTGAGCATCTGGTCACTCTCGAGGCTGTCTATCGCTGGGACATGGGGGTCTTGAGACCCCTTGATGAAATGGAAGCCCTAGGCTGACAGGGGCTTTGGCCTGGGGTGGTCGCGGTGCCATTGGTGACCCTGATGCTTGACCCGAGGCACCCTTGAGTATGGAGGCATCCAGGGTACACCCATGGTCCAGTGCCCTTGAGGCTATCGAGCATTAGGGGTGCTGACAAGCCCCTTTGCGGTGTCTGGAAGAGACACTGAGGTGTACCATCGATGGTGTAAGGCCATCTGGTGTCGTGGGTGCTGATGCTCTTGGATGCCTGGAACCGCTGTACAGCTCCAAGGGTGTTGGGGTCATGGGACATTGGAAGCCCTGTGGGGTTTTCAGCACCACTGGTACTGTCAAGCACCAGAGTTACTATCAAGACTAGCGTCTGCCATAGGTACTGGCATGGAAGCCATTAAGCCTGCAGCATCGACGCCCTCGGGCACATAGCTGAGTTGAGGGTAACTGTTGAGAATGCAGGACATCATCGGTGCCTTTGGGCACCAATGTGGCTTGTCTGTGCCATGGGGCACCCAGTGACACATTGATACTGCAGGGCTTCCATCTTTGGACACCATGGGTATCATTGGTACCGCTGGACCAGGCACGACTTTGGGCACCAGTCTCCGTTGGTGCCACCGACCCTCTGACATTTTTGGCCAGCAGTGTTCGCGAGGCATCAACACCTTTTGGGTGCCAGGGACACCATGGGTGCTGCCCAGCTTTCGACGTTTGCAGATTTCGATAGTGCTGCACGAAATCAAGCATGCCAGGCACCTATGGCGCAGTTAAACGCCATCAGAGCACTGGGCGTGGTGTCAGTGCCATAGATGTGATCCATTGCTTGTGAGCTTTGAGGACGCTATTGGCACTTGGTGTGCTGTTCCCAGTGTGGGCTCCGGTGGACATGATCATATGCTGCAGAGCACCGTGGGTATGGTCAGTTACCATGGGCTTCCCTTCCACTGTTATATGACAGGGCGGTGAGCCATTCACAACCCCTGTTCAAGAACTGTGATCAGCCTTTTGGAGTGTTGTCCAATGGGACAATGCTGCTCATCACCAGGGACAGCCATAATCAGAACCCCAGTGGTACTGGGGACACTTCATCACATTGTACATGCTGTGACTCTATTAGGAGTTAGTGCAACAGTAGAGTGCATCATGCATGGTCAGATACGGTGGGGGTTTTCTATTCCTCCAATTGCTGGGGGGGGGGGGCGGCATTCTGTCTGTTGCTGCCATGCCAGAGATAGAGACCACCATCATCGCGTCCAGGTATCGGCTTTATCTGTTTCACATCTTAGGGTGCGATGGTCATTAGCAAAGAGGGTGCCATCATGCATTCTTGGATTGCTTTTTGGCAGTGCACAGCTGCCGACTCCAGTAAGTGGTGCTTGGTCCCTACTGTGCCATGGGATTCTACCCACAAGCACAGCGATGGAGTGTGTACGTGTGTCGCCATCTGCAGGATGGGGTACCGTCGAATTTCTGCTGGCAGGTCCATCAGTACTTGAAGTTGGGCCCTAGGATAATTATTATTTTTTTTTTTTTTGTCTCAGCAGTTTTCTTCTGCTCTGTTGTAACCAAGGCTGAAATCTGGTGCCATGAGCCTTCATTGCAACTACCTATGGATTTTTTTTCCCTTTATTTTGTATCCCCTCACAACTCACTTTGCCCAGTCAATGCAGCCACAATTCTCAGCCAGGGGCCATGCTCCTGGGCTTCTTCCAGAAGCCTGCAATCATTGGCCCTAAATCTGGCCACTAGAAGCCACCTCTGTGTGATGATTGACTCTCCGCACTCCTTCGCAGGGGCTGCGAACATTGCCTCTGCTGCATCCCCAGTTAATCCGGGGAGTAGAGAACTTAAGCTGTGACTCACGCTTGGGTCCTTTCGCATAGCAGCGTGCAGCACAAACGCTGAACCCTACACTGGGCTGGAGACCATTTTATACTGGTTAGATGTGGAGTTGGGGTAGGGATTTAAACCTCATTGAGCTCTGTTGGCTTCTGGAAGCTGTTTGTGCATTTGTTTTTCTTTAAATTGTTCCCCTCAGAGGGATAAGCCCATTGGGGTGTTAGGTGACTGGGTCCTTTTTTTTTTTTTGAGCGCTATACCCTGGGACTTGTGCCCCCTGGATAGCTCCCTTGCTTGAGCAAGAACTCGGGGAGAGCAGCCTGTTCCCCTTGTAACTAAAGGGTCAGGGTAGGCTGTGCTGTGTGTCATCCCCCATGGATCCCAGGAATTTTAAATACTCTAGGCTGTTGGCCCATCCGGGTTGCATCTTTGCTTAAAGGTTGAACCTTTTGAGGTTGTTCTTCTGTAACCATCCACCATGTCCCTCATTTCAGCTCCTTTGTCCCTTCCTTCTCCTTAACCTTTTAGGTTCGGTTCTTTTGGGCTGTGGTAGGTAGAACAGCAGCAGGCTGGGAGCGTGGTGGATAGGATAAGGGAATGTGCTTCTGATTTTCACAGGTACTCCTTCTCCTCTGGCACCCTCCCTTTATAGACAGGAAGCGTGCACTGGAGAAGAGGAGGAACAAACTTGGGGATCAGAAGTTCTCATTCTCGCTATCTATCCGTGCTGACTGTCGGGGGTGGGGGGGGGGGGGGGGGAGTGCTAGAGATATGACTTGGTTACTCTGCAGTTGCTTTGGTGGCAAAGCAATCCTCAGTCTTTCTTTGTCTTCCGGCTAACTGCTGTTGCTTGCCCATGACCCTTGCCACTCACAACCAGTACCATCCGCTTTTCCTAGAAAATCCTGCTCACTCTGGAAGAACTGGATCTCCTAGTCAGTCTGGGAGAGATGTTTTTAAGGATGACCTCTTCAGAAAGATGTGATTAAAACACCTACAAGTTCAAATCTATGAAGGACTTTTAAATCTGTTAATCCTCAGGAGTTTTTCCTCCATGAAAATGTGATCAAAATTTTTTGTTTGGATTTTGTGGAATAGAAGTGTTTCAATAAATAAAACTAAAAACCTAGTAAAATGGATATATTAGCTATTGAGCCATCCACCTGGTTGAACGCCCCCTGGTGGTTGGTAATGGAATTGTGTGGTAGTGAATTTTATTATTGTATATTTTATGCAATTCATGTCCCATTTCTGCCCTTGTCTCTCTCTCTCTTTCTTGCTTTCTCGTTCATGCCTGCTTAGGGAATGAAGGTTTCCTGCACACATTTTCAGTGCGCAGCTGGCGCATTCAACTTCCTGCAGGATCATTTTCCTCACTCCTTCAGCGTGGACATGAGTCACCAAATCCTCAACCTGAACATTAACCTCATGTTGGTAAGATGCCAGACATGGATCTAGTGACACACATTCAGTGACTCTGGTTTGGGGATTTTTTTTTTTTACTTTTATCTCAGTTTTGTTTTCAGGTCTGATTATAAACAGTTTTGTTAGATATAAATGGGATCAAATATAGAATGAGAAATTGGAGAGCAGAAGCTGTTCAATCCCAGACCCTTATAGTCTGCAGTAAGATTGCCGAGTTAGTAAAAAGTGGTTCCTGATTTGAAGACATGCAGTGTGTTCTTTCACTTAGCTTTTGTTCATATAGTGCCATGTATGGCTGAAAAAAAATTCTACTTGCACTGTGCCTGCTGCAAAGAGGCTACAATATGACATGTGCAGGGAGATTTAGCATTTTGTTTAAGGTGATGCAGTGAGTAGCAGGTAGGGGATAGAGGGGTGGCCTTCAAGTCACAGTCAGTGCTGTGACCACGGTACTATAATCACTGAGCCCACTTCCAAAGACTAGGGGAAAACAAACCCGCAAATGGTATCTGTCCATATTCATTCTGAAGGCTAAGTGTTTGAAGCATTAATCCACAGAGCAGCTTGGATGCCTCTTTCGCACATGCATAATTATTTTGGAGTTTGCCTGTTGGATGAGGAGACTCTTAGTCTCCCCCTGTGACTCTAAAGCTTCTCTTCTTGCCTCAAGGACAAGCAGAGACAGGCTTGTTTGGTATTGTGTTTTTAATTGCCTCTGACGATTGCTGCCTACTGTTGAAAATAGCGCTTGAGCACAGCTGGATGTGAAAGCCAGGTGTGCTGAAGTGAGTGCTTATGGCTTATCCCAATCAAACGTACATTTCTGCTTTCTGTGCCTGGACTACAAACCAGCATTGCTTCTGTCGATCAGCTGACGTAAGATCACAGTGTCAAGTTTTCAGTTTTTTTTTTTACATTGAGAACAAGATATAAGACGTGAGCATTTCATGATGCCTAAGCACAAACAATGGCAGTGGAGCTTTCAAAGTGATTGCCTGACTGTCAGTGGCAGGACAGGCTTAAAAATACTTGGTAACATCCCAGCGTGCTCTAATGACCTATTTGAGGTTTCAGCTGAACTGGACTGCCCTGTTTACTTTTAGGGAAGAAATGGGGGTTCCAAGTTTAGAGGCCTTCGAGGACACCTGAAAAACATGAGCCAGGGTCACTGGATATTTTACCATTTGTGCAGAAATTTGAATGAACTTAGGTGAACCATTGACAACTATTGATATGGGGTAGAGGGAGAGAGATTCAAAGGAGGTTAAACAGACAAGAGACATGATGATCTTATAGGCCAGTTTCCTTGTAGGAAATGAGGCTAAAAACAGTAACAAACAAAACTCTGATGCCTACAAAAGGTAGATACTGCATACGTGATTTCCATGGCATACAAGTTAAAAAAAAAACAAACCAAAAAACAACTTAGATTTACATAGGACTAGAAAAATCACTGCTATGGAGACCTATTACTTATTTATCAGCTGTCCAAGTGTAAACCTTGTAAGGAACAACCAATTACAGATTCCCTAAATCTCCTTCATGGCACTATATCTGCAGCTGAGCCCACTAAAAAGCTGCTGTTCCCTGTACATAGTCAGATCAGTCAAGACTCCTGGGTTTTACATCCCTGCCAGCAGATGGTGACAGAGAATTTTACTGACACTGTACATAACCTAGTGTGCCACCTGCAGTCCCTCAGTACTTCTCTGTCTTCAGCAGATGGTAGATGGTGTAAAACCTGCAGTCTGGAATAGAGTTCAAAGTTTGAAAAAAGAAAAGAGGAGTCCTCCTAGGTTAGGTCCTGGTGGAGCCATCCTTCCTGGTTGAGGTGGATGAGCAAGAGGTTGGTGACCCTGGATTTAGCTCATGCCCAGTTCAGTATGGGAATTAAGATATCTGATGGTCCATATCGCTCCTCCTCTGAAGTCTGAGAGCCTTGAGGATCCAGCGGCCATCTTGGCAGTGTACCCAGAGATTCCAGGGCTCAGGTCAGCTGGTGGTCCAGTTTCCTCCTTCCCCTGTGAAGCCCTGTGGATGCAGAGCTCTGCCACCATTTAGGAAATTATTCCTTTTTTCTTATTTTGGGGGCAGTAAAATTTGTTTTACTAAAAAAAATAAAAAAATAGCTGCGTCTGCAGGGAATCTGTGCTTCGGTGACTTATCCTGGGTACAGTGTGGTGCGGCCTTGGTGTGGCATGCAAGACGGCTTTAGGCAGTGGCTGGGGGAGCTGTCAGACCACAGCGTTGTCAAAACACATTGCTAATGGCATCAAAGAGTGGCAGCTTCAGCACAGCAAGCAAAACGGCTTTAGGTGGTAGCTGGGGGAGCAGTCAGACCGCAGCGGCAAGTCAGTGCACATGGCTAATGGTCTGAAGAGCCGATGCAGGGGCGGTAGAGCTTGTGTTGTGTTGCTCGGCTCGAGCACAATCTGTGCACAGCCTCTGAGTCTCTGTGTAAAGGTCATATCTGGCAGCGCTGCCTCGAGGGCTGTGAAGTTGGGAAAGCACCATGGGCCAGTTCCCTGAGAGTGCGGCCACGGTGGCCATTTTGGCAGCGGCAAAAAGGAGCTTGGGGTGCAGTGTGTCAGCTTCAGTTGGAGTGGGGCTACTGGTCCAAGAAAGTGACAACTTTGTCTATCAGTTGGTTGCAGATGAGAGTGGTGCGATGTGCGTTGCTTGCCTTTCGGTCAGGGTTGTGCGAGGAGAGTCCTATCACTCAATGCAACGATGGCGGTCTACATCATCCGGCAGGGAGGAACCCAGCGACCAGTGGTGGTTTGAGAGGCTCGGCAGTTGGTTCTCTGGGTGGAACCCAAAGGAGGCCCAGGGGTTGGGTCTCTGGGCCAGCAGTTCTCAACCGGGGTGTCGCCAATCACGTGCAGATGTGTCCCCACACTTTCCGATCCTCCGCTGACCCTGCTGCTACCCCCTGCCCAGCGAAATAGGAACTCCTCCTCTGTCCGGGCTTAAAAAGCTGATAGCCTGGTGGAACACGGCAGGATTGCTCGAGTCAGCGGCGCCAGCATGATCTCTTCTTCCTGCCCCCCGTCGTGGCTCGGAAGAGGAAGTGGTATGCAGAGGCCGCGCCCGGGGGGGAGAAGAGACCATGCTAGTGTTTGCAGCATCGGCCCGAAGAATGAGCAGCGTGGCATGGAGCATGAGAGGAGCAACGTCAGCTCCCGTGGCCAATGGAACTCCTTTCTGGAGGCCATGAGGGCTGGAAGTGGAGGGGGCTGCTGCTGTCGCTAGTTCGGTGAGGGAAAAGAGAGAGTGAGTGAGCGAGCAAGCAAGCATATGTGTTTGAGATTGTATGTGTGTGAGATAGCATGTATGTAAGTGAGTGATTGAGAGCCTGTATGCGTAAGTGTGTGATTGAAAACCTGTTTGTGTGAAAGAGAGTATGTGTGTGTAATTGAGATCCTTTGTGCGTGAGAGAAATAGCATGAATGTAAGTGTATGATTGAGAACCTGTATGTGTAAGTGAGAGAGATCATGTATATGTATGATTAAGAGCCTGTGTGTATAAGTAAGAGAGAGACCATGTGTCTGTGTGTGATTGAGAGCTGGTGTAGGTGAGAGAGCATGTGAGTATGTGATTGAGAGCATGTGTGAAAGTGAGAGAAAGAGACAGCATGTGTGTCTGTGTGGATTGAGAGCTGGTTTAGGTGAGAGACCATGTGAGTATGTGATTGAGAGCCTGTGTGTAAATGAGAAAGCGAGAGAGCATGTGTGTTTGTGTGTGATTGAAAGCCTGTGTGAAAGTGAGTGAGAAAGGCAGCATGTATGCAAGTGTGCAATTGAAAGCCTGTATAAGTGTGAAAAGACGACATGTGTAAACGTGTGATTAAGAGCCTATATAAGTGAGAGAGAAAAAGCATGTGTATGTGTGTGATTGAGAGCCCGTGAAAGAGAGGAGAAAGTTGCAAGCAAATCATCCCTCCTCCTGCTAATTCAAAAACAATCTCAGGGCACCTGGATATCAAACGTTCCCAGGTATGCAGAGCAAAGCATTTTTTTATCCTTATTTTTCATTATTGGGTTTTTGTGTCTGCTGTTTTGAAATATTTTATTGGTATCTAGAAATTTTTTATATGAGTTTTTAATTATTGGATATTCTATTCATCACCTATTTGTTCGTATGGTTTTACTGCTATTGATTTTATATTTCTTGATTTGTTTTGAGGACTGGTGAAATTCTCTTTTTCCTTTGTTACACTGCATACAGTCTCTCTGGCTTGTTTCAGTTTCCAGTTCAGTTTTTGCCTGTATGTTTCTAGTTTTGCTTTATGATCTCTTTGTTTGTTGGGTGAAGGTCTGCACGTGTGACTGAGGGTGAGGTATTCTGCTGGCATGTAGTTACTCTGTAGGGCGCTCTAGCAGCCTGGCTTGGCTTAAGGCCTGGTGTAATATTTTCAGTGTTGCCTTTTCTTAGGTAAGGTGGTTACTGGTTGAGTGCTGGAAATTGATGTTTTGGTATGGGATGTTTACTGTTTGTGCAGTTTCTGTTCAGATAGAGTACTTGTCATTCCCTTGTGTAATGTTTATTTCCACTGTGCTACCATGGTGTTTTGACTGGTCACCATTAAGTCCATATGGGGATATACCCATTTCTGGTGGGTATGTTTTATTTCCACTGTGAATTGTAATGAGCAGTGTGTCACACGTGTGAGCATGGTTTGTCAGGTGTGCACGATGGGAAAAAGATAGAGAACCACTGCTCTGGGCGGAGTAGCAGTTGAAGACAATGGTCTCACATTCCCAGGGTAGGCAATGTTTCAGTGGATTTTCTCAGTCGGGGAAAAAATTAGACTCCGGGGAGGCGACAATATGTCGCATCCATCAGAAATGGGTATATCCCCATATGGACTTAATGGTGACCAGTCAAAACACCATGGTAGCTCAGTTTTACAGCCGCCGAGGAGAACCCTGCAGAGGGAATTGACGCTCTAGTTCTACCATGGCCTCGAGGAATTCTCCTTTCTTCTTTCCTTGGCCTCTGGTGGGCAAGGGATTATGCCAGATAGCGGAGCACCCAGGCAGCACCAGATAGTAAAGCACTCTCACAATGTAATTCTTGTACCTCTGGAGTGGCATCATTTGAGGATCTGCTCAACATGGCCATGGCAGATGACTGAGGTTCGGCCACCTGTCGAATGTTCTCCATCAGGGCCCAAGATGTTTGCACTAGGCTTCTCACTTCTGTCTCACAACTTGGATTTTGAGTGGAGAAGAATGGCAGAGGGGAGAGTAGGCTCTTGGATGTTCGGTGAGCCTTGTTGTGTAATCTGAAGGTTACTAATGATTTCTGTAAGTCGGATCTTCTCCTTGTACTCTGTAGTGCTCTAAAGAAAGGAGGCAAAGCATCAAAAGCGATGGTCGGGTCGACTCATATTTCTAAGGATTGCCCTATGCCTGAGAGGTTGAGAGCCCTTTCGACATGTTCTCTGGCAGCTTCTTGGGCAGTGCCCCAATAAGTGTAGCCATAGGAGATTGACAAAGCAGCTATTTGGAGTTTGCTGCACACTTTCATCAGACATAACCGTGTGGATGTCGGGGGGCGTGTCCAGGGGCAGGGGGCGGGCCGGGAGGGCGGTCCCGAGTCCCCCCGGCACTGCGGCCTGTGCCCGGGGGATGCCGGGGCGGCGCGCGCAAGTTACGCCTGCTTGAAGCAGGCGTAACTTGCCTAACAAAGGTAGGGGGGGGATTTAGGTAGGGCTGGGGGGTGGGGTAGATAGGGGAAGGTGGGGGGACGCGGAGGGAACGGAGGCAGGCTGCCGATTTTGCGCAGCCTTGCGCGCGCCGACCCCAGATTTTATAAGATACGCGCGGCTACGTGCGTAACTTATAAAATCTGGTGTACTTTTGTTCGCACGCGTGTGTGTTCTGAAGATGTACCTCAAAGTGCGCAAGCAGTTTCTTTTGTTGAGCACAGAGTACGTCAGTTAGGCACTTTTGTTTATATTGAAATTTCCTTGTAAACGATATATTAAGTCTCCAAATTCTTCTTTCTTGTTTTGTGAGCCAGGTCAATTGAGCCTTTTACTTAGTGATAAGGTTGTGCAGACGGGCGAAGCTTTACCCACTTCATTTCCCTTGGAATTTCCCTGTGATGTCTTTCTTTAGTCAACTGATGATCACTGCTCTAGGAATAACCTTTTCTTCTTGTTTTTTTCCTTGTGGATTGTGGTATTGTCTCTCCTATTAGTGGATTTTGAGTTTTACATAAGATCTATTCTTGTTAATTTGAATTTCAGGTTTTTATAATATGAATTAGGGTCTAATGACTTTGGCATTTCATCTCAAGTGTTTTACTTGATGATTTGTGAAAATGCATAAAGAAAAAGTGTAAAAAGAAGAGAAAGTTTCCTCATTGCACGTTTCAGTGCTACTCTTTTCCTTTAAACCCCCCCCCCCCCCCCCCCCAAAAAAAATTTTCCCTCGGGATTTTTAAGAAGGAAGCCAAAGTGAGTAGTTTCAAGAACTGCATTTCCAGTAAGCAAATATCCAGTTACCAATGGACATGACTTGTGCTACCGATGCCTAGGATTGGACTTCAACCAGGAAAGCTTTTATCATTGTGGACAGATGTCTTCGCATACCTAATGATTGAGGGTCTAGAAAATGGAGGAACTGCATACGTCTCTCAGAAGCCACAGTCTGTCCTCTCCCCAAAGTGAAGTCTCGTCTGTCTCCTGGGGAATGGAGCTGAGCAGGAGCTCTTCACAAATGTCTCCTCCCGTCGACGGAACAGGCTGAATCCTCAAGGTCGTGTAAACTGAAGCAGCATGCGTCGAAGAGCAGCTAGCACAAAAAATGCACTACTTCTCTGGTGCGGTGGCACTATCGACGCACAGTGCATTGGTGCTGTCGAAACACAAGCTTCCAGTGCCATCAGTGCATACCTTCTCGACGCATTGAGCCTCAGGACATCGATCCTTGACACCTTTGGCCATTAAAGCAGTTCCATCATCGACTCGCCATGCTGCTAAGCTTCTGGCTCAGCTCTATGCTGGCCTGTCGAGATTAACGGGCAGAGGGGGATATAACACCTCTGCTTCCACCAATGGAACAAGGGCTCTGTCTGGGGCCCCTGACTCCATTTATTCTCTGGAACCTTTTCACTTCTAATAAGCCTCCAATCGAAATTTTGTAAAGCCCAGAAGATGTGCAGGATTCCATTCTAGTATCCAAAGATGTTCTATCACCGATGCCAGGAGAAAAGGGCACATCAGCCCCTTGACCAAGTAGCGGAGCTGGTAAAGAATTTCTTTACCTCTTTGGTGGCTAAGGATAAAGAGGTTACCTTCCAACCTCTCCTTTCCAGAGCATCAGATTTACTCCCATGAGATTACTTTTCCATCAGATATGCCATCAGAATCCAGGCGTGGAGTTTCTAGCCTTTTGCTTTCCCTTGCAGCAGAGTATAGCCAATCAGAGCATGTGTACCAGGGGTATTCCCCTTCGAGGCAGCCAAGGACCTCTCCTCAGTCGCCGACTTCATCATTGGGGTCCTGGATTAGTGTTCCCTCACCTCCAGGCTCTGAGGAGGGATTGATAGGGATCTCCTTCCAGAGCCTCCAGAACACTCATCTCCACCAGAAAACCTTTCCTACATCAGGTTTCTGGACCAGTTGGGGAAAGCACTTGAAGTGAACATGCGTAAGGGCAAAGATCCTTACACTGAGATCAGTGGTCTCCTCCATATGGTGGACACACTGGCAGAATCAGCAGCTAACCCAGTCCTTGATATCCTGCAAAAATTGCAAACCAAGTATGTGGGAAAATCCTATTTCCTTTACGCTGGTTGCAAGCAAGCTAGACTTGACTCTGGGGTGGACTCCAGTCACAGGTTTTCTTTCTCTTCCTCATCAGCTGAGCAGTATGCACTTAGCACCATGGTGCGTGCTGTTCATCTGTGGGTGCTCATCCCAGAGAGCTTATGCTTCAGTTTTACTTGCTATGCCATGACAAAATGGCATGCAAGGTTTTGGGTAGATGAGCATATACATTTTCGTATTTTAAAAAGAAAATCCTTTTCAGCAGCTAGATTGGGGGTCGTGCAGCCTGGCATTAATTGACTCCATTGTTGGCAATGTTAAACAGAGGCCAAAGATTGTACAGCTATGGAGACTGAATTACACTCTCACCATCGAAGGTGGTCCATCCAGAACAGGGAGACAGGGAGCTTGTACTGCTACTGCCATGCTGTACCCGTTCTGTGGATATGTGGAGGAATTTGGTTTCTAATACTGTTGCCCCATTCACAAGTGTAAAGTTCACTAGGAAATCTTTGGGGAAAAAAACAAAACAAAAAACAGGAACCAAATAACAGAAAAGAATGTATGTAAAGCTTCTAGGATCACTCTATAGGAATATAGTATGCTCCATGTGTCTTAAGTGGGGGAAAAAAAAAAACAGATGCCCTCGTCTTGCAGAAAGTTGAGTGTTGACTTTGATTTATTCTTTCTCTCTCATGAAGGGGCAAGCTCAGGAGTGCCTTTTGGAGAAGTCTATGCTGGATAACCGAAAAAGCTTCCTGGTAGCCAGGATCAGTGCTCAGGTAAGTTCATTTTTCTATACTCCTTTCAAGCACTCAGTCTGTGCACTGAGCTTTCCCCAATGGGGGTTGGGCCTTCCCTCATCAGAAGCCATGTCCCATGCTATTTGCTGTATCACACATTTCTTGTAAACCATGACTGAGACAATTTCCAGCTTCATTTGTTCCAGATCCTTCCAAATCTGTGCATTCTAGAATAATGGGATTGGTTGAACAAATCTCTAAAATACGTTGGAAGAAGGTAGAGCATAAATATAGTTAAGGCTTCTGATCTGTGGTTAAAACTAAAAAAATAAATAATAAAATGCATCACTAAAACGTCACTGAAGGGGAAATTGGGGTTTTCACCTCTAACCGGAAAAACCTGAAAACAGATCTTTGTGTATTGCCGATGACGTCATCTTGTCACTGCCCTCAAACACGTCAAGAAGGGGCATGAGCAGCAGCTAGATGACGATATCTGAATGGGACCGGTGATGAACAGAACCCCTAGCAGCCCTAAGGGGGGGGGAAAGGTGCCGTGGGAGGGGGGTGGTCTTGTGGAGAGCCCAAGCTCTGCTGGCCCAAGAAGAGGCACCATGGGAGGAGCAAACTATCCACTGTTGAGTTGAAATGGGGGTACGGATACTTACACACACACACTCACTCACTCTCACTCTCACAGACCTGAATCCACCCTAGCCTCACATACACTGTTGTTCTCCTGAGCCATGTACACCCTCTGAAACACACCTCACACATAGTCCCAACCCTTACTCTCATTTTATTTTTAATTTATAGTATTTATTTTTAAATTTGTATCAACTTGAAAATGCCCCTAGTGGTATTGTTTGCAATATGAAAAAGCTGATAAAATGCTATTTTTAGTATCCTCCAAATAGCCTAATTTCCTGAAAAATAAGCACCTACATTTGCAATTTATTAACATCTACTATCAGAAGCCCAAAGAATAATATTGTATTGGCTTGCATGGGGTGTGCATACCTAGAAGCTTCCGCATATTTGTAACTATTTAGGCTACCCAAAATTGCACCCAGTATGGGCAAGATCCTTTGGCACATCTGACCTAATATCCTGTTTCACCAAATTCCTTGGAACTTTACATATTTGATTCTGTTCAAGACCCTTAAATCTGATTTATTTTTTTTTTTAAGTTGTATACAGACACAAAATAGTTCAGTAATTTCATTTTTATATTTTTTCAAATGGGGCGTGAAAACAAATCTGTCCTAAACACTGTGGGCCACAAGTTGCAGCTCTCCCTCCAATTTTTTTGGCCTTTGATCAGTCTCTTCCCCTAACTGCTCGGGTTGACTGGTATGGGCCTCTTGTCATGCTCCCTTTCTGGCCTTATTCAAATCCTGTCCAAAAACCCACCTTCTTAGGATTTTTAAATCTCAGTCTCCTGTTTTTCCTGATGGCAGCCTTGTCTGTTTTAGCCATTTTTTTTTAGTAAATGAAATTCCCAAAGCTTCTCTTGTCCTCCATATTTGTCTTGTTTAGATCGTAAGCTCTACAGGAAAGGGACTTTCTCTTATGTATACAGAGCTTTGCTTGTCTAGTAGTGTTCTAGAAATGATTAGTGGTAATATTACTAGTCCAAAAACGATAGAGAATACCTGTATAAGGCTAAAAGATGTTTAGCAGTGCAAGCGTTTGAGAAGACCAGTATCTCTTCCTGGTGCCATGTCTGCTCAGCCTTCCTTCTTACTGATGTAATTTTGAGGTGGCTAACATGGTAATGCTATAGAAATAACTAGCATTAGATTTCAGAAGTAAAGGTTTTGTTGTCAAAGGTGATCTCTTATCTGCTCAAAATTAGCCAACCAAAAAAAAGCAGCGTTTTGTTGGTGAGCTGGTAGGGTTGGAGACAGCTGCCCCAACCCTCTGTCGCTTCTTATCGCAGGTGGTGGATTATTACAAAGAGGCCCGCCGTGCCTTGGAGAACTCGGAAACTGCCTGTTTGCTAGGAAAAATCCAGAAAGATTGGAAGAAGTTGGTACAAATGAAGATTTACTATTTTGCTGCTATTGCTCATGTAAGTATAGGGAAGTGCATGCCTCACAGGTTCTCCTGGTCGACTCCCAGGGAAAAGGGTCCTGTCTTGGCTCCCAACCATTTTCACAAGGGGGAATTTTACTCCTCCTCCTTTTTTTTTTTTTTTTTTTTTTTTTATAGGTGAAAAACAATGCACACCCCAATAGAACCTCAATAAAAATCCACTTTCCCTGTGTGTACCCGGACCAGTCCAGACTGCTGGGTTTTGCCTCCCTTCCAGCAGATGGAGACAGAGAAAAACTTGTAAAGCACCCCCCTCTTAACCTGGTGTGCTGCCTGCATCTTCTCAGTATTTCTCTGTCTCCAGCAGATGGAGGTGGTGCAAAACCTGCGGTCTGCACTTTTAGTTAAGGTTAGACTAATCTTTAAAAAAACAAAAAAAAGAAATCAGGGTTGGCAGGTCTCAGGGAGACTATCGCCCCCCCCTGGTAGCAGGCAATTCAGGAGCTTGGGTTGGTGATCCCGCATGGCACAGTAAGGCTTCTGGGGTGATACCGGTAGTCCGGTCCCTCCCTCTGTGCTGGTTGGCTGAAAAAGAAAAAAAAATTTAAATTATGCCGTAGGAAAAAGAGAGCCTTCTTTTGGGGACTCAGCCTTTCACTGGAGCTAGGCTCAGTGCTGCCTGTGGGAGCGCTCGGCTGGCGAGGCACACTATTGGCAGCAGCCGCGAGGCTCGTGCAATTTTCTTCTTCTTTGTGACCCCCCCTTTTGTTATGCCGTGCCCGTCGCATTGCACAGCCTGTGGGGAGTCTGATTCTCGGCTCTCCCGCACAGGCATCTGTATTAGGTGCCTTCCCGGCGGTGAAGGCACTTCAGTCTTGCTGCCTGCGTCTCGGAAGCAGCAGGCTGATCGGGGCAGTCAGGCCGATCCATTCCTGCTGAGCGCAGGAACGGTGGCCATCTTGGAAACATTTGCTGCGGCAGAAGTTAGAGCTTTATGGGGAGGAGAGCTCCCTCCTGATCTTTCTCCTGTCCCTGGCAGCCCAGAGGACCAGCGGGAGCAGTCCAGAGAGGAACCGGGTGGTGATCACGATAATTTGCCGCCGGGAGGCGGTGCTGAGGACTTCTCGCTGGACTTTGTCCTCCTTAATCACAAGGCGTTTCTGGCCACGCAAGCTCATCAGAGGGGGACTGCTGTGCAAGGGCGGCCTGAGGGTCCCCCAAGAAAAGTGCCGAGATCCCAAGACCCCCCAGGTTGGCTTTGCAAGTAACGAAGCTTAGGAGCTCCTCCCTACCTGGGGCTGGAGCCTCCATATCTGACCCCATGGGTGAGGGCTCAGCAGATGTGTCCCTGGCTCCTCCACCCCCTCCTGGAGGGGACCTGGATGAGGACCTTGGGAAGACAACTCCTCTGGAAAGCGATGACCCTAAGGTGGTCCGCCTGTTTCACAAGGAAGAATTGGACTCGCTTATTCCATGGGTCTTGGCGGAGCTCGGAGCGGACCTCCCTCAAGAGATGCTTCCTCCAGGTTCGATGGACCCGGTCTTAGCTGAGTTGCGGGGTCCCTCCCGGACCTTTCCTCTTCATCCCATGCTCCAACAATTGATGACTCGGGAGTGGGATGTTCCAGATGCCGGCCTCAGAGTGGAGCGGGCGATGGAAAAGTTATATCTGTTGCCTAAGGAGGTCTTGGAGCTCCTCAGGTCTCCCGAGGTGGAGGTTTCGGTGTCAGCAGTCACAAAGAGGATTACGGTCCCAATTGCTGGAGCTGCGGCCTTGAAAGATCTCCAGGACAGAAAGCTGGAGGTTCTCCTAAAGAGGATTTTTGAGGTCTCTGCACTGGGCATTCGGGCAGCAGTCTGCAGTAGCTTTATGCTCCGGGCCGGTTTACGTTGGGTCCAAAGGTTAATTTCCCAGGACCTCCCGCCTCAGGAAGCGGCTCAGGCAGAGCGCCTGGAGGTGGCGGTGGCATATGGGGCGGATGCCTTATATGACTTCCTACGGACGCCTTCCAGAACCATGGCGTCTGCAGTCTCTGCCAGAAGGCTTCTTTGGCTGCACAACTGGTCCGCTGATGTCTCTTCTAAGGCCCAGTTGAGTTCCTTGCCCTTCAAGGGAAAGTTCCTTTTTGGAGATCATTTGGAGCAGTTGATTAAGTCGCTGGGTGAGAATAAGGTTCACTGGTTACCGGAGGATAGACCGAGGTCCTCCAGAGGATTTCCTACGGCCCGCGCTCAGTTTCACAGCCAAAGAAGATTCCAGCAGAACAGGACCCCGGGGGCGACTCAGCGGCAACCCGCTGGTAAGGCCCAACCTTGGTCTCATTCCTTTTGAGGCTGAAGGCCCAGAAGGGCCTGTGCCGGATCTGCTTTCCTTGGGGCCAAGTCAGCACAATGAGATGCGGTCGGCTGTCCGGATTTTACGAGGAATGGGTCAAGATAATGACAGACCATTGGATTTTCGATGTCATAAAACACGAATTGGAATTTGCTCGGCCTATCCGCGACCTGTTTCTGGTGTCCCCTTGCGGTCTCCGCAAGGGCTGGTTCGTGCATCAGACCCTCAACTGGCTCCTAAGTCTGGGGGCCATTGTACCCGTCCCCCAGGCAGAATGTACGAAAGGGCGCTATTCCATCTACTTCATTGTCCCCAAGAAGGAGGGATCATTCTGACTGATCCTCGACCTGAAAAAGGTGAACAGAGCCCTCAAGGTTCCGCGTTTCAGGATGGAGACCCTGCGATCAGTCATAGCGGCAGTCCACAGCGGCGAGTTCTTGGCTTCCCTGGACTTGACTGAGGCGTATTTGCACATAGCCATTTGCAAGGAGCATCAGAGGTTTCTTCGCTTCAAGATTCTCGGCGACCATTTCCAGTTTTGTGTGCTGCCATTCGGTCTCGCGACAGCACCTCATACTTTCACCAAGGTGATGGTGGTAGTGGCAGCAGCCCTTCAGAGGGAGGATGTGCTAGTTCACCTGTATCTAGACGACTGGCTCATCCGAACGAAGTCGAAGGAGCTGTGCGAGGTGGCAATCGGGAGAGTTGTGGGGCTCCTGGAATCACTGGGATGGGTAGTCAATCAGGCAAAAAGCAATCTTTTCCCGTCTCAGGTGCTGGACTTCTTGGGAGCCCGATTCGATACCTGGTTGGGGAAGGTTTTTCTCGAAGCGGACAGGATCACCAAGTTGCTGCAACAAGTCAGACGCCTATTATCTCTTCCGATCCGCACAGTTTGGGACTACTGGGTCCTTGGTTCCATGGCATCCACTCTGGAGTTAGTCCCTTGGGCGTTTGCTCATATGAGACCATTTCAGAGAGCATTACTTTCTCGATGGGATCCGAAGTTGGAACAGTTTCAGATCCCATTGCTGCTCGCAGATTCCGCAAGATCCAGTCTTGGCTGGTGGCTGACCCCAGAGCACCTGTCTCATGGAGTGGATCTCTAGGTTCCTCAGTGGATAGTGGTCACCATGGATGCCAGCCTGTCAGGTTGGGGAGCGGTCTGCCAATCACAAGCGGTCCAAGGAACCTGGTCGACGGAGGACTCGCAATGGACTATCAATTGCCTGGAGACGAGGGCGGTCCGGCTGGTGCTCCAACTGTTTCTGCCGATTGTGCACAATCGAGCGGTACAGGTGCTGTCCGACAGTGCAACGACGGTGGCCTATATCAACCGTCAGGGCGGCACCAGAAGTTGTCCGGTAGCCGCAGAGGCAGTGCAGCTCATGGTCTGGGCGGAGAAGCATCGCACCATTCTGGCAGCGTCACACATCGCAGGCACGGACAACGTGCAGGCGGATTACTTGAGTCGACAACGAATCCATCCTGGGGAGTGGGAGCTATCCGAGGAGGCGATGGCCCTCATCATTCGCAGGTGGGGAGTACCCCATCTGGACTTGATGGCAACTCAAAGGAACACCAAGGCCACCCGTTTCTTCAGTTGCAGATGGGAACACGGAGCCGAAGGGGTCGACGCCCTGGTTCTTCTGTGGCCTTCCAGGATTCTACTCTGTCTTCCCTCCGTGGCTGCTGGTCGGCAAGGTTTTATGCCATATAGAGTTTCGCCCAGAGAAGGTGATACTAGTGGCTCCGGAATGGCCACGGTGCCTGTGGTTCGCAGACCTAGTCAATCTGGCAGTCGATGGTCCTCTCAGGCCTGGGTCATCTTACCCACTTGCTATGTCAAGGCCCCATATTTTTCGATCAGGCAGATCGCTTTTGTCTAGCGGGCCTGGCTTTTGAGTGGAGGCGATTGAGGAAGAAGGGTTACCAGGAGGACGTTCTCTACCCTCCTACAGGCATGTAAAACATCTACCTCATAGACGTATGTTAGAGTATGGAAGGTGTTCGAGTTATGGTGCAAGGAGCAGGGGGTCCTTCCCCCGCCATTCGTCAGTGCCACAGATTTTGGCGTTTTTATAGAAAGGCTTAGCCAAAGGCTTGTCCTTTAATTTCCTTCGGGTCCAAGTGGCAGCATTGGGATGTCTCCTAGGCAAGCTAAATGGCAGTTCACTCGCATCCCATCCTGATGTCGTCAGTTTCCTTCGGGGGGCGAAGCATTTGAATCTTCCAGTCCATTTGGTCTGTCAGTCTTGGAGCCTGAATCTGGTACTTAGAGTCTCGTGTGAGGCTCCATTTGAGCTACTTTAAAGGATCTCACCCTTAAGGCGGTGTTTTTGGTGGCTATTTGCTCAGCTCAGAGGGTGTTGGAACTGCATGCTCTTTCTTGTCGGGAACCATTCTTACGCTTTACGGATTCAGGAGTCTCTCGTAGGACCATTCCGTCCTTTTTACCAAAGATGATTTCTTCGTTCCATCTGAATCACTCGGTGGAGCCTTTTCACACATGGATTCAGATGCTCCTCATTCTAGGGAATTGAAGCATCTAGATGTACAGAGGGTGGTTCTGCGATATTTTGAGGATGCCAATTCTTTCCGTGTTTCGGACCATTTGTTTATCTTGTGGAATGGCGCTAAGAAAGGAAGCCAAGCTTCCAAGGCGACTCTAGCTAGATGGCTAAAAGAGGTTATCTCTTCAGCTGACATTTGTGAGGGCCGGCCGGTTCCGGAAGGCTTGAAAGCGCATTCTCTATGTGCTCAAGCCTCTTCTTGAGCTGAATGTCAGACTGTGTCACCGCAGGAGATTTGCAGGGCGGCAACTTGGGAGATGCTTCACACTTTTGCGCGTCCCTACTGTCTAGACATCCAAGCTCCAGACGATGGCAATTTTGGTAGAGGTGGTGTTCAAGCGGGACTCTCAACATCCCACCCTGTGTAGGGAAGCTTTGGTACATCCCAGCAGTCTGGACTGATCCGGGTACATACAGGGAAAGGAAAATTAGTTCTTACCTGATAATTTTCGTTCCTGTAGTACCTCGGATCAGTCCAGACGCCCTCCCTTTAAAGGGGTTTTATAGTGTGAGTCCGCTCGGTGATTTATTTCTACTACAGAAACCAAAAGAAGGCTACATGTTTATTCGATTTTATTGATCAGTTCAATACTTTTCTAGTTCGGTTTTTTGCTTGATCTGCAAAGTTCTACATTTTTGCAGCACTGTTATCCTCCAAGTTATTTCTGCTTTGATAAGGTTTATACTGAGGAGATGCAGGTAGCACACCAGGTTAAGAGGGGGGTGCTTTACAAGTTTTTCTCTGTCTCCATCTGCTGGAAGGGAGGCAAAACCCAGCAGTCTGGACTGATCCGTGGTACTACAGGAATGAAAATGATCAGGTAAGAACTAATTTTCCTTTATTGCACCAGCATTGAATAAAAATAAAAAGGGAGAGGTTTCTGTGAACTGCACAATAAGTCCACCCCCAACACTTCACATGCCAAGTACTTCTTGAGGGGTGGAGGGGCGTGGTTGGTTTCGTTTTGGGTAGTAGTGACTGCTCCACAAAGCAAGTCATGTGGAACATTTGCGTAAAGGTATTGCTAGCCCTGTTTTACTGCCTGTCACAGCTTCTGGTCACTTGTTACCTTTTGCACCCCCTTTTGATAGTTGGCAGCAGAACCTGCTGTTCAACATGGAATTGCGAAGTGCAGAGCATGCACAGTCTACATAGCTTCTGTGTCTGTGGAGAGCGGAAGGTGCAGTTTCTGCAGTGCAATCCCAGTTGATGGGCTCTCTGCCTTCTCAAAGAATAGCGGTACTGATTCACTTCTGGTTGCTGACAGCCTTGTCTTTTTGTATAGTGTTCCACAATGCCTTAGACAAAAGTTCGGTATGTCGATGGTGTCCTATCTAATCTGGCACTAGTTATATATTGTTTTGTGATTTGCTTGCACCAGGAGTTTTATTTTTAGGTGAAAGATTAGCACTTGGACTCAATGGAGTTTGCCTTTTGTCCATTTTGTCCTTCCAGCTGCACATGGGGAAGCAGGCCGAGGAGCAGGAAAAATATGGAGAAAGCGTGAGTAGATCTTTCAGTTCTGCTATGGTTGCTTGGAGCTAAGCAGTTGCTTGGGGGAGGGGGTGGTAACTTCCTAGCTCGTTAAACTGTACTAATGGAGCCGATACCTAAGTTGCATCAGCCAGAGAAGAAAGTAATTGAGTATAGATCTCTGACATAAGACTACTGGCAGATTAGAAGTTCTAATCTCTGTAGTCTGGAATTGGTTTACTATGGTGTTGGGAAAATGATGTTAGTGCATCCCTTAAACTGGTATAATAAGAGTCTGTGGTAAATGATTAGCAAATTTATGCACATTACATAGTCCGTGATCCAGCTGAAGGGGAGCTAGAGCAGGGTTTCTGCTACTTTGGTGTTGAGTACAGATTTTTAGCAGAAGAAAGGGAATGTGTGTTCCTACGTATCACTGTGGCACTGTGCAGTTAGCAGATGTTTGGGTGCAGGACGTTTGAGGCAAATTCTCTCTCATCATTTGCTAAATATTTCTCTCGGCCTGGGTAACTAATATATCTTGAGGGCTGGAGAGCAGAGGAAATGGGTTCTACCAGGAAAGATGCAGCTAGGCTCCCTGACATGTACTTTCAGAGTCCTGATAGACTTGTCTTCACAGGTTGCCTACTTTCAGAGTGCTCTGGATAAACTCAATGAAGCCATCAAACAGGCAAAGGTAAGATTTGCTGTGTTTCTTCAGAGAGTAGTCTGACTTAAATTTGAAAGCTGTGATTTACAGCCTGGGATTTTTTTCTTTTTTTTTTTTCTTTTTGTTTGATCCACTTAAACATTAGAACAGAACCATGAGACCCTCTCAAAAAAACTGATATTGTCCCAAACTGTTTAGATGTGCTGGTGAGATCCCTGATAAGGTCCTGGGACTTTCTGTGTTGGTGGTGAGCGGAGCCAAGAAAAAGGACACAGGGGGGAGGCTTTCAGTAGGATTATCCATAGCAGTTACCAGACAGGAACAGAATCCCGTTCATACTCCACCTCGGATGGTTTATATGGATTTCATCTCTTTGATCTTCGCGTCAGCTGGTGCCCTTTGCCATTCTCTCACTATGGCCACGATGTAATAACGTACGCTTGGCTCTGTGCATATGTACATTTTTGTGCATACAACTTTGCTCCAGGTTTAAGGAGTTTAGCACACAAAAACCGCACACAAATGCAAATAAAACTGCACACCAATTAGTGCTCCTGCATGCAAATCGCGTTTTAATCACGGCATTAGCTATTACTCCTCCAATACAGAGGATGCATAGGCTTAACTCTTGTTTTCTTGAATCTGGGAATTTAGCTCTTTTCAGAGGTGCAGTAAACTTTCTGGAGCTACGGTAGATTTATGGGGCTGAATCTGGAGTTTGTGGTGCAGTGATCATGTATTTGGAATTTATGCGCATAAAACATGATTTATGTGCATAAAATTTGTTTTGTGAGCACGGCTTTTATGCTCACGAATTCTTGTTTTTCTGCATACCACATGTTTTGTGTACATGTTTTTGAGCTAATGCATTTGTTAAAAACTTGATGCTTTAGCACACTATTAGTTTACTAGAAAAAGGGCAGAGACAGAATGGAGGTGATCCAGAGAAGGGTAACCAAATGGTTTGGAGTCTCTATTTAGAAGACTTATGATCAGAGGCTGAAGGATCTAAATATTGATAACCTGGAAGAGAGGAGATGCAGGGGAGATGGGAAACTGATCTTCAGATACCTGAAAGGTTTTAATGATGTACAATCCTCGAACCTTTTCCATTGGAAAACAAACAATAGAACTAGAGGTCACAAAATGAAACTCCAGGGGGAATGACTCAGAACCAACATCAGGAAATATTTCTTCACTGAAAGGGTGGTAGATGCCTGGAATGTTCTTCCAGAAGAGGTGATGAGGATGAAAACAGTAAACAAATTTAAAAAGGCTTGGGATAAACACTGTGGATCCCTAAAGACTAGAGCTGGAAATGAAGGAAAGGGTGTATGGGGGTTACCTACTTGAAGCGACAGCTACTTCCCCTAACAAGGCATGGGGATTACTACCCTTAACCAATTAGCTGTCATGATTTTGACGCAATTGCACCATCGCTCTCGGCTTTGATGGCAAGGGTAGGGGATGGGGGACGAAGTCAGAGCCCTGACTTTTACACTCCAGGCTACTCATAGACAGACAGACAGACAGGGAAAAAGTGCAGGACTGCTTCTCTAGCCAAATCCAAAAGCAAAGCACATTCAGGCAGCATTGTCTGAATTATCAAGAATGCTGAACTCTGTAAAAATGTTGATAGTAATTTTGATATGGGTTTGACACTGCTTGGCTTTGATTAATATTACTACCCTTAACTTAAGGCTTGGGGGGATAATCTGCATGGAGCGGCAGTTACTACCCTTAAAGGAAATATTAAAGTTTGTCCATTAAAGTTGTACTATTTGGGGGGAAAAAACTGCCTGTTGTAGTTTTAGAACATTTAAAGCAGCAAATTGGTGAAAGGAAAAAAAATCTGTTAAAGGTGTTGTGTGAGATAAGAGCTGGGTCATAAAACCATCAAGCAAAGTCTGTGTCAGCAGCACTGAAGAAAGGGGAAATGGTTGGGACTGACCTTCCCCCTCGCATCAAGCATAGCCAGTGCATGACCAGCACATGCAGCCAAGTCTGAATCTGGGATGAGCCGAGCATGGAACCAATTCCATGCAGCCCGCAGGGTCCTGTGAAGAGCAGGATGCAACTGGAATACAAGGGGAGAGGGGGAAGATCTGGTCTGTGGACAACCATAGGCCCTGATGTGCTAAGACAGGAGTAAAATAAACTGTGCCGAACATCAGGGCACCTTTTATTTACTTGCATGCTAAAAAGAGTCAACTCCCAATGTAACATAGTATTGCCGGCAGAAAAAGACCAAATGGTCCATCCATTCTGCCCAGCAAGTTTCTGCTCTTCACAGGACCCTGGGCTTACCTGGGTGCGAGATTCAACACACTGGTGGCCAAGGTGTTCCTCACTCCGGAGAGAATTCTCAAGTTGCAGTCGCAAATGGTTCATCCGAGGGACCTGCCAGTTCCCAAAGGTCTGGGATTATTTACATGTACTAGGGTCCATGGCTTCTACGCTAGATATGGTGCCATGGATTTTTGCCCACATGCGTTCCT
Source organism: Rhinatrema bivittatum (assembly GCF_901001135.1). Lineage (NCBI taxonomy): Eukaryota > Metazoa > Chordata > Amphibia > Gymnophiona > Rhinatrematidae > Rhinatrema > Rhinatrema bivittatum. Next base: position 57,186,794 of record NC_042616.1, on the reverse strand, counting down.
TACAGAAAGCTCTCCTGTCCCATTGAAACTCCTCAGACATCGGATTCTAAGTGCCGCTGCCACTCCAGGAAGAGGCCAGATCCAGTCTCTCTTAGTGGCTATTGCTGTCCAATTTGGAGAAGGGAGTGGATCTGGAGGTTCCGGACTGGGTGGTGGTGACCATGGATGCCAGTCTCAGCGATTGGGGAGTGGTGTGTCAAGGATCGGTGGCCCAAGGGCAGTGGTCCCCAGTGGAAGTGTCCTGGTCCATCAACTGTGGAGACAAGGGCAGTTTGGAGGGTGATGTTGTTTTCTCCCTCAGATTCAGGGCCAGGTAGTTCGTGTGTTCTCACTCAATGCGACCATGGTGGCCTATATCAGTCGGCAGGGCGGAATTAAGAATCATTTGGTGGCTCAGGAAGTCCAAGAGCTCTTCGCCTGGGCGGAGCTTCATCTAGCAGCTCTAGTAGCATCTCACATAGCAGGTGTAGACAATGTATAGGAAGACTTTCTCAGCAGGCAACAGCTAGACCCAGGGGAATGGGAGTTGTCAGCATAGGCCTTTACGCTTCTTTGGTGCAGGTGGGGCAAACCCCAATTCAATCTCATGGCAACAAGGAAGAATGCTAAAGCAACCAAGTTTTTCAGCCGCCAGAGGGAATTTGGCTCCGCAGGGATTAGATGCCCTAGTTTAGCTGTGGCCAGAAAGGCTACTGCTGTATGTCTTTCCTCCGTGGCCGCTTGTAGGTCAGGTGCTGCATCGTATCGAGCAGGAACGAGTGATCCTGGTAGCGCTGGAGTGGCTGCGACATCCATGGTTTGCGGATCTGGTGCAGCTGGCGGAGGACAGGCCCATTCACTTAAACCATTTGAAGGGTCTGCTGCGCCCGGGCCCCATCTTGTCAGAACAGGCGGATTGCTTCTGTCTAGCAGCTTGGCTTTTGAAAGGCAGCGTTTCTGCCTAATGGGATATTCCAAGCCGGTGATTACTACTCTGCTTCAGGCTAGGAGATCCTCCACCTCTTTGGTGTATATCAGAGTTTGGAGAGTGTTTGAGGCCTGGTGTGCGGCCCATAACTCTGATCCCTTGCAGGCAAATGTGGCCTATGTCTTGGCCTTTTTGCAGGAGGGGCTGTTGAAAGGTTTGGCCTATAATTAGAGTCCAGGTGGCAGCCCTTGGCTGTTTTAGAGGAATGCTTCAGGGAAGACCTTTTAGCTTTGCATCCGGATGTAGTGTGTTTTTTGAAAGGAGCAAAGGATTTGTGCCCTCAAGTTCAAAGATGTTGTCCATCCTGGAATTTCGATTTGGTTCTGCAAGTTTTGTGTGATCCTCCTTTCGAGCCTTTACGCAGGGCTTCTTTGAAGGATCTTATGCTGAAGGCAGTGTTTCTAGTGGCGATTTTTCTAAGTTAGACAGATTTCTGAACTCTAAGCCTTATCATGCAAGGAGCCCTTTTTGTGGATTTCCAATGATGGGATCTTGTAGTGGGTGGTTCATCTTAGGCAGACTGTGGAGTTGCCGGGGTTTTTGCGTTTGTCGCCCGATTTTCCCCATGCAAAGGAGCTTCAACCTTTGGATGTGCGTCGGGTTCTCCTAAGATATCTCAAGGTGACTAATGAATTTTGGACCTCTGACCACTTTTCTGTGGTGTTCAGTGGGCCAAGAAAGGGTGGTAAAGCGACCAAGAGTACGATTTCCCGTTGGTTGAAGGAGGCAATTGTTTTGGCCTAAATTTGTAAAGGCCGGCTGATCCCTGAGGGTTTGTGGACGCATTCCACTAGGGCTCAGGTGGCCTCCTGGACAGAGTGTCAGTTGGTGTTACCACAGGAGATTGCTCGGGCAGCAACGTGGTCATCTTTGCACACTTTCACTAAACATTACTGTTTGGATGTTAGGGCCCCAGAAGAGCGTGCCTTTGGGGAAAGTGCTACGTGCAGGTACTTGCCAGGTTCTTGTGGCCTGGTTTGGCCTCTGTTGGAAACAGGATACTGGGCTTGATGGACTTTTGGTCTGACCCAGCATGGCAATTTCTTATGTTCTTATTCCACCCAGTGTAAAGGTACATCCCACTTGTCTGGACTGATCTGGGTATGAACAGGAAAGGAAAGTTGGTTCTTACCTGCTAATTTTCGTTCCTGGAATACCACAGATCAGTCCAGACTCCTGGCCCATTCTGATTATGAGTATTTTTCCAAAGACCTCTCCTGATCCTGGATGCTGCTGGAGATGCAGAGTTTAATTTTGTTCTGAAGATAATTGTATATGGTTCTCGCAGTTTGGAGATTTAAAATGTTTTCTTTCTTGACCATAGTTCAGGGGTCAGTTTGGTTGAGAGTTCCAACTTGTTCCCCAGCTCTTTAGAGGAAGAGAATCCTGGTGGTTGAATTGGGTACAGGTCAATACAGAGGGACTACAGGTGGCACTCTTGATTGTGTAGCAGTGCCTCAAAGTTTTTGTTTTCTGCCTCCATCTGCTGGTAGGGATGCATAAACCCACTTGTCTGGACTAATCTGAGGTATTCTAGAAACAGAAATTAGTAGATAAGAACCAATGTTCCCTTTCCCTTCACCAATTTTCTGCTTTAAATGTTCTAAAACTAAAACGGGCAGTTCTTTTTTCCCCCAGACAGCACAACTTTGGGCAATTTAAGATTCAAAACCAGTGACAGGTTGCACTTTGGCCGCATTACATCTTATTTGCAATTGTATTATCTAGCCAGAATCTTCTTGACATTCCTTCCCCCAGAGTTGTCCACCTGTCCGATACCCATGAAAAGGCCTTTTCAACAGCAGGCCCTACATTGTGGAATTCCCTTAGAGATATATAATAAGAGACTCTTAAGCCTTCAAAAAAGCCCTCAAGACTTTTTCAAGAAGGCTTTTGACTCTGCTGCATAGGGCTGTTCAACTGTGTCTTTCTGTTCTGCTTTACACTCAGCAGTTTAGGGCAAGCAGTTTGGATATTTTGCTTTTTTTCTCATGTTGTTTTTTTGTTTACTTTTATGCTCGTATGATTGTACCCCATCTCAAAGTGGGCACGGGTAATATATTTTAAATATAATAAATTGTTTTTGTCTGGGCAGTTATAAAATACAGGTAGTATACATTATGCTCTAGATCAAAAGAACAGAGCTGTAATAATGTTTGTAGCTCAAGGCAGGCAGACCCTTAGGGTCTGCTGCTTGTTGTCAGTTTTTTGTTTTTTTTTTGCAAGCTGGAGTTGTCATGCAGGTTGCTCTAGAAGATTCTGGAATTTCAATGTCTAGGGATGGCCCAGTGTGTCATGCTCCATTGTAATTGAAAAGTGCAGATAAGAGTGTCTCTGTGTACAGTATGAAATCTCGCTAACATTGATAGGACATGACTTGGTCGCTCTATGAAGTCATAGAGCCCCCTAGACTGAGGAATAAAAGAAAAGAAAAATGCACCTCTTCAAGTCTGTTTTTCTTAAAAGCAGCTGAAACAAAGGCTGCCAGTGGATATAAACCCACCATATTGCTGCCCAGCATTTAATAGGGTGTTTCGACCGTGCCATGGTCGCAGAGCATCTGCAGCCACCACTGCATGGAACTGCCTGCTAAGAAAGAAGTCAAGTGAAACTTTTATTCATTATTCCCGGTGTGTGGCAGGTGGTTTATGGCTGGTAACAGCCTGGCTTGTCATTAGTGAAATGTGTCCTAAGCAGTCTAGCTTGCTGAGTACAGGGATGGGAGAAGCAGAGGGGCAAAGCTTTACAGTGTAAAATAATGCAGTATTTCCACACAGCATGAGACTTTGCATTCTCTTCTCTTCTAGGGTCAGCCAACAACTGTTCAAGATGCCCTGAGATTCACGATGGATGTGGTTGGAGGAAAGTGAGTGAGAAAATAACAATGAGAAGAATCTATGCTTAGTAAGACGACTGAGGGTTTTGGGGTACCTGTTTAAGATAAAGTTTCTCGCCAGCCCGGTGGCTCAGCGCCAGTGCCGCACTTTGCCATGTAGGAGGAGGACCTGAGTTCAGGTCTAAGCTCTGATCCTTTGCTGGCTGGGGATGCTGCAGAGGCAGCGTTCGCAACCCCTGGTAGGTGAGAGGGAGTCAAGATCACTGAGCAATGGCACCACCTAGTTATTGCAGAGCCCTGGGAAATGGGAGTCCCAGCTGTCATGGAACAGTGACACCTACTGGCAGACTCGGGATGTACAGACAGCAGATTCCAGAGGTGGCTGTACACTGTGGGCCCCCAGCTAAAGGTTGTTACAGTGGTAGATGTTCTAGATAGGAGAATATTAAAAATGGAGGGGATAGCCACGAGTTATTTGGGAATTCAGGATTATGGCGCGCTAGCTGTGAGCCAGTTCTGAGTCAACTGAAAAGTCACACAACCAGAAATAAGCTGCTAGATCAAAAACTAGAGTTCTTTCTTACTGAACATGTTACCCTCTTAATGTATAAATTAAATGTAATTTTCAAATCTCCCGCATAATTTATTTGCATAAGTTACACCAGTTTTCAAAGTGTTTGCTTGGAAAATTCTCCCCCCAGATCTAACCAGCAAAAGTTACACCTGTTTGGTGCACACTAAATTTTTCTGAAAATTCCTATGCATATGGTTGAATTTTATAAAGCACATGTGCAAATCCAAATGCTGTCTCAGTGCCCCCTGGAAGGGCCTCTGCTCTGTGTTACCAGTAGAAATCCCTTGTCAGAATTACCCTCTGCTGCACCTAAAACCTGCAATTCAACTCCTTGGTCATAATATAGAGCTTGGTTGTTTGGTGCTGAGGGGGCCAGGACCTGCGTGCGGCATGGCAGAGAACAGTCTGCAGCAGAATAGTCATTATGGCAAGCTGGGACCTCTGGGCCCACTTTCCCAGCCCTACCGCAAAACCACAGACTCCGCTTGATGCAAGGATCCTCTGTCATTGCCTCCATGCCACCTTGAATGGCACCACTGATCTGTTTTTTTTGTCCCTGCCACGTTCTGTGGGAGGCTGACTCATGCATCCACTGCTCTGTGAAGAATGGTTTCCTTATGTTACTCCTGAACTGACTCCTTTCCAGCCTCTTGATCCTTTGTTCTAGAACCTACTTTTTTCCTGTAAAGTGGCGTCTTGTGCGTTATGCTGATTCTTCAAGAACATAAATGTCTGTGCCATTATGCTTCCTTCAGATGACCTTTACTGATGGCCTGCTGTGTTATTTGATACTGTTGTCATTTGAATGTATGAACACTTATTTTGTGCCCTGAGAGGGTTCTGGCTGCACTGCTTGTCATCTAGAATTGATTGGTATCTTCCTTCCGGGCCCTTTGCTCAGCACATGCTGCTATTTAAAGCTTCCAGGCCATTTAGAACTTACCTAGTCGGATCCAGGAGGAGAGTTTTCTCCAGGGTGGGGCCAACCTTATGGAGTGCCTAGCCCGGTGAATTTAAATTAGACCTGGATTATTTAATATTTTGTCATTAGCTGAAAGTGAGACTTTTCAGGCAGTGTTCGTATGCATTGATCTCTGTTAGTTTCTAGAACTAGGTCTAATAACTTATTGGAGGCCAGTGTTGATTACTTAATTTGGGTTTTATGGTTTGTATGATTTATTTATAAATTGTATTAAGTTTTGTTGATGACTTCCTGCTGTTGTCATGTGATGTGTGTAATTGTACCTTCTTGGATGTTTTGTATTAATCACTTTGATTGAACTTGCAGTATATAAAATTAAAATTGAAATTGAAAAATCAGTGATTTTTGAGCCCTAATAGAAGCAGAGTTGTTTATTTTATTTTTTGGTTTTTTTACATCACCACTTATTCATCATTTGGTCAGAGAGCACACATGTAAAGGGTTCCCCCTATCACTGCACACTAGTGATGCAGATGTGTTGTGGAACGACTGTTGGCCAAGTTGGGCAACCTTGCCCTCTTTCGCTAACAAGTGTGTGAAAGAGTTGGTGGAGGGAGCCGAAACTGTGCAGCTAACTTAGAGTAAAGGCATGCCTTGCATTAAATTCAAACGCATTTATTACCCCCCACCAAAAAATATTCTCTGTACCATAATCCAACATTTGGGTTTCCTTTGAGCCTGCATTAGCTAGTACATGCAACTGTTCTGCCAAGAAATGGTTTGGACAGGTTGCACCTTCTGTAGCCTTCAGTAGTCTATAAAAGTTCAGTAACATGGAGAGCAAATGTCCCCTTCCATCCACACATACATATATATATATATATATTACATGAAACGTTTTGCAATGCTTTCAAAGTGGTGAAGAACTTGTGGCATCTCCCCATGGACATGGGTGCTCGGCTGCCTGGTAGTTGGGTGCTGGATAGTTCGAGGGTTCCCTTAGCTGTTTTACTGGATCAGGGTAAGATTAGCATTGATAGACAAAGGGGGAGAGATGGGTCTTGAGGGAGGGAGATGGTGAGTTGTCTGTGGCAGATCATCCCAGTAAGCCTTTCTCTGTCTCTCAAAACTTGTTTGGTTTCTAGGTACAATTCTGCCAAAAAAGACAACGATTTTATCTACCATAAAGCAGTCCCCGCTCTGGATACCCTGCAGCCCGTGAAAGGTGAGAGATGTTCAGACCTCTTCTTAAACCCTTGCCCTCGCCGATTCCTCCTCTGCCAGCCTTGGTTTGGAAGTGGTCTGTACAAGCCTCTCTGAGGATTAATTCTGCGGAGGAGACCTGGAGTCTTTCACATTTGCAGTCTTGTTCCTCTTCCCCACCCCCCCGTTGCTGCAATATGGAGGCATAGTACCATGTTTGAAAGTGAGGGTTGGATGGCATACACATCCATGTTCTGAGCCTACCCTTCCCAGCACTAGCTGTGCTTCCACAGTTACACTGACAGTTCTCAGTTGTTAGGCTGTGCACAGTTAACACTGATGTGTATTTCTTTCCTTCCCAAGGAGCCCCCTTGGTAAAGGCACTTCCTGTGAACCCCACCGATCCTGCTGTAACTGGTCCTGATATCTTTTCCAAACTGGTGCCAATGTCCGCTCATGAGGCTTCTTCCTTATACAGGTATCTAGAAAGTTTTTCTTTGACTGAGCAAATTCTCCCTTGCAATGACAGCATGGGTGGCAGGCATAGAGCAGAAAACTGGTAAAATGCCTGTTAAAATCTTGGTAAGATGGGAGAAGAGCACAGAAAAGTAGAGTTCTTCTTTTGTGCGTTCTGTATAATTTTGCGATGTAATACTCTTTTCGGCATGCTTTGTCTACACACACGAGGTGATTTTCAAAGGAGTTACTCATGTAAATGTAATGTACTATCGTAGCAATTAAAAAAAAAACATTTATGCACGTAAGGCGTACTTACAAGTGAATATCCTATGGACAATTCAATGGCATAAATTGTAGCAATTTTCAAAAGCCCATTTATACAGGTAAAGTACATTTACGCACAAAACCTAGTTTTAAACGTGTAAATGCTTTTTAAAATCATGCCACATAGTGAGCCCACATAAGTTTACCTTGACACAGCAGGTTAAAGGATTACGCTTCATGTTCTGAGGACATGGTGAGAGAAAAAAGAAAACAAGAACCCCCTTCACTATCGAAAAATGAGGCAAAATTCTGTAATGCGAGTCTTGGACACGATCTGTGTCTAATAAAAGGTTTTCTCCTTCGAGGTTCTGGAGCAAGGGAATTAAAACCAAGGGATGCTGTGCACCTGTGGCCTGGTGCTGTTCCAGGCTTGAAGACCCTGTAACCCCCCCAACCCCTCCTCCCAATACATATTATTAGAGTTGCAGTTTCCCCTTAACTCTGTTCTGGTCCATGGTGACCTCTGTGTTTTCCTGACCGAATTACTTCTGAGCCATGTTGCGCCCTCCCCTTTCTCTGATGTACCTCCCCTTTCCCTTGTAAGTTAGCAAAATTGAAGGCTTTCTCTTGGTTGGTGGTTTCATTTAGATTTGGATGCTGTGGGTCCTGTCAATTTGTTTTGAAGTTTGGTGCAACAAATATGCTCTCAGCAGCCACACTGCTCAAGATGCTGATTCAGCAATGAATGGGATTTTCATAGTTTTCCCCTCCTTCTCAGTTTTTATCTTTCACTTCTGTTTGTTTCTTTCACCTTGCTGACCTTCTTATCTCTCTGTCCTCCCCCTCCATCTCCCCTTCTGTGTTTTCTAACTCAAATTCCCTCATCCTTCCGTGCCTTCTCTTCTGCTTCTCCATCTTAATCCTCATTTGCCCTTTCATCTCCCTATATTTGTCTCTCCTCTTACATAAGATCAAAAGAATTGCCATACTGGGTCCATCAAGCGCAGTCTTGATGGACCCAGTTTGAAACAGTGGCCAATCCAGGTCAAAAGTACCTGGCAAGGTCGTAAATAGATCTGATGCTGCTATCACACAGTAATAAGTAGTGCTATTTCCGAAGTCTACTTGATTAGTAACAATTTATGGACTTCTTCAGGAACTTGTCCAAACCTTTTTAAAACCCAGCTACCTTAGCCACATTCTCTGGCAATGAATTCCAGAACTTGTGCGCATTGAGTGAAAAAAAATGTTTGTTTTTAATGTGCTACTCACTTGCTTCATGGAGTGGCCTTTAGTCTTTCTTTTTTAAAAGAGTGAATATTTGGTTTCTTCGAGGGTAAGCAGGATGGCAGTCCTCACGGACAATTGAGTCTGTGCCTATACCACTGGCTGGATGCCAAGTGCCTAGGGCCATGTTCCCTTCTTCAGGCAGTGAGGATGAGGGCCCGAATGATCCTGGGGGCTGACTTCTCTGATGTTTGACGCATCGGATGGTCTCCCCTCAGAATTGTTTCCTCCTGACGACAGAAGGAAATCTCCGGAGACCTCTCCTTCACAGGGTATGTCCAGGTGATGGCGGGAGTCATCCCATTTCAGTTACAGACCGAGGAGGATACCAGACACAAGATGCTGAATATGCTCCAGTATGTGGAGCCTCCTAAAGAGATTGTGGCAGTCCCGGTAAACGAGATCTTTGTGAAGTTACTGATGAGCATGTGGGAACACCCCCTATCAGTTCCTCCCATTATTAGGAACGTAGATGCAATTTATCTCGTCCAGAAGGCTCTCTGATTCGACAGGCATCAGCTGGCACACCAGTCTGTGATGGTTGAATCCTTTCTCAAAAAGGCCAAACACACTTGGACCCATTCCTCAGCGCCCCTAGGGAAGGATCAGAGGGCCATGGAAGTTCTTGGGAAAGAGGTTTTTAGTGCACTATACTTATTGCCCGCATAGTGGCCTACCAGCTCTATATGAGGCAATATATGCGGGACATTTTGAAGCAGGTGCAGGACGTGGCTGAGCAAGACATGCTGCTATCACTGGTGCAGAAAACCTGGGGTTAAATCGACCTACTGTTTTCGAGACTATTTATCAAGGGTATCTGCTGCTGGAATCTGTGCTCGCAGACTCGCCTGGCTGTAGATGTCAGCAAGTTGCTCCCTAGATCAGACGTGCCATTTACCGGGAAGAATCTCTTCAGAGATAAGGTGAAGGATGCAGTAGTTCAGATGCAGGAGTACCATGCGATATTCCAACAGCTCTCCACTGGCACCCAGGACCCATTCTTCTCAGTCAGGTGAGCTTTGAGGTCTGGACAAAGGAAGTCTTTCTTCTCTCTGAGGAAATACTATCCTCTGCCACCTCGGCCCCCAGCAGCAGCAGCAGCAGGACCCTCGCAGCCGCCCTAAGTAGCAGAGGGCCCTGAAGCCCCAGCCAGCATCCCAGTCAGTTCCTGGGACAGAGGTTTTGACTGGTTTACTGGGAGCAGAGCCAAGTCTGCCATACCCGATATGATGGATCCCCTGGTTGGGGGGGGGGGGGGGAGGTAGGCTGCGGTTCTATATGAAATGGTGGCCCAGTGTAACTTCCGACCAATGAATCTTGTCCATTGCCCACGGAGGATACAAATTTAAATCTTTTGAGTACCCCACCAAATTGCCCTCCAAGTCTGCATTGGGGACTGGTAGCACATAAGGAAGTCCTCCCTTTTAATGGCCAGGGTGGTCGAGCCTATTCCACCAGGGCAAAGAGGATGAAGATTTTACTCCCGGTACTTCCTGATTCCAAAGAAAACAGGAGGACTCTATCCCATCCTAAACCTAAGAGCCTTAAACAAATTTCTCAGAAAAGTTCAATATGGTTTCCCTGGGCACCTTGATCCCTTTGTTGCAAAAAGAGGACTGGCTATATACTCCCTTGATCTGTAGGATGCGTGCACTCACATCGAGATATTCCACGGTCACCAGAAGAATCTCAGATTTCTGGTGGGATAGCATTGCTTCTGGTATCACATTTTGATGTTTAGGCTAGCATCAGCCCCACAGTTCTTCACAAACTGCTTGGCCATGATGGCAACGCATGTTCTGGACAATATGCTGGGCAAGAACACCTCTCAGGCAGGGGCAAAAGAGTCAATGTTCTCGACCATCTGGGTGCTGAAGACACTAGGGTTTGTCATCAACTACTCCAGTCCCATCTAAGCCAGTCACTGCAATTGGACTTCATAGGAGCCCTGCTTGACATCGCTCAGGCAAAGGCCTTTTTGCTGCGCCAGAGGGCCATTTCTTTGATAACCATCGCGGCAGAGATCCAAGTGAGCCAGCAGGTCACAGTATGGCAAATGTTGAGGATGTGAGGCCACATGGTCGCAACAGTTCATCATTCCCTGGGCATGTACTGTTGCCTAATGGATATTACTTTTACTGTTGCCCAGAGAAGCCCAATGGATATTACAGTCCCAGTGGCATCAGGTCGCTCAGAGACTTCAGGACTGCATCCAGGTAACTCTTGTTCTTTCTGGGACTCCTAGTCCTGGTGACAGGAAGATGGGGAATTTCCTTTCAAAATTCTCAGGTCCAAATTGTACCATCAGAATACTCCACCCTGGTCTGGGGAGCTCATGTAGATGGGCTCAGCACCCAAGGTCTCTGGTCTGCCCAGGAACAGCTGTGTGAAATAAACTTCCTGGAGCTCTGGGTGAACAGGTAAACCCTGTGGGCTTTCATAGATCAGCTATCCAACAAAATTGTGTTGATACAAACCAACAACCAGGTGGCTCGTAGCTCCTGTGTTGGGAAGCAGTTCAGATTTGGTCATAAGCCCTATCCCAAGGGATGGTGCTCAGGGCCATGTTTCTGCTGGAATGAGGAATGTAATAGTGGTCAAGCTGAGTTGTTCCTTCCGACCCCACCAATGATCTCTGGACCAAGGAATAGTGAATCCGATCTTCCATCTGGAGAAGCCTGAAGGTGAGTCTGTTCTCTGCACCTTGGAACAACGAAGTTCAGTTCTGTTCCCTGTATAGGTCTCGCAATAAACAAGCCTCGGACACCTTGGCTCACCACTGGGGTGAAAGCCTCCTGTATTTGTATCGTCCAATTCCACTGGTGACGAAGACTTTGAAGCTTTGAGAGGACAAAGGGACTATGATCCTCATAGCCCCTCATTGGCTGAGACAGGTCTGGTTTCCACTCCTCTGGGAGATGTCTATCAGGAAACTGATCAGGTTGGGGATTTCCCCAGATCTCATCAACCAAGATTGAGGCAGATTGCGGCATCCCAACCTCCAGGCCTTTTCCTGCACATCCTGGATGTTGTAAAGCTGATCCCACAATCGCTCAACCTCTTGGAAGATGTGTCTTGATGCCTGGTAGCTTCCAGAAATACTTCCTCTAGAAAGTTCTATGCACTGAAGTGAAGGAGGTTTTCATGTGGTGTGAGCAAGAGGCCATAAATCCTTTCTCCTGCTTCTCACAAAAACTGCTTGACTGTCTCCTATACCTTTCGGAGACAGCTCTCAAGACTAACTCCGTTAGGGTTCATCTGAGTGTGATTGGCGTACATCACCATGGTGTAGAAAGTAAGCCCGTGTGTGTGTGTGTGTGTGTGTGTGTGTGTGTGTGTGTGTGTGTGTATATATATATATATATATATATATATATATATATATATATATATATATATATAGCTTCCCCTAAGGACTACTGCTGTGTCCTGGGATCTCATTGTGCTTTTAACTCCGCTCATGAAAGCTCCCTTTGAGCTTCTGTGACCTGAAGTACCTGACCTGGAAGATCATATTTTTGGTGGTGGTCACTTCAGCTCGCAGGGTCAGTGATCTCCAGGTCTTAGTTACTTATCCATCTAACACTAAATTTTTCCATAATAGTGTTCTTGCGCATACACTCTTGAGTTCCTGTCTAAGGTAGTGTCTGACTTCCTTCTTAACCAGTCCATCATCTTGCCAACATTTTTTTCCCAGGCCCCATTTGCACCAAGGCAAATGATCCCTGCACAGTTTGGACTGCAAATGAGCCTTAGCCTTCTATCTGGAGTGGACAGAAGCCCATAGACATTCCGCCCAACCTTTTTTGTTTCTTTTGATGGGAACAAGTTGGGGATTGCCAAGCAAACTGTTTCCAGTTGGCTAGCAGACTGCATCTCCTTCTGTTATACACAAGCAAGATTGCATCTTGGAGGCCATGTCAAGGCTCCCTCTTTTCAAGCCATGGCAGCATTAATGGCCCACTTGCGAGCAGTTCCCATGGAGGATATCTGCAGGGCTGCGATGGGGAGTTCAATCCACTCATTCCCATCGCATTACTGTTTGGATAGGGATGATCAACGCAACAGTAGTTTTAGCCAATCTGTCCTTCGGAACTTGTTTGAGGTGCCTAAGGCACATTCTTTCTATTCAGATTTTCCCCTCCTTATTACCAACAAAACTTGATGATGTTGTGCCCGTTGGTACTTGTTTTGGTGTTTTGTTGGTCCTCTTTTTTTTTTTTTTTTTATTTGGGGGCAACCTACTTTATTTATTTTTTATTTATTTATTTTATTTTATATACCGGCAACCGTTTGCACATCGTGCCGGTTTACAAGTAACTTATAAACAAGGAATATATAGGCGAGGCCTTTACAAAGAACAATATGTAACACAGTAACAAAGCAGATAACTAAAAAACTTGGGGAAGGAGGGATAGAGACAAGAGGGGGGGTGGGGGAGGGTGAGAACAGATACATAAGGATAAGATATATACATGGATTTGAGGAGCAGATGGTATGTACACTGGTTATATATGGAATTGTATAAGTGCAGATAAAAACAGACACATTATTTTAAAGTAAGGGTTGAATGAAGTGTTTGAGGTTCTTAGAGGGAAAGGGGGTTAAGTGTAGGGTGTGGTTCCTGGGGGGGATTAAAGGATTTTAGGGGGGTATTGGTGAGAGATGAAGGTTGGGTGAGAGTGTTAGTAGGTGGTGAAAAGGATTGGGGGTATGCTTGGAGGAAGAGCCAGGTTTTGAGATTCTTTTTGAAAGTGGGAGTGGAGGATTCTGTGCGTAGGTGAAGAGGCATTGAATTCCAAAGGGAGGGGCCTGCGAGGGAAAAGGCTCTATTGGTGGTGGAAATGAGTCTTGTGGATTTTATGGAAGGAGCAATAAGGGTTCCTTAGAGTGATGAACGGGTAGGTCTAGTGGAGGTACGAGGAAGGAAAGGTGGGTTTAGCCAGTTGTAATGCTCGTTGGTGATACTTTTGTGGATGAGGGTAAGCGTCTTGTAAATAATTCGTGAGTGAATGGGAAGCCAGTGGAGATCAATGAGGGTGGGGGTAATGTGGTCTTTTTTTCTTACATTAGTGAGGATGCGAGCGGTAGCGTTTTGAAGGAGTTGGAGAGGTTTGATGTGGGTGGCAGGGAGTCCAAGAAGGAGAGAGTTACAGTAGTCAAGTTACAGTAGTCAATTTTAGGGATTCGCTCATGTGTGAGGACTACCATCCTGCTTGTCCTGAAAGAAAGCAAAGTTGCTTATCTGTAACAAGTGTTCTTAGAGGACAGCAGGATGGCAGTCCTCACAAAACCCTCCTGCCCCCCACGGAGTTGAGTTTCCACTTTATGGGTTTTGTTCTTATTTTTTTTACTACTTTAAACCTCAATTCCGTTATAAGATTGAGGAACCCCGCGTGGATGCGTGATAAGGCATGGCGAGCACGTTCAGAGAGGCTCAGTCAAATTTCCAGAAACTTTTGCACAAGTTTTCTGTGCTGGGTTCTGACATCCTACTGTCCTTGGGAAAACACCTGTTTCTTGAAAGCATTTCTACTTTACATTTACCCGTTCTATTCCACTCATGATTTTATAAACCTCTATCTTATCTCTGCTCAGCAGTTTCTTCTCCAAAATGAACAGCCTTAACCTTTTTAGCCTTTCTTCATAGAGGAGCCTTTATCATTTTGGTTGCCCTTCTCTGTACCTTTACCAGTGCAACTATATCTTTTTTGAGATGCAGCAACCAGAACCGCCCACAGTGCTCCAGGTGTGTCCTCACCATGAAGCGATAGAGGCATTATGACATTCTCAGATTTATTCTCCATTTCTTTTCTAATATTTCCTAACTTTGTTTGCTTTTTTGACTGCCACTTCAGACCAAACTGATGATTTCAAAGTATTGTCCTGCTAAGACGCCCAGATCCTTTTCCTGGGTGGTAACTACTAATATGGATCCTAACATTGTGTAACCATAGTGTAGGTTTCTTTTCCTCATGTGCATCAATTTGCACTTATTTATTTATTTATGTAAAAGATTTTTATATACCGTCGTTCGTGTTTACATCACAACTGTGTACAAAAACTTGTCGGTATTAAATTTCATCAGACAGTTGGGTGACCAGTATTCCAGTCTTGCAAGATCATCCTGCAATTTTTCACAATTCGCTTTTGATTTAATAACAGGTTATATCATCTGCACCTCACTCGTTGTTGCCCTTTCCAGATCATTTATAAATATATTAAAAAGCACCGGTCCAATAACAGATACCTGATGCACTTCACTGTTTACCCTTTTCCACTGAGAATACTGACCATTTAGTCCTGCTCTCTGTTACCTATCTTTTAAGCATTTTGCAGTCCACAATTGAACATTGCCTCCTATCCCATGACTTTTTAATTTTCTCAGGAGTGACATGAGACACATTGTCAAACATTTTCTGAAAATCCAAATACACTATCCACATGTTTACCATTATCTACATGTTTATTAATCCCTTCAAAATAAAATGTAACAGATTGGTGAGGCAAGATTTTCCTTCTATAAATCTTTATGTTCTGTGATAAGAACATAAGAAATGCCATACTGGGTCAGACCAAGGGTCCATCAAGCCCAGCATCCTGTTTCCAACAGTGGCCAATCCAAGTCACAAGTACCCAAACATTAGATACATCACAAGCTATTGTTGTTTATTAATTACCGTAATAGCAGTTTATGGCTTTAACCTCTAGAAACTTATCCAAACCTTGTTTAAACCCAGTAACATTAACTGCTGAAGCCACATCCCCTGGCAGTGAATTCCAGAGTTTATGCGCTGAGTGAAAAATACTTTTCTTTGATTTGTTTTATATGAGCTACTTGCTAACTTCATGGAGTGCCCCCTGGTCCTTCTGTTATCTGAGAGAGTAAAAAACCAATTTACATTAACTTGTTCAAGTTCTTTCATGATTTTGTAGACTTCTATCATGTCCCCCCTCAGTCGTCTCTTCTCCAAACTGAACAGCCCTAACCTCTTTAGCCTTTCCTCATAGGGCAGCCGTTCCATGCCCCATATCATTTTAATCACCCTTCTCTGCATTTTCTCCAGTGCAGCAGTATCCTTTTTGAGATGCGGCGACCAGAATTGCACACAGTATTCAAGGTGCGGTCTCACCATGGAGCGATACAGAGGCAATATGACATCCTCTGTTTTATTTTCCATTACCTTCCTAATAATTCCTAACATTCTGTTTGCTTTTTTGATCACCACAGTACACTGTACCGACTATTTCAATGTATTATCCACTATGATGCCTAGATCTTTCCTGAGAGGTTCTATCTTAGGAGTTCCCAAACATTGTGATTTTGTTCTTTAGAATAGTTTCCATGATTTTTCCCGGCATTGAAGTCAGGCTCACTGGTCTAAAGTGTCCTGGTTCATCACTGGAGCCTTTTTTAAATATAGGGGTTACATTGACCACCCTCCAGTAGATCCTCAGTTTCATTTTTTAATTGTTTCAGACTTCTGGGGTGTATGGTCCAGGGAATTTGCTACTCTTTAATTTGTCAGTCTGCCCAATTTACATCTTCCAGCTTCACCGTGATTTGTTTCAGGTCTTCTGAATCATTACCATTGAATACAGTTCCCAGTACAGTTATCTCCTCAAAATCCTCTTCAGTAAACACTGAAGCAAAGAATTAATTTAGTCTGTTGGCAATGGCCTTATCTTCCTTAAGTGCCCTTTTAACCTCTTGATCATCTAATGGTCCAACCAACTCCCTTGCAAGCTTTCTGCTTTGATATATTTTAAAAGGTTCTTATGAGTTTTTGCCTCTAAGGCCAGCTTCTTTTCAAATCCTCTTTTAGCCCACCTTATCTGTGTTTTACATCTAACTTGCCAATGCTTATACTTTTTCCTGTTTTCGGCTGGATCCTTTTTCAAATTTTTAAAAGGTCTTTTGGCTAAAATATCTTCTTTCATCTCAACTTTTTAACCGTGCCGGCAGTAGTTTAGCCACACTTTTTTAAAGCCTGGCATACATCTGGACTGGGCTTTCAAGTTAGTATTTTTAAACAGTAACCATGTCTGCTGTAAACTCTTAATCTTTGTAGCTGTACCTTTTTCTTTTTTTTTTCCAAACTATTTTCCTCATTTTATCAAAGTCTCCCTTTTGAAATTTTAATGCTAGAGCTGTGTTTACTGAAGAGGATGTTGGGGAGGTACCCGTAATGGAGAAGGTTTTCATGGATAATGATTCAGATGGACTGAATCAAATCACGGTGAACCTAGAAGATGTGGTAGGCCTGATTGACAAACTGAAGAGTAGTAAATCACCTGGACCGGATGGTATACACCCCAGAGTTCTGAAGGAACTAAAAAATGAAATTTCAGACCTATTAGTAAAAATTTGTAACTTATCATTAAAATCATCCATTGTACCTGAAGACTGGAGGATAGCAAATGTAACCCCAATATTTAAAAAGGGCTCCAGGGGCGATCCAGGAAACTACAGACCGGTTAGCCTGACTTCAGTGCCAGGAAAAATAGTGGAAAGTGTTCTAAACATCAAAATCACAGAACATATAGAAAGACATGGTTTAATGGAACAAAGTCAGCATGGCTTTACCCAGGGCAAGTCTTGCCTCACAAATCTGCTTCACTTTTATGAAGGAGTTAATAAACATGTGGATAAAGGTGAACCGGTAGATATAGTATACTTGGATTTTCAGAAGGTGTTTGACAAAGTTCCTCATGAGAGGCTTCTAGGAAAAGTAAAAAGTCATGGGATAGGGGGCGATGTCCTTTCGTGGATTGCAAACTGGCTAAAAGACAGGAAACAGAGAGTAGGATTAAATGGGCAATTTTCTCAGTGGAAGGGAGTGGACAGTGGAGTGCCTCAGGGATCTGTATTGGGACCCTTACTGTTCAATATATTTATAAATGATCTGGAAAGAAATACGACGAGTGAGATAATCAAATTTGCAGATGACACAAAATTGTTCAGAGTAGTTAAATCACAAGCAGATTGTGATAAATTGCAGGAAGACCTTGTGAGACTGGAAAAGTGGGCATCCAAATGGCAGATGAAATTTAATGTGGATAAGTGCAAGGTGATGCATATAGGGAAAAATAACCCATGCTATAATTACACAATGTTGGGTTCCATATTAGGTGCTACAAACCCAAGAAAGAGATCTAGGTGTCATAGTGGATAACACATTGAAATCGTCGGTACGGTGTGCTGCGGCAGTCAAAAAAGCAAACAGAATGTTGGGAATTATTAGAAAAGGAATGGTGAATAAAACGGAAAATGTCATAATGCCTCTGTATCGCTCCATGGTGAGACCGCACCTTGAATACTGTGTACAATTCTGGTCGCCGCATCTCAAAAAAGATATAATTGCGATGGAGAAGGTACAGAGAAGGGCTACCAAAATGATAAGGGGAATGGAACAACTCCCCTATGAGGAAAGACTAAAGAGGTTAGGACTTTTCAGCTTGGAGAAGAGACGACTGAGGGGGGATATGATAGAGGTGTTTAAAATCATGAGAGGTCTAGAACGGGTAGATGTGAATCTGTTATTTACTCTTTCGGATAGTAGAAAGACTAGGGGCACTCCATGAAGTTAGCATGGGGCACATTTAAAACTAATCGGAGAAAGTTCTTTTTTACTCAATGCACAATTAAACTCTGGAATTTGTTGTCAGAGAATGTGGTTAGTGCAGTTAGTATAGCTGTGTTTAAAAAAGGATTGGATAAGTTCTTGGAGGAGAAGTCCATTACCTGCTATTAAGTTCACTTAGAGAATAGCCACTGCCATTAGCAATGGTTACATGGAATAGACTTAGTTTTTGGGTACTTGCCAGGTTCTTATGGCCTGGATTGGCCACTGTTGGAAACAGGATGCTGGGCTTGATGGACCCTTGGTCTGACCCAGTATGGAATTTTCTTATGTTCTTATGTAGATTTACTTAATATTCACCCTCTAGTCATTAAATCAAATTTGATGGCACTATGATCACTGTTGCTGAGCAGCCCACCCGCATTATGTCTCACATCAAATCCTTCGTTGCACTAACAATTAAAATGGCACCCCTTCTCATTGGTTCCAGACCATCTGCTTCATGAAGCAGTCATTTATTTCACCTAGAAACTTTACCCCCTTGTATGTGCTGATTTTTCGTTTATCTTGTCAATGCTGGGGTAATTGAAATCTCTTATTGCTGTGCTGCCAAATTTGTTAGCTTCTCTAATCTCTGTTAGCATTTCATTGTTCCCTTCATTTTGGCCAGGTGAATGGTAGTATACCCCCACCACTATATTCTTCCCCATTGCACATGGAATTTCCACCCATAAGAATTCCGCTGTGCTTTTAGTCTCCTGCAGAATCTTTATCCTGTTGGACTCTATGCCATCCCTAACATAAAGCACCACCCCTTCACCAAGTTGACCGACCTAATCATTGCAATATAATTTGTACCTGGTATAGCACTGTCTCATTGGTTATCTTCTTTCCACCAGGTCTCTGAGATGCCAATGATGCTATACATTCTAACTCTCCCATCTTACTTTTTATACTTCTAGGGTTGGTATACAGCCATTTCAAAATGTTTTTTGTTTGCTTTAACAATCTACTTATCAATTGATGGGGTAATTAAAATTCCCTGTACGTACCCGGATCAGTCCAGACTGCTGGGTTTTCTTATAGGCATATGGGCTATTTTTGCTTTTATTGGAATCTTTCTTCCTGTCTGCTTGCCCTCTCCCCACATTCATTGTTCTACCTCTCTCTTATTCTCCCCTTACTCTTTCCCACTCACTCAAACCCCTTCATCTTATCCTTTCTCAACCCTCTTCACTTCCCCCCGTACTCTTCTCTTCTGTCCACCTCCACTCAGTCAGAGCAGTGAATGTCTATTTTTGACTCCCCCTACCCTCACTCTCTATTCTGCCTCTGCTCCAGGTCTGTGGTTCTTGGGTTCAAAGATCAGAGATAGGCAATCTTGCGATCAATCTGACAACAGGATCTGCACAGAGGCATGGAGAGGTGGCAGGCAGGATCTGTGCCTCTGACTCTGCAAATAGAAATAATCTGGTACTTGGTATCTCAGATTATAAAACATGTTTTGTTGTAATCCTTAAGTGATTACTAGATATTATTTGTCTTGTCTGTGTGCTTGAACTAGACTGCAGGCTCCATGGAGTAGGCACTATCTCTGTTTTATGTGCAGCACTATGTATGTGTAGTAGCACTGTGGAAATGCTACTGCTACTACATATTTCTATAGCATCTCAACCTATGCAGCACTGTTCAAACACACAAAAAAGACAGTCCCTGCTTATTAGAGCTTACAATCTAATCTAATAAGACAACTATATAGGACAAGAGACTTGGGGTATTTCATAAAGCAAGGAAATGGTTAAGAAAAGAAAGTTAACAAGACTAAAAGCAGCAATTAGGCATAAAATGTAAAAGCTATTTCAGAAAGATGGGTCTTCAGATAGGATTTAAACATGGCAAGAAGAGGGAGCAGGATGCACCAGCTTAGGAAGACCATGCCAAGCACATGGCACAGCCAGGTGGAAAGCACGGAGTTGGGAATTGGTAGTAGAGGAGAAGGGCACAGGTAGGAATGACTTATCTGACGATCGGAGTACACGAGGAGGAGTGTAGAGAGAGATAAGAGAGAAGTAGTGAGGTGCTGCAGAGTGAAGGCACTTGTAAGTGAGAAAGAGGAGCCTGAACTGTATGTGGGAGCAGATAGGGAACCAATGCAGTGGCTTCAGAAGACGGGTTATGTGAGCATAGCAACTTTGGCAAAAGATAAGTCATGCAGCTGAATTTAGGACAGATTGCAGTGGAGAGAGATGGCTTGCAGGAGACCTGTGAGGAGCCTAAGCAGGAGGAGATGAGAGTGGATAAGGGTTCTGGTAGTATGTACAGAAAGGAAAGGATGGATTTTGGCAATCTTATAAAGAAAGAAACGACACGTTCTCTGTATGTACCAGGATCAGTCCAGACTCCTTGGTTTTGCCTCCCCTCCAGCAGATGGAGACAGAGAAAGCGTTGACAGACTCTGCCCTATACCCTGTGGTGCCACCCACAATCCGTCAGTATTTCTCTGTCTCCAGCAGATGGTGGAGATGCAAAATCCTACAGTCTGGTCTGTTTAACCTAGCAAAAAAGAAAAAGACAGATAGGTTAGAAGGATAGGCATTGTGAATTTTGCTCTGTTCTTTTACTTTCTAATTAGGTTTTCAAAAAAAAAGAAAAAGTCAAGGAGACAGCCTCCCAGGGGGTTGTTAGGTCCTGAGGGGAACATCCCTCCTGGTGTTTAGAGGCAGCTGCTAATAAGGGTTGAGAACCCTGTTACAAAGTTTAAGCAGCCTGGGGTGATACTGGGGAGCCCGGCTCACTCACCCACCAGGGCCAGGACCGAGAACAGCGACGGGCAAGTTTCCTTTGTGTTTAAAAAAAAAAAATAAATTTTTTTTACAACCTTTGGTAATCATCGCGCTGACTCTCCTTTCTTTTTCCTGCTAGGGCAGGGTAAGTGCACTGTCGTTTGTCTGATTTTTTTCGCCGCGTTCGTGGTTTGTTACTGTTCTCGTTGCTGCGCAGAGATGCCTCTGGGCTCGACGTGCCTCGCACCTTTCGCGGGAGGGCTTGGGCGCACATTGTTTCCCCGGAGGTGAAGGACCCTCTGTTTTGCCCTGGAGGGGTCAAATTCGGGCGGCTTGGTCCCCGACGCGGCTGCCGGCGCAGAAAGTGGCTTCAGCTGACCTGTTCCCGCTGAGCGCGGGAATGGGCGCCATTTTGGATTTTTATTCGCCCAACCATGCAGCCCGTGGTGGAGGAGGGGTTCTTACCACCCTCTTCTTTTCCACAGCAAATGGCTCGGGGGGAGGGGGGGGGGTGGCTTTTCCGACTGGTCCTGACTCTCCTGTGCCAGGGGATGACACCGAGGGGGTTTCAGATTACTCTTCTGGTTCATCTTTTTCTTCTGAATTTGTATTGCTTTTTTACAAGGCTTTTAAGGCCAGGAAAGCTGGAAAGAAGCAGGCCAGAGAAACAGTTAAAGTACAGGCTCTGCACAGGCTGTCCCAGAAGTGGTCCAGGTCCAAAGAGGGTTTGGAGCCCTAGAAAAAGAAAGCGTCCGTTGCGGTCGGTGGCTACTGTTACGGATTTGGACTCCTCGGAGCCAGAGGACCAGGATCAGCACGCCAAGCCCCCGAAGGGGGCAGATGGGGACGTGGATCAGCAGTAGGCCTTAGACCGCGGTACCCAAATCATGGAAGGGGATGACCCGAAGGTGGCTCGCCTCTTCAGACAGGAGGAATTAGATCCGCTGTTTTCCAACCATCCTAGGGGAGTTAGGTCTGGAAGTTCCGCCTGCGGAAGCACGGCGGGGAGCTATGGATCCGGTGTTGTTGGGCCTGAGAGGTCCTGCCATTTCCTTCCCCTTTTCATTTCTCTGCGACTGACTTATTGTCCAGAGTGGGACACCTCGGACTTGGGGTTGAAGGTGAGTAAGGCTATGGAAAAGCTATATCCTCTGCCAGAGGAAGCTTTAGACCATCTCCGAGTCCCTAAGGTGGATGTGGCAGTTTCTGTCGTCACCAAAAAAACCACTATCCCAGTCACGGGGGCGACTGCTCTCAGAGACCTGCAGGATAGCAAATTAGAACTTCAGGTCAAAAATATTTTTGAAGTATCTGCCCTGGGGGTGCGAGCTACCATGTGCAGTAACTTTTCTTTGCGTGCGGGCCTTCGCTGGGTGCAGCAGTTTCAGGCCAACGCCGGCCTTTCGGAGGGGGAAGCTCTCCAGGCAGGGCGTTTGGAGGCACTAATCACTTATAGTGCAGATGCGCTTTCTGATCTGTTGCGGACTTGGGCCAGACCCATGGTGTCAGCAGTATCGGTGCACAAGCCTCCTGTGGTTACGGAACTGGTCAGCGGATGTCTCTCTTCCAAAGCTCAGCTCGGCTCCTTGCCTTTCAAAGGCAAGTTGCTGTTTGGTAAAGATTTGGAGGGCATGGTCTCGTTTCCGGGGAAGTAGGATATTCTTGATAATGGTTATCCACAGAAACAGAGAGAGGAGGGGAGGTGGGCTTGGGGGGAAAGAGAAGGAGCTCTGTCTTGGCCTTGTTGATTTTAAGGTGGTGGGACATCCAGGCAGCAATGTCAGACAAGCAGGCTGATGTTAAGTAATAGTAGTAACTTCACTTCTGAAGCAAGGGTATAAAATTTGGATAACAATTTTGTGTTTTTCTACTTGGCAGAGTTTTCTTTTGAGGGATATTGCTGACTAGGTGGTGTAGATAATAAAAGCAAATTGAAAGAAAGCAAGCTGTGGTCTTTCTGAGAAAGTTGTGTGCATAAATAACAATGAAATCTTACCATAATCACTTTTGATAGAAAGGAGGTGGGGTATCGCAGAGGAAGAGCCTGAACAAGAGGTTAGCTTCACAGTTCCCCCCCCCCCCCCCCACGCTGGCCATCTGTGCCATCTTGTGTTTGAGTCTCAAGAAAATGAACCTGATGCTCATAAATCTAACATGCCCTGAGGATATCCCAAGAATGCTCAGCAAGATTTAGCTCCTCCTCATGTATGAGGGTAGTAACCATGAAGAAGACACCTCTTAAGGAAAAGACAGCTTTCCCTCTTACTTTTCTAGAGACATAAAAATGAGTGTAAATCCTGCCTGATAATCGTGTATTGTCAAGTAGGTGAGGTTTTCCTAGTTGTGATCTGAAGATTAAAAATTTACAACCTGGAAAAATGGTTAAACATCCTTGATTTTGTTCTGGATTATATTTTCACAATTTCAGGTCCTACCTTTAAAACCTTGCATCTCCAGTAACACTCGGAGCCCCTGCTCCAGAAAAGGCTGGAGCAGGGGCTTCTGTAATGTTATAAATGCTCGATTTTGACAGACTCTACAGAAGACAGCCTTTCTAGGGAATAAGCACTGCCCAGCAGTGGCTAACAGCTGATCTCTCTTCAGTCAGCAGACCTCTGGTAACAGTTTTCAAATGGATTTCTGCAGTTAAACCGGTATTTACCTGTTGAGGAAAAATTGCCCTCCCCTCTCGCCAGGGCAAGTAGGCTGAAGTATGCACCAGGAACTTCATTTTTAAATCACTGTGCATTCTTTACCCCTGAATACTTTGCATCTGCAAAATAAGCAGGGTATGAGATCCCTGCACCAACAGCTGGCCAGTAGATTATTAAGAAGTGCTGGTGGGGAGTTTGGTTTGAGGCCTGCAGTAACTGTGACATGTGCCAGCGGTAGCATAGACTGCAGCTGAGAGGTAGACTTCCAGCGTGGTATATATTGCCCTTTCTGTTCACGTTTTCTTTCATCTTTTTTTTTTTCTTCCAGTGAGGAAAAGGCTAAGCTGCTCCGAGAACAGATGTCAAAAATCGACACCAAGAATGAAATTCTCGAGTAAGTATAGGTTGAAAGTTTCATTCCTGATGTGTTTGGTTTGTTTAAATATTTATTTTTAAACTGACATTCCTGAGACCAGTCTAAAGCGGTCCTGCTTTTCATAGGGATACGAGCACTACATCTCCTTATTGATTACTTAGATGATAAAAATATTCTTTATCCAAATCAATTTGGATTTAGGGAAAACCGCTCTACGGAAACTCTATTACTATCACTTACAGATTCAGTACTAAGAGGGTTTGATACTAACAAAACATACTGCCTGGTTCTAATTGATTTAAAAGCTGCATTTGATACAGTTGACACACACAATCCTTTGCCAGCAGATGAAAAACATAGGGATAGATGGATCAGTGCTAAAATGGTTTACATCATTCCTAGATGATAGAACATTGAAAGTAAAATTCAACAACTACCTATCAGATACCTTCCAATGTAATACTGGTGTACCTCAAGGATCTGCTCTGTCAGCAACACTATTTAATATTTATATGCTACCTAAATGCAAATTACTGTCCAATACTGGAGTAAAATTCTTTTTATATGCTGATGACTTACAATTCTACATCCCCCTAACTAAATCATTGGATAACACGACATCTTTACTAAAAAAAAACAACTCAAAAAACTATATAACAATTCAAGAAAAATTATCTCAACTTAAAATCGTACTGAGTACCAAAAAAATGGTTATCATCTGGCTAAACAGAAACCCACAAATATTAATACTTCCTGCCTTAGAAATGGGAAACCAAATTAATCCATCAAACCATGCGAGAAACCTAGGAGTACATCTGATGAAAACTTAAGTTTGAAAACTCATGTAAGTAATATGATCAAATCTGGCCCAACAAACTGATGATTCTGAGCTGATTAAAACCCTTACTAATGACAACAGACTTCCGCACAGTATTACAAACCTTAATATTTTCTAACCTTGATTACTGTAATTCATTATTGCTAGCTTCCTGCTAATCAAATAAAACCATTACAAACTTCAAAACGCTGCTGCAAGACTTTTAACAGGACCTAAGAAATATCATCTCACCAAAATTAATGAACTAACCAATCATGAATACACTGTAAAGTATTAACAACAATATTCAACAGCATATAAACCCTGACAATAATGGTTTATTGGGAGTGACACTCCAACAACACAACACCAATCGAATGCTGAAATCTCAAAACAAAGGCCTCTTAAAATTCCCTACAGTAAGAGACACTCATTTGACTTAATCAAGAGACAGGATGTTATCAGTAGCTGGCCCAAAACTGTGGAACTCCATGCCTGAAGAACTAAGATTAACATTGGATAGAAAGAAATTCAAGCATGACCTGAAAACTTGGCTCTTTAAAAATGCCTACAACTTAACAAAGCCTTAACATTCAGATTACCTAATTGATAAATAAGATGCTATGAAAAATAACCCTCTGGAATCGATTATATGTTATTAATAATCCTTTGTTATATGTGAGTTTTAAGATCTTGAGAACTTCACGTGGAATGACTGTATCTAAAACATTTAAATAAATAATTAAATCTCCATATGTGCAGTGGTATAAAATCCAAACTGGATCAACCTGTCCAAAACAAACAAAAAAAAGGAACCAGTGGGTCATCCTACCCTCAAGTTACAAGGAAAGCTCTATCTCCCCAAGAGAGAGGCATAAAACCAGGTGGTAGTTGCCAATCCCATTTTTCTCCTGTAGGCTCCAAGGTACTGCGTTCTGGGCAACGCATAGTTTTCCGTCTGAAAGCTGCCATATTATTTACCCTGGTCACAGCCACCAGCTTTATGCACCCAGGAGATTGCAATATGTAGCCACTTTCAGATTAGATTTTGAAAAGCCCAACGTTGATTTTTAAAATTCTCCCTGAACCTGACAGATCCCATAAACTGAATTAATTTTAAATTGAGTGCCAGGTTTGACAGAGCAGTGGAAGAAGCCTGAATCCAATTAGAAACCTAGTTGTCCATCATGAATGGTGTATTGTCACCCTTCTTGAGGATGGGAGGTAAAGGGGGCCTTATGAAGAGCTGCACGATTGGAGCACTGTAGCGCCTGATCTCTGAATCCCACCCACAGAGAGTAGCTGCTGTAATTTCTTGTTTGTACTCTGGATCAGTCCAGACAAGTGGGTTTATGCCTTCCCTACCAGCAGATGGAGGCAGAGAACAAAAGTTTGAGGCACTGCTACATAACCGAGAGTGCCACCTGCAGTCCCTCAGTATTTCTCTGTCTCCAGCAGATGGTAGAGGTGCAAACCTGCAGTCTGGAGTTTAAAAAAAAAATATAAAAAATTAAGGAGATTCGGCTCCTCAAGGTGTTATGTTCCTTTGAGGGCCATCCCTTGGGTGGAGCAGGGCAAGTGGAGGGTTGGGGACCCCTTTCCTGACTTGGCCCTTCTTATCAGGGAGGGTTGATAGCCAGGGGTCCTGGTTCCCTCACCCCCTCTGGGCCCTTCACTCCCTCTGTGTCCCTGGCACCCTCAGCACTCAGCCTCCAGAAGCAGGGAAGTTGTACATAATTTCTGTACTCAGGGCCAGGGCAACAAGAACACTTCGACTCAGCAAGAGGTTTAAAATTTAGTTTATTTGGCTTTTTAAAGAAGAGTCAAAGACAAGTGTTCCTGGGAGATGCTATATGCCCTCTATCTGTAATAACTAGCATCTCAATGAATATATGACATGCCCTGACTTTTATAATCAAAATACAGCACTACCGAAGTTTCCAGAATGCCCAAAGATACATTATGCTGTTGTCATGACAATCTATAATGCATAGGAAATGCTTGTGAGGACATCCCTCAACTTAAGAATTCTTCTAACCCTGTTCATCCTCCCACCATAAAAGTTCCTTTATCAACATGGCTTTGATGGCCTTTGTTCTTCTGTTCTTCTCTTGATATTCTTTGTTGTGTAAACAAATAGCAAGTCTATGGCCTGAATAGGAAGCTCGGCATGAATTCCGTTTTCTGGAGCCAGGACTTAATTAAAACTGTAACTTTAAAAGAAGAATCTTTTCACCTGGCTCCTGTCCGTTGAGATATGCATTTGTAAGACAAAAGCTTACATCCTGGCTTCATACGAACCAAGTTTCCTTGTATTATGAAGTAAATGTTGCCATTGAATAGGCCTCTCTTGTTGGTGCCAGTAGGTCTATCTCAGGGACATTCTGCAAGTCATGCTCAGAAAGGCACTCAGAGTTCATTCAATTCTGACAGGCCACAGTACAGCAGAGGCGTCTGGGTATTTTTCCTTCCTAATATTGCGTATCTGATCAATCATATTCTTCAAAGTATTTCTGTTCTTTATTTTTTTGGTCCCTTTTCTGGCTGGGTCTGTTTCTTTAAATAAAAAAAAAATGTTTTAAAAAAAGCAGCACAGCAGTAGCGGCTGATAGCAGGGCTGAGGCAGCAGGTAAGTGACTGTATTCCCGCCGGGAGGCAGGCAAGAGGGGATGTGCCGAATTGCCTTTGTTGATCGTGGCTGGGTGCTGGATATTTCAGCACCGGACAGCATCGGGGTGCACTCATGTTGGCAGGGTCTATTTTTAGGCCCGACCGTGTGCGTAAGCCTGACCGCACTGACATGGTGACTCACATGCAGCGCAGTAAAGTTTGTCACAGCTGCAGTATAAGGCAGGCTTGATTCTATTCTGCCTCGTTTTGTCATGAATATGCCTGGGCTGGGGGGCCGGCAAGCGCATGAAAGCAGCTAAGCTGGCTCTGGAGATCCCAGGGGGGAGGTCTGAGGAGCTGTCAATCATTTTGTCAGCATGTTCTGATAGGCTGCTATTTCGGAGCCTTGGGACTCCCCTCCCACGCTGTTTCCCGCTGAACAGGACCCTGCTGGTGGGAAGGGGAGAGGCTCAGGGAGTTTCTGGTCAGGCGTTTTCCACGGATTTTGTTCTTCTCCTCCATAAGGCTTATTTAGGCAGGAAGTATTTAAGATGAAATCCCTCACCCAGGAAGTCCCGGGTGGCCAAGAAGGCTAGGGATCGGAGGCCTGTGGAGGCAGGAGGGATCCTGCGCTCATTGGGTCTCAGATGAGCCGCGGAGGAAGAAGGTTTGTTGTAGGGGATGGATGATCCTGATCAGATGCAGGGGAGTCCGATGGAGCCGAACAAGGACCCTGTTGGTGCCTTGGGGGATCCAATGCAGGATCCAGTCCATGATCCAGTGGATGCGTTGGGGGATCCAATGCATGATCCGGATGCTGTGCCAATCATAGAAGGTGATGACCTGTGGGTGGTCCGTCTCTTCTGGAGGGAGAAACTGGGTCTGCTGATTCCTCAGGTGCTGGAGGAGCTGGGGATTAAGGTTATCTAGGAGGACTCAGATAATGAGGGAGTGAATCCAGTCCTGGAGGGATTGCGGGGACCCCCTAAGGCCTTTCCATTGCCAAAGAAGGTGAAGAAGCTGGTGTATCAGGAATGGGAATCTCCTGAGGCAGACCTGAAGGTAGCAAGGGTTAGGTGAAGTTATATCCCTTGCCGGAGCAGACCTTGGAGTTGTGGACATCTCCCAAGGAGGATGCAGCTGTGTCTGCTATTAACCAAAAGGACGACCATCCTGGTAGCAGAGGTGACAGCTCTAAAGTATATCCAGGATCGAAAGCTGGAGAATTCTGCTCAAGAGGCTGTTTAAGGTTGCAGCTTTGAGTCTTCATGCGGCGGTGTGTGGAAGTTTGTAGAGAGCCTGCTTATGCTGAGTGCAGAAGGCATCAGACAAGTGGTCAGGGACAGCAGCTGAGACAGCGCAGGTGGCCCGCTTGGAAGTGGAAGTGGCCTATGTATCCGATGCTTTTTATGACATGATCGGAACTTCCGCAAAGAGTATGGTCTCTGCAGTGGTGGCGCAAAGGCTCCTATGGCTGCGAAATTGGTCAGCGGACATGTGGTCTAAAGCCCAGCTGTTGAATCTCCCCTTCAAAGGGAAGCTGCTCTTTGGGGAGGACCTGGAGCAGCTCATGAAGCAGTTGGTAGAGTCAAAGGGTAATAAGTTACCTGAGGACAGAAAGACCCTTAAGAAGTCCTTTCCACTATGAGCTTGTTTTCAGGAGGCGTGGAGGTTTCGTGCGGGCAGGAGCCCTAAAACGGCTTTGCAGAAGCAGAGTTCTGGCAGACAGCAGCCCTTTCAGAGTCAGCGCAGACCCCCGAGGGATGGTGGTTCTCAAGGGGGCAGCAGAAACAAGATTGGTCAATGAAGGCTCTTTGGCCTGCTCTTCTCTGGAGGCTATTGGAGAGAGGCTGTTCCTCTTTTACAAGGAGCGGACCAGAATAATGTCAGACCGGTGGTTCCTGGAGGTGATAAGAGACTGCTATGCCTTAGAAATTTCTTGTCCACTCAGGGACACCTTTGAGGTCTCCTGCTGCATCTCCCAGTGCAAACGAGAGGCAGTGCGGGATACTCTACATTGATTGCAATTCCTGCGCGCCATTGTACCGGTGCCCCCTCAGGATAGGGGGCAGGGCCGGTATTCCATATACTTTGTGGTACCAAAAAAGGAGGGGACCTTTCGGCTCATTCTCGATCTGCAGAAGGTCAGTGCTGCCCTTCGGGTGCTATGGTTTCAGATGGAGACATTGCGCATGGTGATAGCAACGGTGCGCAAAGTAGAGTTTCTAGCATCGTTGATCTTGATAGAAGCCTATCTTCATATCCCCATTCGGGCTGAACACTGAAGGTTCCAGAGATTCATGGTTCTGGGAGAACATTTCCAATTTTGGGCTCTTCCTTTTTGAGTTGGTACAGCGTCATGCACATTCACAAAGTTGATGGTGGTAGTGGTGGCGTCACTCAGGAAGGAAGGTATGCTGGTGCACCCGGACCTGGACAATTGGCTGATACAGGCGAAGTCGGAAGTGGAGTGTAGTCACTAGTCTAGTGGGTACTGCAGCTTCTGCAGTCGTTGGGCTGGGGGATGAACCTAGCAAAGAGTCATTTTAAGCCAGCCCAGTCGTTGGAGTATCTGGGCACGCGCTTCGATACCCGGTTAGGGAAGGTGTTTCTAAGGAGAGAGTAGCCAAGTTGCAGAGCCCAGGTCCTTCGGCTGCTGCGCCTGGGTCTGGGATTACTTGCAGGTCCTGGGTTCCATGGCATCTATGCTAGAATTAGTCCCATGGGCCTTTGCTCACATGCATCCTCTGCAGGGAGCTCTGTTATCCCATTGGAATCCTCTTTCGGAAGAATTTCAGCTTCCTTTACTGTTGCCGGAGGATTCCAAGTCCAATCTCTTGTGGTGGGTGTCTCTGCACAATCTGGAGAAAGGGATGGATCTGGAAGTGTCCGACTGGATGCTGGTGACCATGGATGCCAGCTTTGCTTGCTGGGGGATGATTTGTCAAGAGAAATCAGCCCAGGGTTGGTGGTTGCCAGAGGAGGTGACCTGGTCTATCAAAAACCAGGGCAAAGCCTTAATGGCGTTTCTTTTGCTCGTTCGAGACAAGTCGGTGCGAGTATGCCATCAAGGCGCTACGAAAAGTTGTCTAGTGGCACCGGAGGCACAAGAACTGTCCATGTGGGCAGAGAAACATCTGGTGAGAATAGCGGCTTTTCATGTTGCCGAGGTGGACTTCCTCAGCAGACCATGTCTGGACCCGGGTGAATGAGAGTTGGCAGAAGCCTTTGCCTTCCTGCATGCAAGGTGGGGCAGACCAGTGGGGGACCTCATGGTGACTCTGAGAAATTAAAAAAATGGATTGGTTTTTCAGTCGCAGAAGAGAGGACGGATCGGAGGGCATTGATGCTCTAGTTCAACCATGACCGACACATCAGTTGCTGTACATGTTCCCACTGTGGCCTCTTCAAGGTTCGAGTGCTGTGGCGTATCGAGATTCATCCGGGCAGGGTGATTCTGGTGGCGCCCAAGTGGCCACGCCAGGCGTGGTTTGCGGACCTTCTTCGTCTAGTGGTGGACAGTCCTATTCGTTGCTGCAACAGGTGCCCGTATTTTCAGACCGGGAGGATCTCTTCTGTCTAGCAGCTTGGCTTTTGAGAGGCGTTGACTCTCTGTTTGAAGGATTATTCAGAGCCTGTGTGTGCTACTTTGCTTCAGGCAAGGAGACCTTCCACAACATCCAAGTGTGGAAGGTGTTCGATTCATGGTGTTTTGAAAACAGGGTGCAACCTTTGAAGTTGGATGTTCCACAGAACCTGGCCTTTTTGCAAAGTGGTTTGGCTAAGAGTTTGGCCTATAATTCCCTTAGGGTCCAGGTAGCAGTCTTGGGTTCCCTTCAAGGTAGGATTCAGGGAAGACCTTTGGCTTCTCATCTAAATGTAATTCGTTTCCTTAAGGGGGCGAAACATCTGCGTTCTCCAGTGCAGAGGATTTGACCAGCCTGGAACCTTAATTTTGTGCTTAGAGTGCTGTGTGGTCTTCCCTTGAACTGATGCGGAGGACGTCGTTAAATGATTTTACCCTGAAGGCTGTTTTTCTGGTGGCTATCTGTTCAGCTAGGCGAATATCTGAGCTGCAAGCATTGTCGTGTAGGAACCCTTTCCTGCATTTTTCGGAGAATGAGGTTTCTTTACATGCAGTTCCTTTTTTGCCTAAGGTGGTATCCCCTTTCTATCTTAACCAGGTTGTCAAGTAACAGCCTTTTCACATTTGTCAGCTGAGGCTCCGATACAAGGTAGCTTTACTTGTTGGATGTGCGTCAAATTCTTTTGCAATATCTTAACATGACAAATGCCTTTCGGAGACCTGATCCACCTGTTTGTCCTGTTCAGTGGAGCAAAGAAGGGAAATGCTTCCAAGGGCACTACTGCACAATGGTTGAAGGAGACGATAGCTTCGGCTTACATCTGTAAGGGTTGATTGGTGCCGGAGGGGTTGAGAGTGCATTCCACTAGAGCGCAGGCAACCTCTCGGGCGGAGTGTCAACTGCTTTCTCCGCAGGAGATTTTTCAAGCAGCAGTGTGGTCTTCTCTTCACACTTTTAGCAGACATTACTGCTTGGATGTGCAGGCGCCAGGGGAGGCAACTTTTGGGGAAAGTGTGTTGCGCATGGGTCTTTCAAGTTCCTGCCCAGAATAGAGGGTTTTCAGTACATCCCACTTGTCTGGACTGATCCGTACGAACAGGAAAGGAAAATTGGTTCTTACCTGCTAATTTTCATTCCTAAAGTACCATAGATCAGTCCAGAGACCAATCCCCATCTTTTGAAAGACTTCCTTGCTTTCAGATGTTGCTGAGCTGGTATACTCAATGTAATGAGAGGTGTACATAGTTTTGTATGTGATTTGTGTTAAGTCAAAGGGGCCTAGTTCCAGGGGGCTCCTACTGTAATTCTATGTTCGCCTTATCGTTTATTAGGTGATTTGTTATCACAGACATTTTGGCTTGGGTACAGGTCAATATTGAGGGACTGCAGGTGGCACTCGGTTATGTAGCAGTGCCTTAAAGTTTTGTTCTCTGCCTCCATCTGCCTCCCACTTGCCTGAACTGATCCGTGGTACTTCAGGAATGAAAATCTGCACGCAAGAACCAATTTTCCTTTATCTTAACTTCAGATCACTTCCAATCACCCTGCAGAATGGCCACTCACATGTTTTCCAGTACAACTTAATATTTGGAACATAGAAATATTATACCTGGAGACCCAGGTTCTAATCCAACCTCTACCACTCAGTTTGTGACCTTGAGTGAGTACTTTAACCTCCCTCTGCATATGCCGGAACACTAGTGGAAATAAGATCTTGTCTTGTCAGAGGCATTCCTAATGAACTTTCTTAAATTATTTCCTTAATTGATACTCTCCCCAGCATCAGAAGTTTTGCAATCTGTTATCAAATTCCAGAAAAAAAGAACTATTATAATTCATTTTAGATTTATAGGCCGCCTTTCTATACAGTATGCTCAAAGCAGAGTTACAAATCAATAACACAAAAGCATAATAATTTAAATCATAAGACAAAGGAGGTGGTTGACTCTGTGGCACAGGATGTATGAAGGACACATTTATAAAAGGATCTTGTAAGGATGTAAGTATAAGTACAATGCACAGAGCCCTGCCATGCTGGGAACATACAGCAAGGGTAATTGCCACAAAGTTAGAAGATGCTAAGGTATACAATGTATTTCCCTCAGCCCTTATTGTGTAGCAGAAAATTTGCAAATGGGTTGCATGATCAGAGACCTATGAATAAAATCAGAAGTTAATAAAGGAAAATCAGGCTGCAGTTTACTAATATTTAAACTCTTCAGTGCAGATCTAGCTGTGCTGTAGTGAGTTTTCTAGCCAGGGTGTTCATATTGAACCTGTCTCAGGACAAAGGAAGCACTGTTTAGTCCCACTGTTACCTTTCTCCTCTAAAGCACAGTGCCACCTAGACTTTCCCAGCAGAAATCTCCATACCGTTGGCCCAGTCTCCCAACTACTATCTTGATCAAAGCCATAAGCCACATACCTTTGAATGCTACTGCCTTATAAATGGATGAAGCCATTCTAACTGTATAACGAATTAAAATGGTCTATTAAATTTGTTATAATCCGCCTTGAGGCCATTCTTGGTACAAAGCAGAATATAAAATGTCTGTATATAAATATGCAAGTTCCATTGCATTTGCAAGTCTCCAAAGGTCTAGATGTAAACCATTGGTGGTACTGAGCATTTGGTAGTAATGTTGGGTACGGTGATATAATTCATTTGTCAAGTAAGAACGTATGCAGTAGACTAGTGACAGAAGACTGGACCCAGCAAAGACCAAAGGTTACACAGCATTAATAAAACTGTTGGAAAAGCACTGCAAAGTTATGGCTTGCATTGCTTTCTCATGATGGTTCCTTTGATTGTCCCAGACAGAAGTTGGATAATTGCTGCTTTAGAATATGAGAGACCAGCAGACACGTGATTTCTTCACTGACATTTCTTTCTTCCTCTTTAGGCAGTTTACAGACTCGCTGCAGTTGGACCCAGAGACAGTGGATAATCTGGATCTGTACAGCCACATCCCGCCTGTCCTGATGGAGAAATGTGCAGCTCTGAGCGTCAGGCCGGACACTGTGAAGAGCCTGGTCCAGTCCATGCAGGGTAGGCATCCCTTCAGTAACTCATAGGCTTCCCCACTCGCATTAAAACTCATATCCTCTTTGCATGTCAGGCTTTATGGGTTTTGCAGAATGCAGGAGATATTTTAGGAAAATGAGCTAAGCACCTGGACAGCAAGATCTATTATGGATAAATATAGATACTACATACGAGGCAGAAGAATTTGGAGTATACCTTGAATGGGGCAATAAATGCTATAAAAACAACCAGGAATAAGACCTGAATGTATTAGTTGATGATAAATTTGGAATGAGTGTCTAGAGCTGAGCCAAGGCAGTCAAAGATTGAGCATATATTGGCATGTATTAAATATGGAACAAAAGCTTAGAAGAAAGATGTCCTCTTTCTGCTGAATACGGCTTTCATTGGGCCACATGTGGCATGCAGCTGTTCAGTTTTGGGTATGTGTCCGCAACAAGGATATTCAGGTATTAGACAAAATAGAAAAGGACCATTGTAGTAATAAAAGGGAGACACGTCCTATATAATCTAAAAAGTCCATACTAGAGCTGTTTACCATAGAAATGAGATGCTGGAGGAAGGATATAATTATATCATACAGATGTACCAGTGGTTCTGAAGGAGATTCAGCCATGTCATTGTGCGAAATTGGAAGGTAGCTTTTATTCAGCTTTAGCAACAATAAAACAAAACCCAGAATTTGTTCATCAGTTCACCAAACAAAATAAAAGGAGTCTTAAATTCTAAGCAGATATATATATATATATATATATATATATATATATATATATATAATTTATATAAAAAAAAAATTTTTACCAGTCCTAGGTAGCGGTTCTCGTGTCTCCTTTTTTTTTTTTTTTTTAATTTACAGTTTATTGACAGGATTAGAATAACTGAACATGTTCTCTTCAAATTGAGTCTCTCAATACACTGACCATTAAACAGTTGATAAAAACAACACTCAACAATAAACTCATTGTTTACAGTGATCCAAGTAATAATGTAAATGTCAGCTATAGATAATGTATATTCAAAGTACCCAATATCCAACTTGTCATTATTCCCTCTCCTCAACGTCCTTGACGCTACTTTTATCCCAAGACCAGACCACGAAATATGTCCCATTCTCACACCATCTCTCCCTACCCATCCCGCCCGTCTCCCTCTTCACCCCCCTCCCTATACCCGCCCTCTCTACAAACATTAGCCATGCTGAGATATAGCACAGACTTACTGATATCCTGGATCCTAACGCACTGGGACTAGTATCTAGAGATTCCTGCCAATGAATAAAAGGACCCTAGATTGTTTCAAGATATGAGTCAATCTCGCTTATAAATTCGTTTTCTGTGGAACATCAACTTTGTGCCACCAGACTGTGAATTCCCCCACAATAATATGAAATACCTGACATCTGTACCGTTTACCTATACATCCAGGCTGATGGCAACCAGAAATAATTTAGGATGTCTCTGTACTCTTAACTCCTATAATCCCTTCAATGAAATCAATAACCATGTCCCAGTACCTTATCACCTTAAAACAATCTTACTAAATATGGAAAAACTGCCCCGCCCCCCACAATTACGCCAACAGCTCTCAGATCCTCCAGGGTATATTCTGGCTAGCTTAACTGGGGTCAGATACCACCTATATAGTATCTTTTAGCCGATTTCCAATCCAAAGCAGACACCGAGCTTTTCCCCGTTAACTGGTAACACATATCCCATTCCCTGTATACCCAGATCAGTCCAGACTGCTGGGTTTTGCCTCTCTTCCAGCAGATGGAGACAGAGAAAAACTTGTAGAGCACCCCCTATTAGACCGGTGTGCTACCTGTATCTCCTCAGTATTTCTGTCTCCATCAGATGGAGGTGGTGCAAAACCTGCGGTCTTCACCTTTTCCTGAAGTGTTGGCAAATCTTAAAAAAAAAAAAAAGCAGCAGACTAGCAGATCAAAGGACAACAGGGAAAAGAAAAAATATTCCTGGGGGTGTGCAGGTCCCAGTGGGACCATCCCTCCTGGGTGCAGGGTGTGAGGGGCTGGGGTGGTGACCCTGCAGGGCTCCCAGACCATAAGGCAGCTGGGGGGATACTGGAAGTCCGGTCCCTCCCCCCCCCCCCACCCCAGTCAGATTACAAAAAAATAAATAAAGAACCTGTCAGTCTTCTTTGGTAGCTGTCGGTTGTGATTTCTTGTAAAAAAAAAAAGAAAAGCAGAAGACCAGGAAGCAGGTTTAGGTATCAGATGGTTCTGGGATGGAAAAGGTTTTTTGTGGTATGGTTGTAGCAGCGTTTGTTCTGCGGAAGCACTTTCTGCCTAGCAGCGTAGTTTCTCTAGATCGGTGCTCCCCTCGCTATGCCGTGTCCAACGAGATGTGTAGCCTGCGGAGAGTCAGCCTTGCAGCTCTCCCGCTCAGGGCTCTGTGTACGATGCCTTCCCGGAGGGGATGGTCCCTCGGAGCGGCTGGTCCCTCGGAGCAGCTGCCGAAGACCTGTTGAGCTTGCAAACGGGCAGCTACTCAGGATGCTCAGGCCGATACATTCCCGCTGAGCACGGGAACGGCGGCCATTTTGGAGACTTTTGCTGAAGCGCAGAAAAGAGCCTTGGGGGGAGGGGATCTGTCATCGGTTCCCGGCAGCCCGGAGGACATCCAGGATCACTCACTGGATGAATTAGATGAGGGCCATGATCGCCGGTGGGGAGGGGCGTGGTCTTTCAGCTTTTTCATTAGACTTTGTGCTTTTAATGCACAAAGCATTCTTAGCTACTCACAGCCAGCAGGCTAGGGTTACCCGGCAGGGGAGACCAGATGGACCACCACGGAAGGCTCCCAGATGTCATGAGTCCTAGGGGGTCGCTCCGGGTCAAGAAGATTCGGGGTTCGTCCCTTCCGGGGGAATGGGGCCCCGAGCCCGACCGTGGCACCCACCGGGGCTTCAGATGCACTGTTGGGTCCTCTGGCCCCTCCGGGAGGTGACACAAATGAGGATCTGGGAAAGACGATGCCATTAGAGGGCGACGATCCAAAGGTGGTCCGCCTGTTTCATCGAGAGGAATTGGACCCACTTATCCCATGGGTCCTGACGGAGCTCGGCGTGGATCATCCACAAGAAGCTCTCCCCCCGGATTCAGTGGACTCAGTCCTGGCAGAGTTACTAGGCCCATCCAAGACTTTTCTTCTTCATCCCATACTTCAGCAGCTAATGATCCAAGAATGGGATGTCCCGGAGGCAGGCCTCAGAGTGGGGAGGGCAATGGACAAGTTGTATCCTTTTCCTGAAGAGCTCTTGGAGATTCTGCGGTCTCCCAAGGTGGACACCTCTGTGTTGGCAATCACAAAAAGAACCACGATTCCAGTGGCCAGAGCAGCAGCCCTTAAGGACCTCCAAGATAGGAAGCTTGAGGTTCTTCTGAAATGGATTTTTGATATTTTGGCGTTGGGCATCCGTGTGGCCGTTTGCAGTAGTTTTATGCTCAGGGCGAGCCTTCGCTAGGTCCAACAGTTGCCGACTTCCCAGGACCTCCCGCCTCAGGAATCCGCTCAGACGGAGTGTTTGGAGGTGGCGGTGGCATATGGGTCTGATGCCTTATATGACCTCCTCCTTACGTCTTCTAGAACCATGGCGTCGGCAGTTGCAGCAAGTAGGCTCCTGTGGCTACGCAACTGGTCGGCCGATGTCTCCTCCAAGGCCCAACCGAGTGCTTTACAGTTTTAAGGGCAAATTTCTCTTTGGAGAGGATTTGGAGCAGTTGATTAAGTCCTTGGGGGAGAACAAAGTTCACAGGCTTCCGGAGGATAAGACCAGTCCTTCAAGAGTTTTCTCACAGTCCCGTTGTCTGTTTCGGGGACAACGGAGATTTCGGCAGAGCAGAGCTCCGGTTACCACCCAAAGACAGTCCGCAGGTAGATCACAGTCCTGGCCTCATTCCTTTCATGGCCGTAGACTCGCCCATGACGATGCCAGTTCCATGACGCCCAGATCTAAGTCCACTCAATGAGATGCGGCCGACCCAGTCCTCGGTTCCCCGGGTGGGTGGATGGCTGTCCGATTTCTATGAGGAATGGGTCGAGAGAACTTCCAACCCAATGGGTTCTGACTATCATAAAGAGAGGCTATGCATTGGAATTTGCTCGGCCTCTCTGAGATCTCTTTCTAGTCTCTTCTTGCGGTTCCCGCATGAAAGCACACAACGTCCAGCAGACCCTCGACCAGTTGGTCTCTCTGGGGGCTATTATTCCTGTCCCCCGCGCAGAGTGAGAAAGAGACTGATACTCCATTTATTTCATCGTCCCAAAAAAGAAAGGTACCTTTCGACCGATCTTAGATGGAAACCCTGCATTCCATCATTGCAGCAGTGCGCATGGGCGAATTCTTGGCTTCCCTGGACTTGATGGAAGCGTATTTACACATAGCCATCTGCGAAGACCACCAGAAGTTCCTTCGGTTCAAGATCCTCGACAGGCATTTTCAATTCTGTGCCCTGCTGTTCGGCTTGGCAACAGCGCCGTGGACGTTCACCAAGG
Source organism: Rhinatrema bivittatum (assembly GCF_901001135.1). Taxonomy (NCBI): domain Eukaryota; kingdom Metazoa; phylum Chordata; class Amphibia; order Gymnophiona; family Rhinatrematidae; genus Rhinatrema; species Rhinatrema bivittatum. The sequence goes on along the minus strand of NC_042616.1, from coordinate 57,148,311 downwards.
TGATGGTGGTCGTGGCAGCAGCTCTGCAGAAGGACCTGGGCCGACCTGCTTACCAGCTTCGCCTCGCCTTCCTCCTGAAGCCGCCGACACCTCCCTGCAGGTACGAGGCTGCACGCACGCCGAGAGAGACTCCGCCCCCAGAACGACCAGGCCCTTTAAAAGGCCGGTCGCAGGCTTTTTCGGCCTTTCTGCCACAGACTCTCGAACCAGCCTAGCCCGCGCGTTCGGCGTTGACCCATCGGGGTCCCAGGCCGACCTGCTTACCAGCTTCGCCTCGCCTTCCTCCTGAAGCCTACGAGGCAGCATGCACGTCGAGAGAGACTCCGCCCCCGGAATGACCAGGCCCTTTAAAAGGCCAGTCGCAGGCGCCTGGCGTCGTGTGCCGAAGGAGCGCAACAAAGGAGCCTGCCCCTTGTTGCGCCCTTTAGTGTCGCCCATTAAGTGTATTAGCATCTTCTACTCCCCCTCCTTCCCCTACTCAATCGAAACAGGCATGTACCCCTTCTCTATTCCCAGCATGCATCGCCCCACACAAAGAAACACCACGCTTTATCACCCCCACCCCTCCACCCACCGTAAATCCCTACTACCCATTCTGATATCACCCCTCACACAATTTCTGGGCCTCACCACATTGGCCATTTCCCTTTTTAATGCCCAATCTGTTTTAAAAAAAGCTCCCATTCTACATGACTTGCTCACTGACTCCAATCCTGAGATTTGTGCTATCACTGAGTCCTGGCTCAAGAATACAGACCTTGTCTTCATTAATCAGCTCCCTCAACAATCCTACGACATCTTCTCCATCCCAAGACTTAAAAGAGGTGGAGGGCTCCTCCTAGCTGCAAAAAAACACCTGAGTCTTGAACTCCAAAACATCCCCTCCCCTCACAAATTAGAAATTGGACTGTTCAAATCCAAAGTGCTACAGGTCTGCCTTGTCTGTGCCCCCCCTGGCCAACTTGAACAGGACCCATCCCCCCTGATCGAATACATATCAGACTATCAATACAGACACCCCAGCAGTAATACTAGGAGATTTCAATCTACATGTTGACGTCTTCCCCTCTACCTCCTCTTGTGAGATTCTACTTAACACTCTCCTGGCCCAGGGTTTCAGACAACTTATCACTACACCAACACATATGGCAGGCCATACCCTCAACCTCATCTTTGTTAACACCAGCATACAATCTCCCAACACACCCATAACTATCCCAGTTCCATGGTCTGACCATTCCCTTATCAACGTTCTCCTCTCTATAGATGTCCCTACATCTGCCTCCCCCACCCATAGTAAGACAATCTCGTTCCGCAAACCATGCTCTTCAGAAGACCTCACCTTAGCGTTTGACAAATCTGCTAACAACCTCGACCTATCCAACACAGACTCTGCTCTACTATCCTGGAACAAGCTCACTTCCACAATAGCCAATGAAACCTGCTCCTTTGTACACAAAGAAATATCTTACTCCCAAACAGAAAAAAAACCTTGGTACACCATTGAGATAAAGAAGTAAAAAAAGGACCTTAGAACTAAAGAACGCATCTGGCGCAAATACCCATCCACCAAACATATAGCCATCTACAAATCTTCACTGCATGCTTATAGACAATCCACCTTGCAAGCTGGAGTGATTTCCCTTGGAGGACGTGTATATTCATTGTGCAACCTGCATTGTGGCTTAAGTAATTCTGCTTATTGCTTTGAACCTGCATCGTGGCTAAGTATTCTGATTATTCTTGAAGTTGTGTAGAAAGCTTCTGTGCCTATTTATAGTGTGTTTCATTTCTTTATAGTAAGAAATTATTCCAGTAAGTTCATTTGCTGTTTGCTTGCACAGGGCTTACTGCTTTGTATTTGTGCAGAAAGCCTCTGTGCCTAATTCCTGCCTGTTTTAATTTTCTTTATAGTAAGATGATAATTTTCTAGTAAGTTAAATTGCTGTTTGTTGCACAAAGTTAGAACCCCCCCCCCCCAACAAAAACTCTCTCCAGCTTGTAAACTGTTATAATTCTCTCTGTTTTGGGGTTAGCTGGCAGAAATAATCTATTCAAACTAAAATATTGGGGCATAAAGACTGTTTTTTAAAACAATTGACCAAAAAGCAAAGATAACCGTCCAGAAGTGACGTAATCTAAGTGAATTGGGTGTGTCTCAGGCCTTGAGGAAGGTAATCAGAGTAGGAGAAGCCATTGTCCTGTGCACACGCTGGAGTGATTTCCCTTGGAGGACGTGTATATTCATTGTGCAACCTGCATTGTGGCTTAAGTAATTCTGCTTATTGCTTTGAACCTGCATCGTGGCTAAGTATTCTGATTATTCTTGAAGTTGTGTAGAAAGCTTCTGTGCCTATTTATAGTGTGTTTCATTTCTTTATAGTAAGAAATTATTCCAGTAAGTTCATTTGCTGTTTGCTTGCACAGGGCTTACTGCTTTGTATTTGTGCAGAAAGCCTCTGTGCCTAATTCCTGCCTGTTTTAATTTTCTTTATAGTAAGATAATAATTTTCTAGTAAGTTAAATTGCTGTTTGTTGCACAAAGTTAGAACCCCCCCCCCAACAAAACTCTCTCCAGCTTGTAAACTGTTATAATTCTCTCTGTTTTGGGGTTAGCTGGCAGAAATAATCTATTCAAACTAAAATATTGGGGCATAAAGACTGTTTTTTAAAACAATTGACCAAAAAGCAAAGAATAACCGTCCAGAAGTGACGTAATCTAAGTGAATTGGGTGTGTCTCAGGCCTTGAGGAAGGTAATCAGAGTAGGAGAAGCCATTGTCCTGTGCACACGCTGGAGTGATTTCCCTTGGAGGACGTGTATATTCATTGTGCAACCTGCATTGTGGCTTAAGTAATTCTGCTTATTGCTTTGAACCTGCATCGTGGCTAAGTATTCTGATTATTCTTGAAGTTGTGTAGAAAGCTTCTGTGCCTATTTATAGTGTGTTTCATTTCTTTATAGTAAGAAATTATTCCAGTAAGTTCATTTGCTGTTTGCTTGCACAGGGCTTACTGCTTTGTATTTGTGCAGAAAGCCTCTGTGCCTAATTCCTGCCTGTTTTAATTTTCTTTATAGTAAGATAATTTTCTAGTAAGTTAAATTGCTGTTTGTTGCACAAAGTTAGAACCCCCCCCCCCCCCCAACAAAAACTCTCTCCAGCTTGTAAACTGTTATAATTCTCTCAGTTTTGGGGTTAGCTGGCAGAAATAATCTATTCAAACTAAAATATTGGGGCATAAAGACTGTTTTTTAAAACAATTGACCAAAAAGCAAAGATAACCGTCCAGAAGTGCCCTGCTTTACCCAGCTTGTCCCAGGCTTAACTGTTTAACTCCCACCCACCCTACCCCTCTACCCACCCCTGGGGCTTGTTTTCTAATAAAGACTGCCTAACTTGCCATTGGCAGCGACATAAATTAGTACATTGGTAACAGTCAAGGACATACAAATCATAAATTACCAGGATGAGGACTATCCAATGTAACTGCTGTGGAGCCTTTATTTTGAGGGAAAGCATCTGGAAACTTAGAGCTTGCCCAATTTGTGCACAACTCTCTTCCCTGAAAAAGGAGTTGACTGACATTAAAAATCAATTAGCTTCAATTAAAAATAATACACCCACATTGCATTACTCAGAATATAATTCCCCAATATCACAGAAAAACCAGGAGTCAAGAAAAGGAAATTCATTAGGCTCAGGAAGGACCCACAGTCACCCATTCTTGACAGAAGAGCAGTCAACAGGTATACCCCCCCACTCAAACAGGTCATTAAAAAACTCTTTAAAATCCAGGAATACAGTGGGCTCTGGTAGAATTAGACCTGTGATGAGGAGACACACCATGTACCAAATGCAAAAAGAACAAGCCTTCTCTATATTAAAAACTGAAGAAGTTCATGAGAAAAACATTGAAGTGTTACCAGAAAAGAGGGAAAAAACACAATGCATGCAGTATCTCAGGATCCATAACCAAAAGAAAAATCTAATTGAGAGGAATAACTCTGTCAACAGTGGCACAACTACAAAAAGAAAGAGTGAAGTGAATAACAAATCTCAACTAATATCTTATAAGGAGTCCAGGAAATGCAATAACCTTAAAGAGAGTACCTGGAAGGTAATGACCACAAATGCTCATAGTTTGGGAAATAAAATCCCAGATCTGCAGGCCCTAATGGCTGAGGCAGAATTAGACATTGTTGCTATAACAGAAACATGGTTCACAGAATCTCATGAATGGGATACAACAATACCAGGCTACAACTTGTTAAGGAAGGACAGAAAGGATAGAAAAGGGGGAGGTGTGGCTCTTTATGTCAGACAAAACATCCAAGCAACTGAGCTACAAGGAAGTTGGGGTAAGGAAGAAGCTCTATGGCTCGACCTAAAAAAAGATGACGGAGTATCCATTTATATTGGAGTGGTTTACAGGCCTCCAAACCAAAAGGAAGAGCTGGACAGAGAGCTGGTTGAAGACATCCATAAGATAGGTAAGAAGGGAGAAGTGGTGATCGTAGGTGACTTTAATATGCCAGATGTAGACTGGAAAATCCCATCTGCAGAAACTAAAAATAGTAGAGCGATAGTGGATGCCATGCAAGTATCTTTGTTCAAACAAATGGTGTTGGAACCCACGAGAGAAGGAGCTATACTCGACTTAGTGCTCACTAATACAGATAATGTCTCAGATGTCCAGGTGGGAGCCCACCTCAGCAGCAGTGACCATCAAACGGTATGGTTTAATATCAATAAAAGAATAGGGAAAAGAACCACAAAGACCCGAGTTTTACAGTTCAAAAACACAGACTTTGAGGAAATGGGTAAGTACCTGGAGGAAGAACTAAAAGGATGGGAGAACGAGAGAGATGTGGATCAGCAGTGGACCAATCTAAAAGGAGCAATCACCAAGGCAACTGCTCTATATGTTAGAAATGTAAAGAAAAGCAAAAGGAAACTGAAACCTATCTGGTTCTCAAAGGAGGTGGCTGACAAAATTAAAGCTAAAAGAACAGCATTCAAGATATATAAAAGATCCCAAAGGGAGGAGCACAAAGAAGCATATTTGAATCAACTGAGGGAGACAAAGAAATTAATCAAGTTGGCAAAAAGTCAAGCGGAAGAGAGGATTGCCAAGGAGATAAAAAATGGTGACAAAACATTTTTCAGATACATCAGCGAAAAGAGAAAGGTCCAAAGTGGTATAGCAAAATTGAAAGGTGGTAATGATCAATGTGTGGAGAGTGACGAAGAAATGGCAGAAATATTAAACGAATACTTCAGCTCTGTGTTCACTAAAGAAGACCCTGGAGAAGGACCATCTCTACACAACAAGAAACTGGAGGGAAGTGGAATAGATGAAAATCCTTTCACAGTAGAAAATGTGTGGAAAGAGCTAAAGAACCTGAAAGTGGACAAAGCCATGGGGCCTGATGGTATTCATCCAAGGATATTGAGGGAGCTCAGAGATGTTCTGGCGGCTCCACTGTGTGACCTGTTCAATAGATCCCTAGAAACGGGAGTGGTGCCGAGTGATTGGAGAAGAGCGGTGGTGGTCCCGCTTCACAAGAGTGGCAACAGGGAGGAGGCTGGAAACTACAGACCAGTTAGCCTCACTTCGGTGGTGGGAAAAGTAATGGAGTCACTGCTGAAAGAGAGAATAGTGAACAATCTACAGTCCGGAGAATCGATGGACCAGAGGCAACATGGATTCACCAGGGGAAGATCCTGTCAGACAAATCTGATTGACTTTTTTGACTGGGTAACCAAGGAATTGGATCAAGGAAGAGCACTCGATATCATATACTTGGATTTCAGCAAAGCTTTTGATACGGTTCCGCACAGGAGACTGGTGAATAAAACGAGAAGCTTGGGAGTGAGTGCCGATGTGGTGACCTGGATTGCAAATTGGTTGACGGACAGAAGACACTGTGTGATGGTAAATGGAACCTTCTCTGAGGAGAGAACGGTTATAAGTGGTGTACCGCAAGGATCGGTGTTGGGACCGGTCCTGTTCAATATCTTTGTGAGCGACATTGCGGACGGGATTGAAGGTAAGGTTTGTCTTTTTGCGGATGACACTAAGATCTGCAACAGAGTGGACACGCCGGAAGGAGTGGAGAGAATGAGACGGGATCTAAGGAAACTGGAAGAGTGGTCGAAGACATGGCAGCTGAGATTCAATGCAAAGAAATGCAAAGTCATGCATATGGGGAGTGGAAATCCGAATGAAATGTATTCGATGGGGGGGGGAAGGCTGATGTGCACGGAGCAGGAGAGGGACCTTGGGGTGATAGTATCTAATGATATGAAGTCTGCGAAACAATGCGACAAGGCGATAGCAAAAGCCAGAAGAATGCTGGGCTGCATAGAGAGAGGAATATCGAGTAAGAAAAGGGAAGTGATTATTCCCCTGTACAGGTCCTTGGTGAGGCCTCACCTGGAGTACTGTGTTCAGTTCTGGAGACCGTATCTTCAAAAGACAAAGACAAGATGGAAGCGGTACAGAGAAGGGCGACCAGGAAGGTGGAGGATCTTCATCGGATGACGTACGAGGAGAGATTGAAGAATCTAAATATGTACACCCTGGAGGAGAGGAGGAGCAGAGGTGATATGATACAGACTTTCAGATACTTGAAAGGTTTTAATGATCCAAAGACAACGACAAACCTTTTCCGTAGGAAGAAAATCAGCAGAACCAGGGGTCACGATTTGAAGCTCCAGGGAGGAAGATTCAGAACCAATGTCAGGAAGTATTTCTTCACGGAGAGGGTGGTGGATGCCTGGAATGCCCTTCCGGAGGAAGTGGTGAAGACCAGAACTGTGAGGGACTTCAAAGGGGCATGGGATAAACACTGTGGATCCATAAAGTCAAGAGACCGCCAATGTAGAGTGGGTGGCTCACCAGAAAGATGGCTACTGCCCGGAGACAATACCCTTATTAAATAAACATACAGATGCTTACTGTGACTCCAACATCGCTCTAAGCTTCAACGGCAAGAGGAAATGTGGAAAAAAGGATTTGCTATCACAAAGAGGGGAGTAGCTGGCTTGTTACGGCGGTTACTACCCCAAACCAAATAAGCCTAATACTTCACTTTCCAAGCATATACAGCATAGTTCTCTGCTTCAACGGCAGGGGAGAAGAAAAGAGGGTTTGCACTCACAAAGCGGGGAGTAGCTGGCTTATTACGGCGGTTACTACCCCAAACCAAATGTGCCTGATACTTCACTTTCGATGCATATCCAGCATGGCTCTCTGCTTCATGGCATGGGAGAGGCTGATACATCAAGCATTTCCAGCATAGCTCTCTGCTTCAACAGCAGGGGAATAAGAAAAGCTGAGGCTTCACGCATATCCAGAATAGCTTCAACTGCAGGGGAGAAGAAAAAAAAAAAAAAAAGGATTCTCACTCACAAAGCAGGGAGTAGCTGGCTTGTTACGGCGGTTACTACCCTAAACCAAAAGGGCCTGATACTTCACTTTCAATGCATAACACGCATGGCTCTCCGCTTCAACGGCAGGAGAGAAGAAAAACAACCAATAGGGGCTGTATGACATAGTCTGGGTAAAGGGAATAAACATGGGTGTAGCTTGCTTATTGCAGCAGTTACTACCCCTACTACCCCTAACTAATCAAGCTAGGTATTTCACTTGGATGCAGCTCCATCACTGCTCTCTACATTAATTGTGGGGGTGGAAGGGAAATAGAACCAAGAGTTAAGAGAAAATGATAAGTATGAGAGAAAAAAATGTGTGAAGCTTGCTGGGCAGACTGGATGGGCCGTTTGGTCTTCTTCTGCCGTCATTTCTATGTTTCTATAAGCTAAACGAGATTACTACTCCTCCAAAATCCATGAGTATCAATTCAATGCGAATGCCCTATTCTCGTACGTGGCAGAGCTAACTAACTCCACCCCTCCCCCGTCCACCGATGAAAATGCCAATAGTAAATGCGAAGAACTTGCGACGTATTTCAAAAAGAAAATTGCAAATATACTCCAACGCTTTACTACAAACCCCCACTTCTATCGCTCCACTCCCTAAAGACAACCATGTCAACTTTGGGTCCCTTGACCTAAAATCGGCCAAGGAAATTGAATCCATCTTAAAAAGATCAAACCTGCCACACACATCTCATCTCTGACACCATCCCCACTAAAGCACTCCTCTCCATCTCCTCTATTTATTTTTATTTATTTATTTGATTGCTTTTATATACCGAAGTATTAGTGTTGGCCTTCACTCCAGTTTACATTTGAACATTATACATGAGAACTCAAGAATATTATACATGAGAACTCAAGAACAGTATTATACATGAGAACTCAGGAACATAATACATAACAATTGTGTGAGGAATGTGGTAACAGGGAATATTAGAATCCGGGGGTAACTGTGACAAGAGAGAATAACTTAACAGGAACTGACGGATTAACAAAGGGATAAAACTGATACAGTTGTTCTGGCACAGCGATCGAGGTGACTAGTGTCGCGAGACTGGAGAGGGGGCAGAGCTGGGAAAGTAGGGTGGATAGGAGACATCAGGGGGTTTGATCAATGGGGGAGGGCTATGGAGGGGAGAAGGGGGATTGTGCTGTGCAGTGGATAGTTTAGCTTATCCCATCCTTGAAGGCTTGTTTGAAAAGTCATGTTTTGAGCAGTTTTTTGAAAGATATGGTATTTCTTTCAGATCTTAGGTGTGTTGGAAGGGAGTTCCATAGGTGTGGACCAGCTATTGAGAATGCTCTTTTCCTGGTTGTGGTGAGTTTGGCGGCGGTTGCAGATGGGATTTCAAGACAATCTTTGTTTGTTGATCTGGTGGTATGTTGAGAGTGTTGTCTTTGGATTAGGGTGCTAATGCTGTCATAGTCATTGTGGTGAGTTGAATTGTGTATGATTGCTAGAGTTTTGTATTCGATTCTTTGTTCTATCGGGAGCCAGTGTAGCTCTTTTAGGATAGGGGTGATGTGGTCTGATCTTTTGTGACCTGTGAGGATTCGGGCTGTGGCATTTTGTAATATTTGAAGAGGGTGTAGAGTTGATTTGGGGAGTCCTAACATGAGTGAATTGCAGTAGTCTATGCTTGAGAAAATCAGGGCTTGAAGGATGGTTCTGAAGTCTGAGTGGTTTAGCAGTGGTTTTAGGTGCTTTTACCTTCGCCAAACCACTAGCTGACTTAATCAATTGCTCCCTATCGTCTAGAATAGTGCCAGACCCTCTCAAACTTGCAGTTGTCAAACCCCTCCTCAAAAAACCTACCCTCGATCCCCACCAATCCTGCTAACTATTGTCCCATTTCCAACTTGCCCTTCATATCTAAAATAATGGAGAAGGTAGTTAACTCCCAGCTCTCTGTTTTCCTGGAAGACGATAACATCCTACATGCATCTCAATTCGGCTTCCGCAAGTCTCGTAACATGGAAAGTCTCCTACTCTCAATCACTGACACCATTCTTAAGGGTATGTATGGACCACTGTCAATCATATATCCTCGCCCTTCTAGACATCTCTGCAGCCTTTGACACGGTCAGCCATAAAATCCTCCTTATCCGCCTAGCAGAGATAGGTATCTCAGGCACAGCCCTCCTCTGGTTTGCCTCCTATCTCATCAACAGAGAGTACACTGTAAGAATTGCCAACTCCAAATCCTCTCACATTCCCCTCACCCAAGGCGTTCCGCAAGGATCATCCCTATCCTCCACACTCTTTAATATCTATTTATTGCCACTTTGCAGCCTCCTCTCAGACCTTGGCCTAAAGTTTTTCCTTTATGCAGATGACATTCGATTGAAATATCACATCTGTTTACTAAACCGATGTGATATTTCGATCGAATGTCGGTATAAAAAAGAAAATAAATAAATATAAATCCTCATTCCCATTCAAGAATCACTCACTAAATCTTTACAGTTCTGGGAATCATGTCTTGCATCCATCAACACCCTACTCTCCAACCTCCACCTTGCCTTAAACGCCTCTAAAACTGAACTACTCATAATCTGGAATCATCCTAACAGTTCACTTCAATCCACCTCTGATAACACCTGCCCTTCTACACACCGTCAGAGATCTGGGTGTCTCCTTGGATCCACAATTAAATTTCAAACACCACATTAACACATTTAATAAAGGGGAGTTTCTTTAAACTCCATATCCTCAAAAAAACTGAAACTTCTTCTCCATGTTCAAGATTTTCGCACTGTGCTCCAGATGACCATTCTATCAAAATTGGATTACTGCAACTCCTTACTCCTGGGCCTCCATTTTTCCACTATCAAACCCCTTCAAATCCTGCAAAACACTATGGCCAGGATTATAACACACTCGAAAAGGTGACCACATCACCCCCATTCTGAAGGACCTTCATTGGTTACCCATTTCCTCACGTATACGATATAAAACTCACCATCCTTCACAATTCCCCCTCTATAATCACAATCACTCTTGGCTCAAGGATGCGCCCCGCTTCCGCTCATCCAATCGTCCCACCAGAACCTCCCTTGCAGGTACCCTTCATACCCCCTCCCTTAAAACTGCACATCACTCCTTCACCAGAGAAAGAGCCTTTTCTATCGCCGGCCCCTCACTCTGGAACACCTTACCCACTGAACTCCGGTTAGAACCATGTCTGCGCAAATTCAAAAAAGGAATTAAGACCTGGCTTTTCAAACAGACTTACCCAGGCTCGGACCAAACCTAGCTTGCTGCCCTTCATACTGTATACAGCTTCTTTGCTGGCCTTTGCTCAAAGTAAAAGCACAGGCTTCCCTCTAGCCCTCAACTGTAAAACTTATAAGTTTTCTCACTCTTCTTCATAAATCATGTACTTCCCCAAGATCATTCTATAATTGCTATTATTGTATTTTCTCCTGCTTCTATATAATCAATTATGCTCCCCAGAGTGTACAGTTTAAATCTGCTATTATTGTACATATTCTTTGACTTTTTTATTTTACATTTGTTATTTTACTACCTGTACCTCCCCACGGTACTGTTCCTTTGTACCTCCTCCTACTGCCTTTTTTCCCTGCTGCCGCCCCATCTTTGCTTTTCTTGTCTGCTCCACCTTTCACCTCCCTGTTGCATTGTATTTTCTAACCTTGTTTCAATTAATTGTAAACCGGCGTGATGTTCACACGAATGTCGGTATAAAAAAGTTAATAAATAAAATAAATAAAAATAAGGAGGGTGTGTTGGTTCACCCGGATCAGGACGATTGGTTTATTCAAGCAGAGTCAAAAGTTCTTTGCGAGGCAGCGGTCGACAGATTCATGAGTCTACTGGAGTCCTTGGGATGGGTAATCAGACCAAAAGCAACCTTCTCCCATCTCAGGAACTGGACTTCTTAGGAGCCAGGTTAGACGCCCGTGTGGAGAAGGTGTTTCTTCAAGAGGATTGGATCTCCAAATTGATGCAGCAAGTCAGGTGGCTTTTGTGTCTTCCTCTCCCCAAGGCCTGGGACTATTTGCAGGTCCTAGGTTTTATGGCGTCCACCCTGGAATTGGTTCCGTGGGCATTTGCTCATATGAGACCTATACAGAGAGCATTACTCTCCCGTTGGGACCCGAAGTCTAAGGATTTCAGGCCCCCTTGCTGCTCACAGAGTCTGCCACATCCAGTCTTGGTTGGTGGCTGATTCTGGAGCACTTGCAGCACGGGGTGGACCTTGAGGTCCCTCAGTGGGTGGTAGTGACAACGGAGGCCAGCCTCTCCAGATGGGAAGCATTCTGCCAGTCGCGAGCTGTCCAAGGCCAATGGTCTTCTGAGGAGATGAGCTGGTCCATCAATCGCCTGGAAACAAGAGCAGTTCGTTTGGCACTGCGACAGTTTCTACTGATGGTGCGCAATCGGGCTGTCCGAGTCCTGTCGGACAACGCAACGACAGTGGCCTACGTCAACCGGCAGGGCAGTACCAAGAGTCAGCCGTGGCCACCGAGGCGGAGCAGCTCATGGTTTGGGCAGAAAGACATCTCGCCCTTCTGGCGACATCGCGGGCACAGACAACATGCAGGCGGATTATCTGAGTCGGCAGAGAATCGACCCAGGGGAGTGGGATCTCTCCGAAGCCATGGACCTCGTGGTTCGCAGATGGGGTCCCCCACATCTGGATCTGATGGCAACTCAAAGGAATGCCAAGCCCCTTGATTCTTCAGTCGCAGAAGGGACCATGGAGCAGAGGGAGTCAATGCTTTGGTGCTTCCATGGTCGACCACGGTTCTTCTCTATGCCTTCCTACCATGACCACTGGTCGGCAAAATGCTTCGCCGGATAGAGATCCATCCAGGGAAGGTAATCCTGGTAGCTCCGGAGTTGCCTCGGCGCCTGTGGTACACGGACCTAGTCAATCTCACGGTGGACGGTCCTCTGCGGTTAGGTCATCTTCCCAATCTTCTACGTCAGGGCCCTATATTTTTCGAGCAGGTGGATCGCTTTTGTCTAGCGGCCTGGCTTTTGAAAGGCGGCAGTTGAGAGAGAAGGGGGTATCAGGAGGACATGATTACTACTCTTCTCCAAGCATGAAGGCCTTCTACCTCGCTGACTTACGTTAGGGTTTGGAACGTGTTTGAATCCTGGTGTAAGGATCAGGGCGTTTTCCCCTGTCAGGTTTCCATTGCTCAAGTGCTAGCATTCTTGCAAAAGGGCTTATCCAAAGGGTTGTATTTCATTTCCCTGCAAGTCCAGGTGGCGGCTTTGGGGTGTCTTCTGGGTAAGGTGCATGGAACGTCTCTGGCGTCTCATCCGGATGTCGTCCACTTCCTTCAGAGGGCGAAGCATTTGCATCCCCCGTCTGTCCCATTTGTCCATCGTGGAACCTTAATCTGGTGCTCAGGGTCTTGTGTGAAGCCCCCTTTGAACCTCTGAAGCAAGCTACCTTAAAGGATCTCATGTTAAAGACTGTATTTCTCGTGGCTATTTGTTCAGCCCGCAGGGTATCTGAGCTTCAGGCCCTTTCTTGCAGGGAGCCTTTTCTGCATATCTCTGATTCTGGAGTCTCTCTTAGGATGGTTCCATCTTTTTTTACCGAAGGTGGTCTCCTCTTTCCACGTGAACCAGTCTGTATAATACTGTTCTTGATGGCGTCGCGCAATAATGCCATAGCGCAATGATTTTTCATTTGCAAAAGAGAGGTAGTAGCTAAAGGGATCAATGCCCTGGTTTTTCCATGGCCAACGGCAATTCTGCTGTACATGTTTCCTTCTTGGCCCCTCGTAGGCCGAGTGTTGAGGCTCATAGAGCGACATCCAGGCAGGGTGATTCTAGTAACGCTGGAGTGGCCATGGCGTCTATGGTTTGTGGATCTGATCCATCTCACCGTGGATGGACCCATCCGGTTGGGTCATTTGCAAGGCCTGCTAAGGCAGAGGCCTATCTTTTTGAATTGAGTGCATCGCTTTTGTCTCGCGACTTGGCTTTTGAGAGGAGATGTTTAAGGTCTAAAGGATACTCAAAAGCCATTGTGGCTACTTTGCTACAGGCAAGAAGACTTTCCATCTCGCTGGCTTATGTCAGGGTGTGGAGAGTGTTTGAGTCCTGGTGTATGCAGGAGGGCATAGATTCATTGCATGTAGATGTTCAGCATGTCGTCTTCTTTTTACAGCAGGGCGTGTCAAAGGGTCTGGCCTATAATTTAGTTTTGGGTGCATATGTCAGCCTTGTGTTTCCTTCTGGAGAAGTTGCAGGGAAAGCCTTCAGCTTCTCATCCAGACATACATCTTCTTAAGGAGGCCAAGCATTTACGACCGCAAGTTCAAAGGACATATCCCCCCTGGGATCTTAACTTGGTCTTGCAAGGGTTATTTGGTCCTCCTTTTGAGCCTTGTGGAGGGCTACAGTGAAGGACCTTACTTTGAAAGCAGTGTTTCTGGTAGTGATTTGTTCAGACAGATGGATTTCAGAACTTCAGGCCTTGTCCCGTAGGGAGCCATTTCTGATAATTTTGGACGATGGCATATCTTTGGGTACGGTGTCCTCGTTTTTGCCGAAGGTTGTTTCTTTGTTCCACCTCAATCAGACGGTGGAACTGCTGGCTTTTCCGAATTTGTCGGTGGACAGAGCACACGCGCGGGTGCCAGGGTAGGCAAGCTTTTGGTGAGAATGTATTATGAACGGGTCTTTTGGGGGCCTGCCCAGTATAGGGAAGCTTGGGTACATCCCACTTGTCTGGACTGATATGGAGTATGAACAGGAAAGGAAAATTTGGTTCTTATCTGCTAATTTTTGTTCCTGGAGTACCACAGATCACTCCAGAGACCCATCCCCTGAATTCCAAAAGACTGTTGCGATTGCAATAGGAGTTTTCTGCAGAATTTATTTCTGTATATAGTTGGATATTGGGGACTGAAAAGTTTTCAGTTCCTTGGTTGGATGTGAAGGCTCCGCTTCAGGGTGCTGCAACCCTAATTTTTCCATGTTCGCCCTAGTGGGGAATAGTTGTTCGTAGAGACTGGGAATCTGGCTCCACTTTGGCTTGGGTACAGGTCAATGCTGAAGGACTGCAGGAGGCACTCTGTTATGTAGCAGTGCCTGAAAAGTTTATTTTCAGCCTCCATCTGCTGGTAGGGATGCATAACCCTTGTATGGACTGATCTGAGGTATTCCAGGAACGAAAATTAACAGGTAAGAACCAATTTTCCTATCCTTTAGGATTAAGGGGTAATAAATTTCACCACCTTTACAGAGTTGAAATGTTTACCCAAAGAGCGGTGGAATATTTTACAAAAGGAGGTAGCCATGGTTACAACAGCAAAGTAATTAAAAATAAAAACAGTATAAAAGGCAGTGGCAATGGGGAAGGAGGCATGTGATGGAAGCAATCTGAGCAGTCGCTTCTGAGCAGATCTCTGCACCTGAACAGGAAAATATATCCAAATAGTCCCTTTTTTTGAAGTGTCGGATGAAGAGCAATGTCTTAAAATAGGCACAAAAAAAGACAAAGATCCACTATAAATATGGCTGCAGCTCTACGTACTCATTTATAAAGTAACATAGTAAATGTTGGCAGAAAAAGCCCAGATTGGTCCATCCAGTCTACACTAGTCTTCCTCCCACACCCAATTCTTTTACATGAACCTTCAACCCTTTTCCTACTGCCACCTTCCATGTCAATCTCAAGCATGCCCAGAACCTGTTAATGTGCTGGCCTCCACCATCTCTGCTAGTCGGCTATTTCAGGCCTTATCTTCCTCTTTGATTTTTAACAAGACCAGCTCTTAATCCAACAGCATTCTAACAATCCACACAGCCACCCAAACATCCAGTCAGTTCATGCTGGTTAGCCTGAGGCAGCAGTACCACAGTTAGAATTGTAACTGCCATTCCATCCAGGGTACCCACTGACTTCTTCAAAGCTTCCTGCACCCACACAACCCTACCACTTCTGTGCAGAGTACTCTAGTGACGTCTTAGAAGCATGATGTAGCCATAAACCGAATCAAATAAAACTTTATTTTTTACATGCTTTTCCAGAATTCTCCAATGTGATTTACAAACTAGGACAACATAATCATCTAAAATGTAGCTTGCAGACATTAAATAAAACCAATAAATAATCATAGTTCTTACAACACATTTACAAAAACACATTATGCTGTTGGTGAACCAGCGGAAGGCCAAGAGATGATGGCATCAGCTTAAACTGAGAAGAGAGTGGTGAGGGTACATGAGGGGGGAGTAGCAACAGAGCCAAACATGATTAGTGAGCAGGTACAGGACATAACCAGCACATCTTAGAATTTATGAAAGATGAAGCCCATTAATACTCAGTATCTGTAGTATACTTTTATACAAAAAGGTTGGCACTGTTATTGGAAGAATAAATGAGTTGGAGAAGCATGTGGGAGAGCTGGAAAAGGAGCATCAAACCTGGGAAGGTGTTCTTTGGCTTACTAAATGCATAAAATGTCAATAATAAGCTCTTGGAAAACTGCCTGAGAAGGAATAACTTGCAGATAATGAGCCTGCCAGAGGGGGTGGAAGGGGAGCAGTGCAGAGTACTTAGGTGTACAGCTAATCAAGAATCTGTTTCAGCTTGCAAGCTGTGCCAGCGCAAATCACAAGACCTCCTACAGCTGCCCCAAATGGGAAATATCTTCAGAATAAAGTATTCACACATTCTCTTCTCTATGAATGTAGTAGACTTGATCCAATATTTAAAAAAATGTGAAAAAAGATGCTGCATCTTCACAAAGAAGACGAGAGCAGTGCCTCATCAGGTGAACATTTTTGAAAGGCAGATCATCTCCTTAGTGATCTTGCAATCAGGGTATTCAAAGGGAATAGCAGAACATTTGATGTTAAGATGATCAAACCATGAAACAAACACAAAAGAACTCAGTAAAGACATTGGTTTTCTCACTCACTATTAGATATAAGCCTTTTCAACTGTAAAGCTTTATTATCAGTCACCAGGAGTTAAGTAGGGTCTGTGGCAGCACTGTGATCAAGTTGTCCTAAACTGCCAATAGTTTTTATGTTTCTGTGGTGCAATTAGACTCTAGGAAAAGTGAAGCTAAATGGAGAATGAACCTCACATGATGAAAAAACACTGCTGAGTTCAGTTTAGTTTCCATTCAAATGACAAGAGGTCAAGGTAATGTGACTAAGAAGCTCAAAGGTTATTTAGCCTAAGTAAGAGAAGATGGAGGATTGACTTCCTAGCAGTGCTCAGATGCACATAGGGTTATAGAGAGGTTGGAAATCAAGTTTCCATTTCCCCTAGGGGTCAGGTCAAGAAGTAATGAGCTTAAATTACAGATGTAGGAGAGACATTAGAAGGGTAGTCCACTGCTGAAACATATTACCCAGGGAGCTGGGGGATTCTCTGCCACTGAATGTTTCTAAGCGCAGGTGAGACATCTGTCTGGAATGATTACAAGTACAGCAGATCCTGCCTGGATACATGAGAAGTCCCTTCCAGATCTGCCTTTCTATTGTCTTAAACATGCTTACTAAATTGGAACATGTCAACTCACTGTGGTGCCATCATTTTTTCTCGCAAGATTATTATATCAGAGGAAACTGTTCAGAGAGAGAAAAAATAAGCTTAATTCATTTTTAATCATTTAAATCATGCAGCCATGAAGTTTCCTTATAGGCAGTCAGGGACTTTTGCTGGTTTATTATTGACATGTAGTAAATTCTAATCTTGTGCTTTTGAGAACTTGCATATATCCCCAATATGCTTTTTCCTTCCATCCATCTCTTTCTCTCTCTTCTTTTGTCCTTGTAGTTCTTTCTGGGGTCTATACAGATGTGGAAGCCTCCCTGAAAGAGATCAAAGACCTCCTGGATGAAAATGATCTACAAGAGAAGAGGCTGCAGGAAATGATAGGAAAGCAGGCTCAGCAGCAGACTGGCAGCCCTCCCTCTGCTGGGGTCACCGAAGTCACCAAGGAGTGGGCCAAGTACATGGAGGTGCACGAAAAGGCAAGCTTCACCAACACCGAGCTGCACAAAGCCATGAACCTGCATATCAGCAACCTCAGGCTACTGAGCGGCCCTCTGGAGCAGCTCCGGGCTGCCTTGCCCACTCCTGTACTCACTGAAGGTAAAGTGCATTCTGGGGCATGTTCTATGGTGGCAGAGTTCCTGTATAGGTGAGACACTGCTCTAGATTCACCAAGTCTGGCTGTCAGGGCAGTTAAATTTCAGATTCATGGAGTTTTGTTGGTTTTATTGTGATTTTAATTGATAAAAGTGAAGCCCAAGAATTAAGCACTGGTGACTTAACAGCCAATAATAAGTTTAAACAAAGAGTTTGGGGCACTCTGCCTCTAGGAATAAAGTATAGTAATCTGTCTCCGTGGACAGGCATAACAAACAAGCCACACAAGAAAGGATGATGTCATCTGAAAGTGCCGAGTCGGCCTATATTCTCTCCGAGTTCAGAAACTTCTTTGAGTTCCTTCGGCATAAAAGTTCCCATGCTAACATTGCCACGCACCCTCTGTCAGTCTGTTTTCATCCACTTTGTAAACAGTCAGATTTTCTCTGTTTGAATTGTCAGCATGACAATTCAAAGAAAAAAGAGAAGAAACAGAAAATTTCTACAGCAGAAGAGCATCTCACAATGCTGGTACAAGACCTTCCACAGAAAGAAAGGGAAAAAGCCTTTTTAAATCATGTGGAAAAATACCACCATAAGATGGCTTCAGCAAGCAAGCATGAGTGGTGCCTTCGTTACTTAGGCCCAGACCATAACAGCGCAAATAGTGGCCCTTTGGCAGAATGTCCCCAAGGGCACTAATATATTGAGACCTTGAGCTGAAATACACGTTTAAAAGCTCAGAGCCCAAAAGCTCAAAGCATCATAAGAAAAGAGTGATCCCTATCAACGGACACTTCTGCTCCGATGTAAAAAGGCATTGTGAAAAGCAGCCATACAATAGTGGTAATAACTGTTGATGCCAAAAAGTGTCAGCCCAGAGCCCTTGAGGTGTAAAAAAAAAAAAAAAAGGAATGATGCATAATTGGCACCAATGAAGAATGGCACAGACCGCTATTTGACCTGAGTCACCAGCGTTGAATAGCGCAAAAGCTTCTGTGCAGACAGTACATGCACAGAAGCTTTTGTCTGCCACAGGAGCATCAACATTGGAAAAGTCTGCTAAGCACAAGCATGCTTCACAATCAGCTGCATCTGAAAGCGCCCTGTCATCACCATGTTTGTGGCAACCAGAGGAACTACCTTCCACTAGTAAAAAAGAATCAAAATTTATTGTTTCCACATTATTAGAAGCTTTGGACAGATTTCATTGAGATTTGTTAAAGAATTACCAGTCAGCTATCCAGCATTCTAAAGCCCCTTTTAGAACGCTTAAGGGAAGAATTATGATCTAAGCAAAGGACAAATGATTGGAAGAACCCATTGAGGTGTTTTCAGAAGAAGAATTAAAATCACTTTCACCATAATTTATTCTGTCAAATTTAGAAGATTCTCAAAATTCGGATGACTCCTTACGGAGCTTCTACATCACTAGACGATAGCATTTATCCATAATTCATACAAAAGAAGTTTGAAACTATACCCTTCACTCTTCAGAAAAGAAAAAATGCCATGGAATAACAAGGAAGTCTTCAGTGCTTACAATACCAAGGCAGTTTAAGGCTGTACCTATGCACCATGCATTAACGAATATCCAGTCGAAAATATGGAAAGCACGCTATTCATTTACACCTGTAGCAAAAAATGTGGATTTCAAGTACAGAATACAAAACCGTCTGGGGAAATAATAGTCTAGCTGCTACATGACTCGCTAATTGTCGAATCAGTGATGATGAAAGCCAAAAAAGCCAAGACATTTTCCAGTATCTTCTGGGGGTCAAAGAATCTTTGACACAATAGGCAAGAGAGTATTCCAGGGTGCAACATTTCAGTCTAGAAATGAAGCACACCAATTGCAGATGATCCAGTACCTTTTCAACAATCTATAAATGCTAAAAGATAATGCAGGTAAACTACCAGAACCAGAGATGAAACAGGGATCTGGAACCATGAACCTTCATTTAAATCTACTCAGATTTGTTTTTATTTATTTTTTAAACTATTTATGTCCCCTTCTGGCTTGCTTAGCCACAGTCATTTCAGTGAGGCACCTTCCTGGGGTGCCACTCTCTAAGGATCCTTCCAAAACCCTGCAATTGTGGGCCTTAAATTCAATCCCTAGGTATTGCTGTTGCACAATGACTGGAGCTTTTACTCCCACCAACCCCACAACAGGGTCTGTGAATGCCACTTTTTCAACATCCCCATACCCAGCCTACCTGAGGAGTGAAGGACCTGAACTAAGAATTAAATTTGGGTTCTCTACATCTGCAGGCCCTGAGAGATTTTTTTATGCACAAAATAACAAATTGTAATATATTTTTTAATAAAAGTTGGTTGTTTTGGTTGGATATGATCTGGGACTTCTTTTTTTTTTTTTTTCCTGGATCATATTTGTGCAGTCCAGAACCTGTCTGGTAACACTTGCAGTAGGTGGAGAGGTTTTAACTGAGACCCTCAACTGTGCTATTTCATCCAGTCTAAATTTTTTTTTTTTTATTGTGTCCCAAGTTTTAACATGTGAAAGCTTAAGGGAAATCCATCTTCCTTCGAGTTTCTCTCTCAGCTCTAAATCACCTGGTCTGTCTGGCATGACTCTGTAGCTGCTGGATCCATGTGGTTCTGCCTAAGTAAGGATTTGTTTCCTTTCTTCCCTTTCTCGTAGATGACACACTAGTACTGCAGAACCTGAAGCGTATTCTGTGCAAGGTACAGGAGATGAAGGAGCAGCGAGTGTCCCTGGAGCAGCAGCTCAGAGACACCATTCAGAAGGATGACATCACCACGTCGCTGGTGACCACAGATCGATCGGAAATGAAGGTAAGTGGTCCAATGTCCATGATTCTAGGAGTTTCATAGCCCTGAGGGGAGCCACCTAAAGTGGGGAGAACACATGGTCTACTTAATATCGATCCCCAGAGCTGGAACAGACACTACGCAAAGCATTTCATTGGATAACAGACTTGGTGTCCTTTTTGTCGGATCTTCATTTCTCTGGAGAAGTATTGTGGGGTTCATTCTGTAAAATGGATAGTGTAGGGACTTTTGGCCCCTCTCCTCCACCACCACTTACAGAGGCAACCACTGAAAATGGAGATTGTGAACTGAATTGGTCAAAATGACATGGCACATGCACTGGGTGCATAAGTGCTCTTGGAAATATAGAGGTGAGGAGAAACTACCTGCAGTGTAAATCTCCTGATTTGGAGGCTCCAGCCACCCTATTATCCTGATAGCACTCACCTATCCTTATCTTTATCCCCCTAATACAATCTGTTCTCATTCCAGTCTGAATGCATGTACTCTTTGATTCTGACATGTCTGATAGAACATTTCATAGACTGACCATCCTCTGATCTCAGCAACACCCCATTCTCAGCTTCCCTGCATATCCACAGGCCCTACTTGACCTTGTCAAGTTACTTAATACTGTACTGTATGCTTTACATATACAATGTCCATCCCAGTCAGAAACCTAAAAACTGTTCTTTTCCTAGCATTCAGCCAGATGGACTCAGGACCAATGGGTTTATGCTCTCCTGCCAGCAGATGGAGACGGAGTCAGGTTTCAAAGCTGATGTCCCCTTAATACACCCCTGCAGTGACCTCCCTTCAGTATTTCTCCGTCTCCAGCAGATGTGGACATGCTTTCTCTATAGAGACCGCTGTACCTTTTAGAAGAAGAAATTCTACTTTTAAATTGGAGAAAAGATTGAGCCCCGCTCTCCTGCGGTGATACCTAAAGGTTCCTCCCCCAGTTAAGAATTCCTGAGATGATTTATGAGTTCCCTCAGAGGTGTTCCTTGGTCCGGTAGCCAGTTCCTGGTGTGGACTTTGCTGCTGAAGCAGCTGAAAGGCAGCGAGTGCAGGAAGCCGAGCGCAGCAGTGATGTCCAAAGCTCTCTCTCCCTGCAGCCGGAGACCGTCTCTGTACTCGGCCAATAAGCGCTGAGCCCAGGTAAGTTTAAAACACAAAAGATGATTTTTTTTTCCTGATTCATAGACATTGGAGGGGTTTCAGTAAGACTTCCTCCAGTCTCTGTGCTCTGTGCGCTGTACCGACATTCCCAATCCCGTTGGGGTAAGGGGACGCGGGCTTCCGAGCGGGTTGAGCAGCCCCCTGGTAGGCTAGGCCCTGCTTTAGGCTTGGTTGGCACACCGCGTGGTAGGCCGTGGCAGCGCCATCTTGCACGTGTTTTTGCGCCTGTATTACCCGCCATAGAGCTTTGGTGCACGCACTATGCGCATAATGCCACGCACAGGCTAGATGCAAAACTGCTTGCGTACATACGCGCGCAGAATACAAGTAAAGCTGGAAGTACAGGCTGTTTGTGCGCGCCTCACTGCAGCCGCATTGCGCCTGAAATCTGTGTGCATAAAATTTTAAGCACAAGCCGTCTGAGCACGCAGTTACTGTTTGTTTATTTATTTATTTAACACTTTTCTATACCGACCTTCATAGATAAAACCATATCGGAACCATTGGCAACCACTGTTGCCAATGGTTCCGGCAGCAAAGAAACATAAGCACCTTTCCCTCTGCGCTGCTTGTCATATTAGGGCTGCACAGTCTGACCTGGATTCTTGCTTATGTCAGCACAGTGAGGAAGCCCGGGGAGAGTTGGCCTCCCTGGACTTTGCTGAGCCTGGCTCCTCCCATTCAGAGGATGGGTCAGCCACAGCCTTAACAGGAAGAACCCCAGATCTGAGTAACCCCAGGACTGGCTCATCCATGGAAGAGGGAAATTTAGGGGCACATACCCCAGTACCTCCTGGGCTAGGCATGGACTTGGCCACATTCTCTTGGTTGGAATTCTTTCAAGGCCTTCAGGCTTTCGTAAAGGCGCATTCCCTGTACGTACCTGGATCAGTCCAGACCGTGGGTTATGTCCCCAATCCAGCAGATGGAGTCAGCCCAAAGCTTCGAGGGGGCGTCACCATAAGTACTACTACCCCCTCTGCAGGAGTTCAGTATCTTCTGACTCCAGCAGATGCGAGTAGGGGAATCTGGGCTTGCTCCCGATTTCCTATAACCTCTTTTGTTTCCCCTTGTTTAGGGCTTTCTTCTCTGTGTTGTTAGCTTTGGTTGGCTTGGATCAAGTTGTACTTTAGTTTAAAAAAAAAAAAAAAAAAAGGTTAATTGGTTAATTGGGGAGGCGTGGCTTCTTTGTTGTGCTGGCTCTCTGCCTCCCTTTTCTCCTCTCTCAGCGCTGGTCTGTGTCTTTACCGGAGTAAGTCGCTTTTCTGTGATTTTTCTTGGCTGTAATTTCTTTTTCAGCTAGGTAGATACGACTGCTGGTGAGACCGGCCTCCTAGCGTCTTCGCTCGCTCCCGCGGCCATTTTGCCGGCTCCTCGTGGGCAGCAGGGAGCAGGGAGAGCAATTTCGCCGGGTTGTGAGGCCAGGAAGGCCCCCCCGCGGCGCCGCTTGGTTTTTCTCGGCGGGTAGTGCAGGCCGTCCGGGGCCCCCCGCAGCGGCGCACCGTCTCGCGCCCCCCCCCCCCTCCCCGAGGCTGCCGAGTGCTTTTCACCGCCGGGGTTGTCTTTTCTTCGCGCTTGCTATGCCGCGGCCGTCGCGTTGCTCGGCCTGTGGCGAGCCAGGATCGCGCATTTCTAGGGAGGGCATCTGTGCTAGGTGCCTCCCAGGGGGGGAAGGCACGTCCGGGCCCCGCACTCATTTTTCAGCGTTAGCAGCCTTGCCCGGGCGGCGTGGGCCGGCCCCTCCCCCATTCCTGGCGGGAACGGCAGCCATTTTGCATGCGCTGCGCCCCGAAGGGGATCAGACGGTGCTGGGGGATGGGGATGCCTTGGGGACATAACCCACGGTCTGGACTGATCCAGGTACGTACAGGGAAAAGAAAATTATTACTTACCTGCTAATTTTCGTTCCTGTAGTACCATGGATCAGTCCAGACGCCCACCGCATTTGGGTCTTCATCCTGCTCAGCTGTCTTTGGTGGCTGATTCGACTCAGCTGTTATATGGTAGTGTCTTTTCTACTGTTTTTCTCTCACGTGTTCCCTGTTTCACTGTTTTGTGACTGTTTTCTTAGGGGTCGACACGCGATGTGACCTCCCATCCGTTGGTGGGACGGTACAGTTTCTCTATTTAAAAATTCAGCGGCTTATTGTTGCCGTCTTGTTTAAACTTGATCCAATTCAGGGGTTTCTGTTTCCTCGGGCTTTGATATTCTCGATACTGAACTCCTGCAGAGGGGGTAGTAGTACTTATGGTGACGCCCCCTCGAAGCTTTGGGCTGACTCCATCTGCTGGATTGGGGACATAACCCACGGTCTGGACTGATCCATGGTACTACAGGAACGAAAATTAGCAGGTAAGTAATAATTTTCTTGTCTGCTACCTCACTTGCCCCTGTACGGACGGAACTTCAGCCAGTAAGCCAATCCTCTCCCAGTCCTATCGGCAGACCTCGAAGCATGCCTAGACTCACCAAGGGTATCCGTGGCAGGGGCTCGAACAGCACAGACAAAGAGGATCCAGATTCCTTGGAAAATGGGGAAATCCCCCCTGGTTTAGAACCATATCGGACCATGTTACAATTTTTCCATAGAGATGAATTTCCAGCCCTGGTTTTCTAGACCCTGAAGATGCTGGGAGTTCCTGGGGTGAACTCTGACAGAATCAAAGAAGAATCCCATTCTGATTTCTCTACAGAAAGCCTCTTGCTATTTTTCAGTACTGGAAGCCATCCAAGAATGGGATGTCCAGAAGCAAGTTTTAAAAGTGGACAAGCGTTATTTATTTATTTATTTATTTATTTATTTCACATTTTTTTATACCGAGCTTCATGGTTGAATACCATATCAGATCGGTTTACATCGAACGAGGGATAGAAACTTGTAACAAAAAACGGAACAATAAGTTATAATCAGAAAGAGAGCAAGAAAGTTACATTGAACAAGGACTATAAACTTGGAGGCTTTACAGCTTGGAAGTAAATAGAGTAAAAAAGGCCCGAGTAGGGCCATAATTTAAAATCAAAAGTCATAAGATAGTTTAATTGCGGAGGTATTGGATAAGAGGCATCTCACAAAGAAGGCATGGTTCCATGGCTCGTGAGTAGGATGGTAGATTATTGTGTGTCTGAAGGATCCAAGAAGGCTAGTCGGAACAGCCAAGTCTTAAGTTTTTTTTTAAAAGTTAGTAGGCATGATTCCAACCTGAGTTCTATAGAAGCTCTATACCCACTGGATCTAGCAGTGAGAGAACGTTTGTGTTTCCCTAAAGTGGATGCGCTGGTCTGTGCCGTCTCTAAGCAAGCAACTGTCCCAGTGGAGGGGAGGAGCAACCTTAAAGGATGCGCACATAGGCGGATAGAGTCCATTCTTAAACAGGCCTTTGACGCAATAGCAATGACCTTACAGATTGCTTTTTGTTGTCCCCTGGTAGCTCGTTCGTGCCTGCTCCTCTCTTGGAAGGTGGATAACTCGGGGGTGAATTCCAGAGCAGTTATGGAACCCGCTGCCACCTTTTCAGCTGACACAGCAAATGCAACCTCCAAGGCAAATCTTACAAAGATGCCCTTTAAAGGATCACTCCTCTTAGGAAGTGAATGGAAAAAGCTGGCCAGTAAATGGGATGAATCTCCAGTACCCCGGCTACCAGAAGATAAGAGAAAGCAGTTACGGCACCCCTCGCCCATGAAGGGTTGATCCGGTAGCTCCCAATGCTTTTGCCACAACAGAAACTCGACATTTCAGAGGTCTCGGTCCTTTGGGAGATCAGTTGTTTCAGAGTCGGCAGCCCAGAAGAGGGTCAGGCTCGGGTTCAGGTTTGTTCCAAATCCCCCAATGAAATTTTGACGACCCACCCTCAGAACAAGGAGATAGGGGGTCAATTGTCCCTCTTCTACCAACGGTGGGTTATGATCACTTTGTACTGGAGGTCATACGAGAAGGATATGCGCTGGAATTTTGCAGCAGTCCTCTGGAAGTATTCATGATATCTCCTTGCTGTTCCCAGCACAAGAAGCAGGCAGTGGTGACTGCCCTGTTAAGGTTCCTCAGGTTAAGGGCTATAATCCCAATACCAGTGCCCCAGGAAAAAGCAGGACATTATGCCATCTATTTCATTGTACCCAAGAAAGAAGATTCCTTTCTCCCAATTCTGGACCTCAAGAGCGTTAACTGACATCTATGATTGATTCATTTTCACATGGAAACCCTATGCTCCTTGATAATGGCTGTACGATCGGGAGAGTTCTTAACCTTCTTGGACCTATCCGAGGCCTACCTCCATATTCCAATCCGGCAAGAACCTAGTTTCCTATGCTTTGTGGTACTGGGTTGCCATTATCAGTTCCGGGCACTGCCCTTTGGCCTGGCTTCTGGCCCCAGAACATTTTCTAAGATTATGGTGGTAGTAGCGGCAGTGTTGAGAAAAGAGGGAATCTTGGTGCACCCATACTTGGACAACTGGTTGATCTGGGCAAAGTCCATAGAAGAGAGTCTCCGGGTAACCAACAGGGTGGCCTCTTTGCTTCAGGAACTCAGTTGGATCGTAATCCTGGACAAAAGCAGTCTCAAATCCTCTCAGTCCTTTGAATATCTGGGATTCCAGTTTGACACCAAGCAGGGCAAGGTCTTCCTCCCAACCACGCGGATAAGGAAGTGATGTCCCAAGTGCATCTGTTGATGAACATGATAAGCCCGACGGTGTGGAGCTATCTTCAAGTCCTTGGTTTGATGGCGACATGGTGGGTGGAAGCAGGGTGAACCAGCTTTGCGAGCTATCATGTTTCGCAGGAATAAGGAGGTGGTCACTGGAGCCTATGTGGTGGCAGAAAAGCCATTACCTCTTCAGGTTAAAGCTCATTCATTAGGGCTCAGGCAATCTCATGGGCGGAAACGAGACTGCTGTCTCCCGTCGACATCTGCCGAGCAGCGACGTGGACCTGCTTGCACACTTTCTCCAGGTTCTATCGCCTGGACATTCAGGCCCTGGAGGATGCAGCCTTTGCAAGAATGGTGTTAACTGGACCACAGGCAGCCTCCCATCCCGATTGGGAGTAGATTTTGTACATCCCATTAGTTCTGAGTCCATCTGGCTACACACTAGGAAATGGAGAAACTACTTACCTGATAATTTCGTTTTTCTTAGTGTAGACAGATGGACTCAGCATCCTGCCCACAGCTGCCCAAGAACGGTGCCAAGGATTCGCCCATGGAGTGGATGTCTATTCTAAGAGATTATGGGTAAGCTGTCATCCAGTCCCGAGATCAGGGCATCTATAGTCTTACTGTGATTCAATGTTTGTTTGGTTGAGTACAGTTATGATTATCCGTTTCTAATCAAGTTTTTTCAAAGGAGCTATAAATTTAATCCAAACGCCCTATTCTCCTTTGTTGCAGAACTCACAAAGTCCCCCTTTCCTGCCTCCCAAGAAGAAAACAGCATAGAGAAATGTGAGAAACTAGCAGACTACTTTAAAAATAAAATTTCCAAAATTCTAACTCGACTCCCCTCCAATCCCGCCCCACTACCTATCCAACAAAGTTAATCTAGACTCCCTTGACCTTACCACCTTGAAGGAAGTTGAATCCATACTAAAAAAGATGCGACCGGCCACCCATATCGCAGACGCCATCCCATCAAAAATTCTCCTCACCATTCCATCTGCCATTGCAAAACCATTAGCAGATATTATAAACTGCTCCATCACCTCCGGGAAAGTCCCCGACCCACTTAAACTTGCCATCATGAAGCCACTACTAAAAAAACCCACCCTCGACCAAAATGACCCTGCAAACTACAGGCCCATTTCCAATCTGCCTTCTATATCCAAAATCATGGAGAAAGTGGTCAATACGCAACTCACCGATTTCCTAGAAGAAAACAATATTTTACACCCCGCTCGATATGGCTTTCGTAAAGATCGAAGCACCGAAAAACTCCTACTTGCAATAACAGATACTATCCTCAAAGGCATAGACCACGGCCAATCCTACATACTTGCTCTTCTTGATATATCAGCCGCTTTCGATACCGTGAACCATCAAATCCTAATAGCACGCTTAGCGGAGATAGGCATCTCAAATACAGCCCTATCCTGGTTCTCCTCATACCTTGACCACAGAAAATACTTAGTCAAGATTGATAATTTCAAATCCGCTCACATTCCCCTCACACAAGGCGTACCCCAAGGCTCCTTTTTAACGTCCACCCTCTTCAATATATATCTACTCCCACTCTGCCACTTACTCTCTAAATTAGGACTAAAATTCTTCTTATATGCAGACGATGTACAAATACTTAACCCCATTCAGAAATCCCTCTATGAAACCCTACAGCACTGGGAAACATGTCTGACAGCTATCAATTCCCTCCTCTCCAAACTCCACCTTGCACTCAATGCCTCAAAAACTGAAATCCTCATCGTAACAAATCAACCAATCGACTCGATCCACCAAATGATTCAAAACGCCTCACAAACTTACACACTACCGCCCAGTGTCAGAGATTTAGGAGTCTCTCTAGACAATCAACTAAGCTTCAAATCCCACATTAAATCGCTTCTAAAAGGGGGTTTCTACAAACTCCAAACCTTCAAAAAACTGAAGCCCCTCCTCCACGCCCATGACTTCCGCACTGTTATGCAAACCACCATACTATCAAAACTCGACTATTGCAACTCCCTTCTCTTAGGTCTCCCAGCCTCCACTATTAAACCCCTTCAAATCCTTCAAAATGCTATGGCTAGAATCTTAACAAACACTAGAAAAACTGATCATATCACTCCCATACTACAAGATCTCCACTGGCTCCCCATTACCTTCCGTTCCCAATACAAAACACTCACCATTCTCCATAACACGTTATACAAAAACAACTCCCCCTGGCTTGAAGATATGCCACAATTCCGTCAGACCAATCGCCCCACTAGAAACTCCCTTGCTGGCATCCTCCAAACCCCCTCACTCAAAATTGGTCACCTTACTACCACCAGAGGTAGAGCCTTCTCCATTGCTGGTCCCACCCTCTGGAACTCCCTTCCCGCCAAACTCCGCTTAGAACCATCCCTGAGCCATTTCAAAAAAGGAATCAAGACATGGATCTTTAAACAGGCTTACCCCAACTCCTCTCAATCCTAGTCTTTTACCTCCCCTGAACCACTTCAGCTCCCGCCCGGCCCACTTTCCTTCTCCTTGACCACCCCCTTACCACCCCTGTACCCTCCCTGCCCCATCCTCTCCCTGCCCCATCCCCTACTCCCCCTTCCCCCGCAAAGTTAAGACCCTCCCTGCCCCTTCCCCTGCAGCCTCCCCCCACCCCGCCCTCTCATCCCCTAGCAACTTTTCCTTGAAAGTACCCTTGTTCCCCTTGCCCCACCTTCGTCCCCCCCCCCTTCCCCCCCCCCCCCCCCCGGCTTTTCTCCCTCCTCACTCCCTCCCCCCCTGCCTCCCCCTGCCCCTGCTTTTAATTGTACATAGGTGCACTTGCTTCCTTTATATTGTTTATAAGTTCATATGCCTATCTAATCTTGATATGGATAATCAAAATCCACTTTGTTCAACAAAGTTGTATTTCTGCTCGTTGACTCTCTCTCACTGTACTTTCGTATATTATCTAGTTAGCCTTCTATCATCATTCATTGTAATTTCCTTTCACAGTTACCTGTAAACCGACATGATGTGTCCTACGAATGCCGGTATATAAAAAGCGTTAAATAAATAAATAAAGGTATATCCACAGTGGCTTTTGAAGAGAATACTGAAGGGCTGAGGTCATTGCAGGGGTGTATCTAGGGTGACATCAGCTTTGAAACCTGACTCCATCTCCATCTACTGGCAGGGGAGCATAAACCCATTGGTCCTGAGTCCATCTGTCTATACTAAGGAAAACAAAATGATCAGGTAAGTAATTTCTCCAGTTTTGACTCTTGAAAATGCAGTGGAACAAATGGAAGGAGCTTGGAATCTTGAAGGCACCCCAGGTATACCAGGGTTTTTCCAAGCCCTGTAGGAAGTTAAAACGGCTCATCCCACCTGTGCCTCTGTGGTTGCTCCTTGGAGGCGGAGATGAGTAGCTTCATTTCTCTGTATTTTGCAGAAAGTGTTTGTGGAGGAGCTGAAGAAGTATGACCAAGTTAAAGTGTACATAGAGCAGAACCTAGCAGCCCAGGAGAACATCCTCAAGGCCTTGACAGATGCAAATGTCAAGTATGCAGCTGTGAGGAAGATCCTGACGGAGGCTGAGCACAAGTGAGTCTTCTGTGCCTTTTTCCTCAAGATCTCAAGGCCAGCATCAATATGGACCACGGTTCACTTCCACAGGAAAGTGGCAGCATGTCTTATGTCCAGTTATCTAACATGCCTTCCTACTGTCATCCAAACTTTTTCTCCAACAGTCCTGCTTCATGTATCCCCAGTCTTCATCTGACACCTTTCCTTTTGAGCATCATTTGGCTCATAGTCTAAGACCATCAAGATGCAAGGAGAGCATTTTGTTTCACTTTATTCTTTTCCCTCTTTCTGGAAGAATGAAATCTGGTCTTTTGTTGATGTTAAAATGAAAAATGAAGCACTAATTTGGAATCACTTGTGCTGCTGGTAGGATGAGACCTCTGCATGCTTTGCTCCTTCCCTTGTGATAGTGGCCCTCTGACTTCAGTAGTATTGTTTGCCTTGACCAACAAAGGAAAGAGCCATTCCGCTATTGCTTTACTTTCCCCAGGATTTGTCAGCATGTTACATTTTGAAATGATCGGTTTGTAGTTTTAACCAGCCACAGAAAATGGAATATGAAATATGCAGTATCTGTTGCCATTAAAAAATAGTCTTACTTTGAATGAAAGTTGTAGATTGTGAACCCGGGTTTCTGTGTCCCTTGGTAGTAATGCAGTGTGCAAAAAGAAGGGTCAACCAAGAAATGGGGCAGAGGGGAGAATACAGAAGGGTGAAAAGTTGTTTTCATGGTTCCGTTAGGCTCCAGAGGGACAATACTGCATGTATTCTTCTACTTGATTCTGAAACATTTACAGCCCCTTAGTGAGAGCCCCAAGAGATCTTGAAGTTTGGTCTGACTTGTGGAAGTTCATGTTTGGCCTTGGGCTGACTAATATTTACATATATCTAATCGCTAACCTTAGGAGGTAAGCTTGGACTGGGAATCAAATACCAGTTCATCTCTATTACTGCTTATTTGTATATTGCTACAAAACATATGTAGCACTTTACAGATGTGTGAAAGAGTGTGACACTGCTCATGGAGCTTGCAATAGGAGGTTTCAGCAGATAAATGTATTTCAGTTTTCAAAAGGTGGGATTTTTAGGTGGGCTTCCAATCTGAATATTGATGGAGAAGGCGCGTGATGCACCCCGTCAGGAAGGCTGTGCTAGATGTACTGCATAGCAAGGTGGAAAGCATGGAGTCGATTGTTTGGTGATGGAGAGAAGAGCGGCAGCTTGCCCGATGAATGAAGTTGACGGAGGGGTGTAGGAGGGAGAGGAGAGATGAAGTGCTGTTTTAGGTCTGTTCACTTCCCATGGCTGTCTATCCCTGCCAGCTGACTTCCTACTGCCATCTGCCCCTACCCGACCACGTCCCTTTGGCCATTGTCTGTCCCTGCTATCCTATCCTCCTCCAGTCTTATTTCACTGCCAGCTCTTTAGCCAATCAACAGACTCCATTATTTTCTAAAGCTCTTGTGTATATGTGTCCTCTTTTTTTTTTTTTTTAATGGTCTGACTGCATGGTTTGTGGACATGCCTTTCACTCCCTTCTAGGTGGAACAATACTGTGCAGACACTCGTATCCTCGTATGAAGCCTATGAAGACCTGATGAAAAAATCACAGGAGGGGAAAGACTTCTATGCTGATCTGGAAAGCAAAGTAGCCAAGCTCCTGGAGAAGGCCCGAGCTATGTGTGAGGCTTGCGAATCCAGTCGGCAGCAGGTTTTAGAAAAGTGAGTCCTGTTCTGGGCTACAGGTGCCCCAGGAACCTTCTTTCCTGAATGATTTAGCTTCTTATTTATAGGACTTTGATTCCAAATTACTTTAAACGTAGCATAAGAACTGCCAAAGGTTTGTCTAGTCCCACATCCTGTCTCTGAGGGCAAACAGCGGGTGTATAGGGGAGCTGTTTATGTAGCAGGACTAGGTTTCTCCATCTGTTGTCATACCCATCTAGGTTCTGGTAAGTATGGTTTAGGAACGCCTTGAATCTAGATGACATCCCTGACTGATGTTAAAGAATCTGTATTTGATGTACTTTCAATAAAGAAGTCTAATCCCTTCTTTAAACTCATTTAACCTTTCTGTCTCCAAAACTGCTCTGACAATGGATGCCACGGTTTTCTTGGCTTTGTGAAGAAGCCCTGTTTGTTGTTTTGTTTTGGTTTTTTTTTTTTAAACTGTCCCATGATCATTTCATCGCATGCCCTCTAGTTCTTATTTTGATAAGGGGCTGAAATTAGCATTCCTGTTCATATCCAGATCAGTCCAGACAAGTGGGTTTTGGATCCCTACCAGCAGATGGAGGCAAAGAACAAAACTTTGAGGCACTGTTGCACAACCAAGAGTGCCACCTGTAGTCTCTCTGTATTTCTCGGTCTCCAGCAGATGGTAGAGATGCAAACCTGCAGTTCTGACAAAGATTAAATTTAGTTAGAGAAGTTTTGATTCAAGAAGTTGGATCAGGCTCTCCGAGGTGTAAGGTACCTTTGTGGACCATCCCTTGGGTTGAGCCGGGTGACCGGGGGGTTGGAAACCCCTGACTGCTATAACCCGCTGGTTCCGGAGATCTTGATAGCCAGGGGACTAGCTCCCTCTCTACCTCTGAGGTCTCCTCCTGTGAGCCACTGTCTTCTGAGCAGGGAAGTACTCTGTGTGTTGTTTTTCTTCTAAATTAAATTAAAAAAAAAAAATAGTTGTCCCAGCTTAGGAGATTGTCAGCAGCTTGGCGACTGGGGCGTTCAGCAGGAAGGAGAGCAAGAGGAGCCTGCAATTTTTCCCCAGCAGGGAAAGTTTGCTTTTCTGTGTGAAGTTTGCCACGTGCCGCTTGGGCTGACGCGTCTGCGCAGCTCAGCAGGGCAGCCACAGGTGTGACCTGCTTTAGAGTTGGTGCGCTCAGGCCAAGTTTTGCTGTGACCGTGTAGGGGATGGCGCCTAAGCCATGCATGGCAGCATGCAGAGCGTGTGGGCTCTGGTTGGCTAGGCTTAATTCCAGGTCCCTCTGTACCAGCTGTGCATCAGGGGAAGAGGAACCACTGCAGGAGAAGAGGGTGGCCTGGTATTTGGAGGCCGTGGCTGCCCACTTTTGCAGCCGTGCCCGCGGGGGATCACTTCCAGGGGGCTCTGGCCTGTAGGGAGGCCGGAGATTCCCCTCTTCCCCCTCTGCCCTGTGGTGCAGGGTTCTGAGAGGGATCGGGTTTGGGGAGCGGATTCGGAGGACAGTCTGCTTGCACAGGGAGCCCAGGATCCAGAGGCGTTTTCCCCGGAATTGTCCTGCTTTTCATTAGAGTCTTTCTGGCAAGGAAGGGAGCAGGAGGGAAGAGACCCAGAGAGAGGCAATCTGGTGCCCCTTCCAAAAGGCTAAGGATGGTTTCTGCAGGAGGTTCAGGAGATTTGCTGAAACATCTGGGTCTGCATCGTGCAGAAGCGGAAGTAGAATCCAGGGATCTGGATGACTCCGATGATATGCAGGACGATTCTGCATCCCCGTAGGGTCCAGTGATGGAGGGAGATGACCCTTGGGTGGTCCGCCTGTTTAAAAAGGAGGAGCTATGCCCTCTAATCCTTCAAGTGATGGAGGAATTAGAAGTGAAGATGATTCAGGAAGAGTCCGATAATGGAGTGAATCCGGTCCTGGATGGGCTGCGTGGTCGTCCTAGTGCCTTTCCATTACTGAAGAAGATTCAGAAGCTGATAAGCTGGGAATGGGACTTCCAGGAAGCAGGCTTGAAAGTTGGTAGGACTATGGCAAAGTTTTATCCTTTTGATGGAGGAGGCCTTAAGATTCCTAAGGTGGATGCTGCGTTATCTGTGGTGACTAAGAAAATTATGATCCCTGTGGTGGGTTCAGCCGCTTTGAAGGATTTACAGGACTGCAAGTTGGAGATTCAATTAAAGCGCATGTTTGGGGTTTCTGTCTTGAGTCTCCGTGCCACAGTTTGTGGCAGTATGATGCAGCATGCCTTCTTGTGCTGGATTCAGAAGGCACAAGAGCAGGGTTCTGCCGGAGCGCTCTGTCTTCTACTTTAGGCACAACTGGAAGCTGGTGTGGCGTATGTGGCAGATGCACTGTATAATTTGGTGTGTACTTCCGCTAGGAGCATGGTCTCAGCAGTGGCAGCATGCAGACATTTGTGGTTGTGCAATTAGTCGGCAGACATGTGGTCAAAGTCCGAACTGTGTAATCTTCCTTTTTAAAGGGAAGCTTTTGTTTGGGAAGGATTTGGATCAGTTAATGAAGTCTTTGGGGGAGTCCAAAGGGAATAGGTTGCCTGAGGATAAGAAGAGCACTAAGAAGGTATTTCCTACTCTGTCCCATTTTCAGTATACTTGGAGATTTCGTTCAAGCAAGGGGGCTCAGTTTTGGGGTCAAAACAGTCTTCGGGAAGACAGCAGTCCTTTCAGGGCTTCCGCAGATCCTCCTGGGATGGGTGCCTGTCAAGGGATCGGTGGAGGAAAGTCAGCACAATGAAGCTAGGGTTTCCCCGCTCCTTGGTGGAAGCGGTAGGGGGCAGGTTGTCCCGCTTTTACGAGGAGTGGGTCAAGATTACCTCGGACTGGTGGGTTCTGGAAGTAGTAAGAGACAGCTATGCCTTAGAATTTTCACGCCCAGTCAGGGAGGCCTTTCTAGAGTCCCACTGCTAGTCTCAAAATAAATGGGAGGCAGTAAAGGGGGCTCTACAGAGTTTTCTAAGCATGGATGCTATAGTTCCAGTCCTGCTGGGTGAACAAGGATGGGGGAGATACTCCATTTATCTTATGGTTCCAAAGAAGGAGGGCACCTTCATTCCCTTTCTGGACTTGCAAAAGGTAAACATGGCCTTGTGGGTTCCACGTTTTCACATGGAGACATTGTGCACAGTGATAGCAGTGGTCTGCAGAGGAGAGTTCCTGGCGTCACTGGACCTGACCGAAGCTTACTTCCATATTCCTATTTGAAAGGACCATCAGAAATTTCTGCAGTTCATGGTGCTGGGGCAGCACTTCCAGTTTCGAGCTCTCCCCTTTGGGTTGGCTATGGCGCCCCGAATATTCACCAAGGTGTGATGGTGGTTGTAGCCACTGCCTTTGAGACAAGGGGATTCTGGTACATCTTTATCTGGATGACTGGCTTATTTGGGCAAAGACTGAGGAGGAATGCGGTCAGGCCGTTCGGCGGGTGATAGACATCTTCAGTTCTCTGGGTTGGGTGATAAATGTTGCATAGTCACCTGATTCCAACTCAGTTGTTGGAATATCTAAGAGCATGTTTCGATACCCAGAAAGGCAGAGTATTTCTGACAGTGTTGTCGAAGTTGCAGGCGCAGGTGATGCATCTGTTGCATCTGTCAGTACCAATTGTCTGGGATTATTTGCAGATGTTTGTTTCCATGGCCTCGACTTTGAATTTGGTTCCATGGGCCTTTGCTTACATGCGTCCTTTGCAAAAGGCACTTTTGTCCAAGTGGAATCCGTTGTCTGAGGAATATCATCTGCCGTTACCTCTGTTAAGAGGTAACGGTAGGTCCAGTCTTTCGTGGTGGTTCTCTCGGCACAATCTGGAAAAGAAAGTGGATCTGGAGGCCCCGGACTGGGTGGTGGTGATCACAGATGCCAGCCTCAAGGGCTGGGAGGCAGTGTGCCTGGGACAGTCTGCCCAAGGGCTTTAGTAAACAGCGGAGGCGTCCTGGTCTATCAATCATCTGGAGACTTGGGCGGTCCGCAGGACCCTGGAGGCATTTCTGCCCTGGATCAAAGGTTGGATGGTTTGAATTTTTTTCGGACAATGCAACAGTGGCTTATATCAATCACCAAAGAAGGACGAAGAGTCACATGGTGGCTCGGGAGACTCAGCAGCTGTTTGTGTGAGCGGAGCATCATCTCGAGGGAATTGCCGCATCGTGGGAGTGGACAACATCAGGTGGATTTCCTCAGCAGGCAACAACTAGATCCGGGGGAGTGGTAATTGTCCCTAGAAGCCTGGGATCGCATTTGTGCCAGGTGGGGTGTTGCTTAGTTGGACCTCATGGTCAGGTGGGCCAACGCAAAGGCGGCAAGATTTTTCAGTCACAGAAGGGAGTTTGGCTCGGAGGGGCTGGATGCTCTAGTGTACCCATGGCCGACGGGAGTTCTTCTGTATGTGTTTCCCCCTTGGCCACTCATCGGTCGAGTCTTGCAGCACATAGACATCTAGGGAAGGTGATGCTGGTGCTGTCAGAATGGCCATGTGCTGGGGGATAAGCTCCTGGGTTCAAGCCCCCAGATATAATCCCAGTAAATGTGTGTGTTTATATGGGATAAGCCCCCCAGCTCAGAGACCCAGGGCAGGATACCAGTGTGCATGGTCCAAATCCGTAACACCATGTCAGCTGTGGTTCGTGGATTTTGGTGTATCTTGCGATAGACAGGCCTCTCAGGTTGGCTCACCTGCCAGGGCTGCTGCATGAAGGACCCACATTTTTGGATTGTTAGGATCGCTTTTGTTTTGCGGCTTAGCTTTTGAGAGGCGGCGTTTGTGACTGAAGAGATATTCGGAGCCAGTGATTTCCTCCTTACTTCAGGCTAGGAGGCCTTCTATTTCTATAGCATGTGTCTGGGTCTGGAAGGTGTCTGAGTCCTGGTGTCTTCAGTAGTGGATGGATCTCCTGTCTGTGGGCATTCCTCACATTTTGTCCTTTCTGCAGCAGGGCTTGTCTAAGGGCCTAGCCTATAGTTCACTTCGCGTCCAGGTTTCAGCCTCTGGCTGCCTTAGGGGCAAGTTACGGAGAAGGGCTTTGGCTTCACATCCCAATGTAGTTCACTTGCGGAAGGGGGTAAGCATTTGCAAAATCTGCCCAGATTGGAACCGCAATTTAGTGTTCCGGGTGCTCTGTGGGGCGCCTTTTGAGCCTTTAAAACAAGCTTCTGTAAAGGATCTGAAGTTGAAGACAGTATTTCTGGTGGTCATATGTTCAGCCCGACTGATTTCGGAGCTTCAGGCTCTGTCTTGTCGGGATCCTTTTTTGTGTATTGTCTGATAGGATGACGTTGCGTATGGTCCCCTCCTTCTTGTCGAAGGTTGTTGTTTCTTCCTTCCATGTGAATCAGACAGTTGAGCTTCTGGCGTTTCCAGAGTGGTCTAGGGAGTCTCCGCAGGTTAGAGATCTTCATCTTCTGAATGTGAGTTGCACTCTGTTGTGTTATCTAATGGTTTTGGGCAGTGGGATCACCTGTTTGTGTTGATCAGTGGAGCAAAGAGAAGAGAGAAAGCTTCTAAAGCTATGATATCTCGATAGCAGAAGAAGGCCATTTGATCGACTTATATTTGTAAGGGCCATGAAATTCCAACAGGCCTGAGGGTGCATTCTATAAGAGAGCAGACAGCCTGTTAGGCGGAGTGTCATTTGGTATCTCCCCAAGAGATATGTAGGGCCACGGTGTGGTCCTCACTTCATACTTTCACCAGGATGATCCTTCCTTTGGTGAGAGTGTTCTAAGAGCGAGTCTTTCGAGTTCCCACCCAGTGAAGGGGTGCTTAAGGTATATCCCACTTGTCTGGACTGATCTGGGTATGAATAGGAAAGGAAAATTGGTTCTTACCTGCTAATTTTTGTTCCTGTAATACCACAGATCAGTCCAGAGACCCATCCCCGTTGGCTGCCGAAAGTCTGAATTTCCTGATAGTTGAGGAACCATATTTTAAAAATTTGTTGAGTTAAGCAGTTAGACTATTTTTGTTACCTGGAAATATGAGAAGCTTCAGTTCAGGGGGTTCCAACCCCGAGTTGCCTGAAAAGGGCTGTAGGGACTAATCTTTGGCTTGGTTACAGGTCAGTACTGAGGGACTGCAGGTGGCACTTTCTGATATGTAGCAGTGCCTTAAAGTTTTGTTCTCTGCCTCCATCTGCTGGTAGGGATGCAAAACTCACTGGTCTGGACTGATCTGTGGTATTACAGGAACGAAAATTAGC
Organism: Rhinatrema bivittatum; assembly: GCF_901001135.1. NCBI lineage: Eukaryota > Metazoa > Chordata > Amphibia > Gymnophiona > Rhinatrematidae > Rhinatrema > Rhinatrema bivittatum. Next base: position 57,110,650 of record NC_042616.1, on the reverse strand, counting down.
AGATGAAAACCAATTTTCCTATATCTGGCAGTGATGGAAATTTCTAGCAGGAAAAAGAACAGTTGAAAATGACTCCATTTGTGAGTGGCAGGAGAGAAGCCAGCATGCTGAGGTCTGGGATGTGAAAGGGAGGAAATGGGGGGGGGGGGGGGGGGGGGAGCTCAGTCCACTGCTCGCTTGAGATAAATCGCTGACTTCATTGAGACAACAGAAGATTATCGCTGGGCATTAGGAAGGGAAGAAGGTGTTAGCTGCATAGGGAGCGGTCGGGAAGAACGGATCTTGTGTTTGGATAGTTTAAAACTGCTCTTGTCTTCTTCAATAATAAGTAAGGCGTTGCCGAGTCCACAGGTACTTTCCGCCTGCGTATTTTGCATCTGTTTTCAGAGTGAAGGTCCACGCATCCTTTCACTTTGAAAGTTGCTTAACGAAAAAGTACCAGCAGAAATTTGCACCTGCTTTTTCTTCGGGTACTTTTTCCAACTAAAACAAAATGCAAACTTCGGGAAAAACAAAACACTACTATGCATGTTGTAATCCCTGCCCATGGGAATGTCTCTGCAGGAAGGGTGGCTGGTTTTTAAATAGATATGAATAAATATACAAACATACCTGTGTATATTTCAACACAAATTTTATTAACCATTTATAACTTAATTCCACATACATCTAAAATCTACTAACACTCATCACTCATACCACATTCATCCAAAGGTTATAACATTGCACCTACCACTAATACAATATTATACCTATCACTCATGTATTAAAATACATACACATATTTCATATGTCAATTATTGTACAACAATTGTAAACATTTTTCTTTACCCGTTCCTATCCCACTTGATCTATTTTTATAAAAACTCCCAATTACTCAAATTTCATTTATAACAAACACCAGCACTATGTCCTTACTCCGTTCCCTTCTCAATTAATCTTTTTGGTTTTTAAATAGACCATTTGCCCGGCTTTTGGACAGTGCCCTCTACAAGAGCAATATTCAGAGGTATTTCTGCAAGGAAATTGGCATTTTGCCCCCAGAAACTGTCTTTTGCATATAAACGTATGTGCTTACTTCCCATTCCCACGTGCATTTACCCAGACGGAGCAGAGATGTTCCCAGGGGCAAGTATGCACTTACATGCATACTTTTGCATTTTCAAATGTATGCGCATGAATTTTCCTAAAACTTTTCCATGGGCATGATAGCAGGTGTAATTGTTGTGCTGTATGTGGGTTCAAAGATCCCTCAGGTTTTGTCCCATTCTGTATGCCGATGCTGGGTATGCTCTTGCAACCTCTAATGATCAGCTTATAAGAACTGATCAGGCATTCATCTAGCCTCGTTTCTCTGTGAACTCTGTGCACTACACAATTATGCACAGGTACATTTGGTAGGAAGAATTTTCTAAGTGGACTTTGGTCCCAAGTCCACTTGGAAAATTGATAGAACTTGGATTTGTTTTTGCCTCCTAATTTAGGGCTGCTTTTATAAAATGACCCCCAAATGTTTTTCAAGCATATACATATAATGTAGAAATAGGCTAGAAGCCAATTTGTTCTGAAAAGGGTTTGCAGCAGGATTTGCTGTTTATAAAATTGTATGTAAAACATCCTGAGTCTAAGAACACAGGGCAAGTAAATAACTTGGCACCATCAAAACAGCTAAATTGCCGCTTCAGTCTAGTGCAATAGCAAAAAAGCTTTAGGCTCTTTAGAGGGGCCAGTAAACATGCACAATTGCACTAATCTGTGGTTCAGTTCACATCATGGGATTTGTCTCATGAGCGCTAACATTCTGATGCTTTTCTTCCTACAGAGAAATGAAGAAACAGCCGCCACCAAGACCAACAGCCCCCAAACCCTCATTACAGAGCAAGTCCTCCGAGCAGGATCTGGACTCCACGGCAGGCTTGGATGCCGCTGACTTGCAGCATCTCACTTCCCTCATCCTCTCAGACTTGCCGGAAGAGCTGAGGAGTTTGCCACCTGAGACTCTGGCTGCGCATCTTGCTAGATTGCCCAGCAATGGCATAGGAGCTTTTCCCATGGATCCAGCTCTTGCTTTTAGGGGCATGAGGCCTTCATGCCCAGAGGCTTTCATGGGTGCTAGGACAGCAAGTGCTCCACTGCAGCCACCCTTGCCAGGACAGCCGTCTGTACCATTCAACCAAATCCATTTTAATGCTCCCGCTACACAACCAAGACAGATGCCACATTATGCACCTGCTGTGCCAGCTGGCATCCCTGTTAGCTCTGTTCAAGGACCTTTTGTTCCTGGTACATACAATAATGCTCCACAGATTGGTGGAGCCCCAGGAGTTCTTTCACAGGTACTACCGCAGCCATCAGCACCTCAGTCAGTAATTCCTCCCCAGAGCTCTGCTCCTTCATCATCGCCCACTTCTCAGAGGTACCCAGCTGGCACTATGATAAGAGGCCCTGTTCAGCCTGGTTTTACAGGTGTCCATTTACCTCCCCAAAGAACCTCTCCACAACATATGCAATTGCCAGCCTCTGCTACAGTTCCAGCTGTCCCCAACACAGTCTATGGAATAGGGCAACGGGTGTCAACCCCTCAGGCCTTACCAGCTGGGCTTCTCCCAGCTGCTTCAGGAAGGCCTGCTATGTGCCCTCCTGGACCTCCCCTGTTCAGTGGCCCAGTGTCAGGAGGAAGTGATGGTTCACAGTACACTCCAGTTGTCAGACCATCAACTACAACAGTGGACAGTATTCAGGGACCTATTTCAAGCTACACTGCTCCAAGAACTGTTGGAAGTCAATTAAGGCCAATGTTCAGCAATCAGCCTTTGACTGATCCCCCAGTACTCCATCCACACAGTGGTTTTGTTACACCCCAGAGGCCTCCAATAGTGGGACAAGCTGGTCCAGCACCTTATCAGAGTGGAATGCAGCACTATATCCAGCAATCTCAATCACGTTTTCCATCAGGGCAAGCCCCTCAGATGTTTCACACTCCAGTACAAATTCAGCCCAATATAGACATGCAGGTGAGACCTCAGGTCTTCACAGCACCACAGCAGTATCCACCACAATCTCAGTTTATTTCTCAGACTCAGCCTCCAGTCCCAAGTCAGCACCCACCTGTGTTTCAGCCTCAAACACAGCCTCCAATGAGAGCCCTTGCCCCAGCTCAGCTTCTGCCTTCACAGTTTCCTCCACAGCTCCAGAACCAGTATCCTGGCCAGCACACTATGTTGACTCAGATTCCTCCTAGCCAGGCACAAATGCACTCACAACCAAGGCCACAGCTGTATCAGCTTCAACCCCAAGACAAGCTGCCTCAACAGGGGCTTTCTAGCAGTATCAGTTTTCCTGGTTCTCTTCCTACAGGCACCCCACAGCAAGCTCAAAGTTTTCCCACTGCTGTTGTACTACAGTCTCAGCAGCTTCACCCTCATCCATCATCAACTGGAGTCCAGAATTTGCCTGCTGGAACATCTGCTCAAGTTGTTTCTAGTCTTCCTTTTTGTGCTGGACCATCCACTAGGCACCCAAGTCCACAAACAAATACTTTATCAAATCAGGTGCCAGCAGGACCTCCCATGCCAATGCTAGGACCCCAGCCTGGAGCGTCTGGTCAGAATCTCCCCCACCACGTGCCACCATCTTCAACTCCTTCTTTGAACCAAATGTCAGGCACTGTCATTGTCCCTGGACCTCCTTCCATACCTTCCCCAGCACCATCTCCTCAACCATCCTTGACTGTTCAGCCTCCTGCAATCATGCCACCCTCGGTGACTGGCTCTGCAGCTTTGCCTCAGAGACCACCCGCATCACTTACTCCTGGGGCAGCCCCTTTAGCTCAAAGCTCCACTGAGGTCCTGTTTCATCGACAAAGCTCTTCCACAGATGACCTCTTGTCATCAAGCCCTGAAAGCCAGCATGGAGGCTCAAAGACTTCTGTTAGCCAACCTCTTTTACAGCCTACGAAGGCTGATGCCAAGGAAGGCCAAAAACCCAAAGTGATCCAGCTGATTGAAAATGATCCTTATGAGAAGCCGGAGCATATCATGAGGCTGCTTTCGGAGCTGGAGCGCTTCAGAAATGTGGTAAACTCCTTAGACAAGCCAGTTTCAGGAGCCTTGACTGAATTGGACAACATATGGAAAGATTTCCAAGATGCCCAAGAGAAAGATGCCCGCCAACTTTCCATTGCCATTGCCCGCTGTTACTCCATGAAGAACCGCCACCAGGACATTATGCCCTATGATAAGAATCGCATTGTGCTGCGCTCTGGGAAGGACGATTATATTAATGCCAGTAAGATTGAAGATCTCTCCTCCTACTGTCCGGTAATCATTGCTACCCAGGCACCACTTGTGGGCACAGCCTCTGACTTCTGGCTAATGATCCATGAGCAGAAGGTTTCCTTAATAGTCATGCTGGTGTCTGAACAGGAGATAGAAAAGGTAGGACTTTTTTTTTTTTTTGTATTTTATGTTTTAAACTGTGTTCTCAAAACATCAAGCACGAAATGTAATGATTTTATTACAGTGATTACTGTAGATGGTAAACTTGGCCTATCAGATGATTTTCTGGCATCAGTGTATTGTCATTGGGTAGTAGATACAGTAGATGGTCAAAGTGTAGTCTTTATTCACCACCTGCAGCAGAAATTTCAGAAATGAGCACAGTTTATTGATTAGTTAAGCTTTAAATTTAAAGAGAGCTTTCATTTTTTATCATAACACAGTTCATTTACTATTTTGGGGATCTGTGGGTGAGAGAGAGGGAGTTTGTAATTTTCTTTGCTTATAAAGATTTTACATAGATGCATAAAATATGATGACAGATAACTGTAAGGCTCATCTAGTTTGCCCAGTTACTTCCTGCTGCATGCCATAGAATAGACTAGACCTCAGTTGATCTCTAGCTTCCACTTACTTATTCTAAAGTAGGTAAAGTTTGTGCTTATCCCATGCTTCCCTTAATTCCATTATTGTTTTTGCCTCTTCCTACTCTCCTGAATGGCCGTTCATGCATCCACCACCGTTTCTGTGAAGAAATATTTTCTGATGCTACTCTTAAGTCTACCCCCTTGAAGCCTTATGTGACCTTGTTCTACAGCTTGCCTTATTGCTGAAAACGTTTTGCTTATGTCTTATCAATACCTTTGAGATTATTTTTCATTTTCTTAGCATACAGACAGGTGAATCCAAAACCAATGGATTATGCACCTCTGCCAGGAGATGGAGACGGAGCATAGCTGATATCTCGGTGTGTGTGTGTGTGTGTGTATATATATATATATATATATATATATATGTAGTGTCATCAGCCCACCAGTATTCTCCATCTCCAGCAGATAGTGGAAGTGTATCTCCCTACTGGGGATTGCTTTAAAGTTTTGAAGGAGAAAAGAAAAGGAAAATTAATTTCCCTCACTCTCCTGTGTTAATACCTTATAGGCCTGCTCTCAATTGAGAATTCCTGAGGTGATTTATGTGGTCCCTCAGATGAGTACCTTGGTCCAGTAGCTGATTTTTCAACTGGCATGGACTTAGCAGTAAAAATAAATAAATAAATAGCTGAAAGGCAAACGGGTGCAGGAAGCCAAGCACAGCAGTGAAGGTCTATGCCCTCTCCCCCTGCATCTGGAGACTGACCTTGTACTCAGCCAGGATTGTCTGAGCTCAGGTAAAGGGAATTGTGTAAATAAAAAAAAAAAAAAGGGAAGAAAAGGAAAGTTGAGTAGGGATTCCCCCCCCCCCCCCCCAAGTCTCCGTGCTCTGTGCACAATTTGACTGTTGTTCCTGTTTCCGGTGGGGTTTTGGGGACAGGGGCAGCCTGGTGGGTTGAGCAACCCTTGCGGCTAGGCCCCACTTCAAGGCTCTGCTGGTTGGCTGCAGCAGTGTGTTTGCGCATTTTTTGTGTGCCGCAGACTGTCCTCTTCCGTTTCTGTCAGATTGTGCTAGTGCACCTAACTGTGTGACCTGTCGTGTGTTTGACTGAGCACCTAGTTGGCCACCTAGGTAGGAGCCTAGTTGGGCACATAGGAGTGCCTTTTTTGTGCGTATTGTCTGAGCGTCCTGAGGGAGCTCAAGTTGGACACTTATAATAGTCACAGTATTTTCAGTTCCTCCATGCCGAATGATGTAAGCCACTGTCGTTGCATTGTACGACATTATCCGGACTGCGCAACCCTGCAAGTTGTCAGCAAGTATCACAGGAAATAGACCAACTTATGGAATAGGCAGAAGTGTATCTTCAGGAGATCTCAGCCTCACACATTGCAGGAAAAGACAATGTTAAGAGCAGACTTTCCCAACAGGGTCTGGCTCCAGGAGAATGGGAATCGTCAAATTAGGCATTTTCAGCTAATAGTGGATCACTGGGGCCTTCCATTGTTGGACCTGCTGGTGACGTCTCATAATGCAAAGGTTCCTCAATTCTTCAGTCACAGGAGATATCCAAAGTCATTGGGCATCAATGCTTTCATGCAGGAGTGGCTGGAGGGTAAGCTGCTGTCTGCTTTTCCCCTGTAGCCCATGTTGGGCAGACTTGTTCAGAGGGTCAAGAGTCACAGAGGGATGGTGCTTCTAGTGGCATCAGATTGACCCAGGAGACCATAGTATGCAGATCTGTGAAGGCTTCTGGTGAACTCTCCCCTCTGGTTTACGGCGCCTATGTATTGGTACAGCAGGGGCCTGTTCTTCATGAAAATCCAAATTGATTTTGTCTTATGGTATGGCCCTTGAGAGGGCTTGGTTGCTGAAGCATGCTGCGGTGATTGCAACCTTGCTGTGAGCAAGAAAGTTTTCTGCTTCCTTAGCATATGTGCAGGTTTGAGGCTTAGTGTGAAGATTGAGGAGTGGTTCTTCGTTCAGTTAAGATCCCGCTCATTTTGGAATTTTTGCAGGTTGGATTGAGTGAAAAGTTGGCCCTTAATTCCTTAAAGATACAGGTGTGGCAGCTCTTGCCTGTTTCAGAGGTCAGGTGAATGGTGGGCCCTTATCAGTTCATCCAGATGTGACCCGTTTCTTGAAAAGAGTGAAGTATCTTTGTCCTCCTTTGCAGTTACCGGTGCCCTTGTGGAGTCTTAATCTAGTTTTGGATTTTTTAGCAGGCCCTACTTTTAGACTGATGCATAACCTTTCCCTCAGGTTACTGACCTTGAAAACTGTGTTTCTTGTGCGATTTGCTCTGCATGTCTAGTATCCGAACTACTGTGAACCTAGAAGATGTGGTAGGCCTGATCGACAAACTGAAGAGTAGTAAATCACCTGGACCGGATGGTATAGACCCCAGAGTTCTGAAGGAACTAAAAAATGAAATTTCAGACCTATTAGTAAAAATTTGTAACTTATCATTAAAATCATCCATTGTACCTGAAGACTGGAGGACAGCAAATGTAACCCCAATATTTAAAAAGGGCTCCAGGGGCGATCCAGGAAACTACAGACCGGTTAGCCTGACTTCAGTGCCAGGAAAAATAGTGGAACGTGTTCTAAACATCAAAATCATAGAACATATAGAAAGACATGGTTTAATGGAACAAAGTCAGCATGGCTTTACCCAGGGCAAGTCTTGCCTCACAAATCTGCTTCACTTTTTTGAAGGAGTTAATAAACATGTGGATAAAGGTGAACCGGTAGATATAGTATACTTGGATTTTCAGAAGGCATTTGACAAAGTTCCTCATGAGAGGCTTCTAGGAAAAGTAAAAAGTCATGGGATACGTGGCGATGTCCTTTCGTGGATTGCAAACTGGCTAAAAGACAGGAAACAGAGTAGGATTAAATGGACAATTTTCTCAGTGGAAGGGAGTGGACATTGGAGTGCCTCAGGGATCTGTATTGGGACCCTTACTTTTCAATATATTTATAAATGATCTGGAAAGAAATAAGACGAGTGAGATAATCAAATTTGCAGATGACACAAAATTGTTCAGAGTAGTTAAATCACAAGCAGATTGTGATAAATTGCAGGAAGACCTTGTGAGACTGGAAAATTGGGCATCCAAATGGCAGATGAAATTTAATGTGGATAAGTGCAAGGTGATGCATATAGGGAAAAATAACCCATGCTATAATTACACAATGTTGGGTTCCATATTAGGTGCTACAACCCAAGAAAGAGATCTAGGTGTCATAGTGGATAACACATTGAAATCTTCGGTTCAGTGTACTGTGGCAGTCAAAAAAGCAAACAGAATGTTGGGAATTATTAGAAAGGGAATGGTGAATAAAACGGAAAATGTCATGATGCCTCTGTATCGCTCCATGGTGAGACCGCACCTTGAATACTGTGTACAATTCTGGTTGCTGCATCTCAAAAAAGATATAATTGCGATGGAGAAGGTACAGAGAAGGGCTACCAAAATAAGCGGAATGGAACAACTCCCCTATGAGGAAAGACTAAAGAGGTTAGGACTTTTCAGCTTGGAGAAGAGACGACTGAGGGGAGTTATGATAGAGATGTTTAAAATCATGAGAGGTCTAGAACGGGTAGATGTGAATCGGTTATTTACTCTTTTGGATAGTAGAAAGACTATGGGGCACTCCATGAAGTTAGCATGGGGCACATTTAAAACTAATCGGAGAAAGTTCTTTTTTACTCGACGCACAATTAAACTCTGGAATTTGTTGCCAGAGGATGTAGTTAGTGCAGTTAGTATAGCTGTGTTTAAAAAAGGATTGGATAAGTTCTTGGAGGAGAAGTCCATTACCTGCTATTAAGTTCACTTAGAGAATAGCCACTGCCATTAGCAATGGTAACATGGAATAGACTTAGTTTTTGGGTACTTGCCAGGTTCTTATGGCCTGGATTGGCCACTGTTGGAAACAGGATGCTGGGCTTGATGGACCCTTGGTCTGACCCAGTATGGCATTTTCTTATGTTCTTATCTTGCTGGGAGCCATTTCTATGAGTGATCCTAGGAGTGATACAGTTGCATACTGTTCCTTCTTTTTTGCCAAAAGTAGTCTCGGGTTTTCACTTCAATCAGTCTATTTCCCTGCCATCTCTGGGCAAGAGATGCAGAGGAATATTGCCTATTACGGCCTTTGGATGTCAAAAGGCATATCTTGAGGTATTTAGAGGTTTCTGAACCTCTCAGAAAGACGGAATGGCTGTTTATTCTCCATGATGGGAGTAAAAAGGGTTAGCCTGTGTCACAGGCCACAAATAGCTCTCTGAATTAAGGAGATAGTCATGGCCACATATGTGGACGCTGAGCAGCCATTGCCTAGCCAGGTTAGGGCTCATTTCACTAGGGCTCAGGCAATGTCATGGGCGAAAGTTAGATTGTCTCCCGTCGACATTTGCTGAGTTGCAGTATGGTCCTCCTTACGCACCTTTTCCAGGCATTATCACCTGAATGTGCAGGCCTGGGAGGATGCAGCCTTTGCATTCGATTTTGACTGGACCGCGGACAGCCTCCTGTCCTGTTTGGGAGTAGCTTTGGTACATCTCACTGGTTTTGGATTCACCTGTCAGTACGCTAAGAAAGGAGGAGAAATTACTGCTTACCTGATAATTTCTTTTTCCTTAGTACAGACAGGTGAATCCAACTTCCCATCCTTGGCTGCCGAATGTTGTGCTATGGTCCTCCTGCATGGCGACTGTTCAGGGAGTACTGGTAAGTGTCAGTCCAGTCCACACACCAGTGTGTCGCCAAGAACACGCAGGTGTGTCGCCACACTTCCCGGTCCCCCGCTGACCCAGCTGCTCTCCAGTCCTCCTCCGCCCGGGCTTAAAATGCTGTCAGCCCGGGCGGAACGCGGCAGGACAGCTGAAGTAAGCGGCATCGGCATGGTCTCTTCTTCCCTGGTGCAAAAAAGGTTGGGGACCACTGCTCTAGGGTATACATACTTAGGTCCCTAAGTCTCATAAGACTTTTAGTGCAGACTTGCTCCTTTTTGGTAGCTCTTTTCTGACCACTTATACTCTGTCTAAATACTTTCAGTTGTACCACCTCTAGAATTGGACACACTACTCCAGATGAGGTCTTCCCAATGACTTGCACAGAGAGGCATTATCACCACCTTTTTTTTTTTCCTACTAGTTAAGCCTTTCTCTCTGTGCACCCTAGCATTGCTGTGGCCACTGCTTTGTCAAACTGTTTTGCTACTTTGCTATGATCACTTCCAAGTTCTCTGAGGTCAAGCAGGATGGTAGTCCTCACACATGGGTGACATCATCGGATGGAACTTTGATCTCAAAGAATCTAGAACTTTCAAACATATCCTACTGAGCATATGCAGCTGTAGATATCACCCTGCCCCTAGGCAGAGGCTATCAGTTTTTTTCTTTTTTTCCACAGAGCAGAGTGCTCATGGTATTATTAGCTAACAAATTAAAGAGGATCTTTCTCTAGAATAATATTTTGAAAATTAAAGATGAAATGGTGGCCATTCTTACTAGTAACTCTGGTATTTGTAAGTGATTTCTCAGTTTCTATGGTAATTTGTGGAGCAGAGAAGAGCATCTCATCTGAAATGATAGAGACTTACTTTCAAGATGTCGCCCTCCCTACTTTAACAGTGGCCATGCAGAAAGAGCTAGATAAGGAAATCTCAAGTGTAGAGATCTTAATGACAATAAAGACACTTAAACCTGGAAAATCACCGGGTCCAGACAGCCTAACAGCCAAATTCTACAAGCAGTTTAGTCCCTACATCATTGCCTACCTACAGAAGGTCTTTAATTATCTGAGACATGGTGGTTCACTACATTGTAATTCAAACATTGCCGGCATCACTGTAATCATTAAAGCAGGACGTGATCCAACGCTCTGTTGGTCTTATCGACCTATTTCTTTATTTAATATAGATCTCAAAATTCTGGCAGGCCGTCTGAATAAGTTTATTGCCCAACTCATACATCAGGACCCAGGTGGGCTTTGTCCCAGGGAGGCTAGCTGGTGACAACATCCACAAGTTGGTCGACTTCATGTGGTGGGCCCATAGAGGCAATATAGAATCTATCTTTCTTTCTGTTGATGCCGAAAAGGCTTTCGATATGGTCCGCTGGCCCTTTCTTTTTGGTGTTTTGTCGAGAACGGGTTGTTACGGCTATGGCCGCTATGCAGCCGCCTCACCACCAGAGGTTCCCCACGAGCATGTTCTTCTGGCTGGCCCACGCCTTCCTTCCTGTCTACTCTATACCCCAGACTTTCCTTTATAACCCTGTCTAGCAGTTCCATTGGTGCTTCAGCATCGAGCTCGCCTGGGCTCCCTGCTCTAGCCTTCCTTGCTTTGTTGCGTGTGGCCTTTGGGCCTTCTACCCTGCGTTGCCTTGCCTTGCTTACTCTGTGTGTGGCCTACGGGCCCTCTGCCTGCTGTGTGTGGCCTACGGGCCCTCTGCCTGCTGTGTGTGGCCTACGGGCCCTCTGCCTGCTGTGCGTGGCCTACAGGCCCTTTGCTTACTGTGCGTGGCCTACGAGTCCTCTGCCTTGCACTGTGTGTGTGTGTGGCCTTCGGGCCCTCAGCCCCGCCGTGTATGTTGGCCTTCGGGCCCTCAGCCCCGCCGTGTATGTTGGCCTTCGGGCCCTCAGCCCCGCCGTGTGTGTGTGTGGCCTTCGGGCCCTCAGCCCCGCCGTGTGTGTGTGTGGCCTTCGGGCCCTCAGTTCTGCCGTGTGTGTGTGTGGTCTTCGGGCCCTCAGTCCTGCCGTGTGTGTGGTCTTTGGGCCCTCAGTCCTGCCGTGTGTGTGGTCTTTGGGCCCTCAGTCCTGCCGTGTGTGTGTGTGTGTGGTCTTTGGGCCCTCAGTCCTGCCGTGTGTGTGTGTGTGGTCTTTGGGCCCTCAGTCCTGCCGTGTGTGTGTGTGTGGTCTTTGGGCCCTCAGTCCTGCCGTGTGTGTGTGTGGTCTTTGGGCCCTCAGTCCTGCCGTGTGTGTGTGTGTGGTCTTTGGGCCCTCAGTCCTGCCGTGTGTGTGTGTGTGGTCTTTGGGCCCTCAGTCCTGCCGTGTGTGTGTAGCCTTCGGGCCCTCAGCATTACTGTGTGTGTGTGGCCTACGGGTCTTCTGCTTTGCGGTGTGTGTGTGTGGCCTTAGGGTCTCTGCCTTGTCTGGCCTTGTGTTAGACCTTCGGGTCCCCTTCTTGCCTTGTTGACTTTAGGCTTATGTGTTTCATGTCCAGTGTAGGGTTGTCCTGGGTTGTCTGTCTGTCTTCTCTCCTTAGGTTCCCTCAGTCTAATCACATATACCTCCAGTCATTTCACCCTTACCTGCATGCTTTCAGTATGCAGCCTTACCAGCACCCAGTTCCTGTTCACTTTTACTTGCAGTCACTCTCATACATACCTTCATGCTGATCCAGTATTCAAGCTCACCCATACTTCCATGCATCTAGTATTAGATATTGCCAGCCTTTCTTCATAGGTATCATGGTGGTTTCAAACTGGGGATTAGTTGGCATGCTGTTTTTTATGTCTGCCTTGGTTTCCTTCGCTCAGGGGGGAAATGTTCCTGTCTGCTTTTAGGGTCGGGCCCTCTACTACCAATAAGACCCTATAATTATCATGGCTTCTATTAAATTTGTTTCTCTTAATGTCAAGGGCCTAAACACTGAGCGGAAGCATAAGCTCCTCTTTCAGGAAATGGGTCGCTTACAGGCGGATGTGATCTATTTACAGGAGACGCACCTCAGAAAACGGTACGAGACCTTATTAAAAAATGCCCAATATCCGCATCAATACTGGGCTGCGGCCACTAAAGATAACAAATATGCGGGGGTGGGGATCTTTCTCAAAAAGGATTTACAATATGAGCTACTGAATATTCATGCCGACTCTCAAGGGCGCTATTTACTCTTGAATATTAGGGTGGGATCTGAGCTGTATTCCCTTATGTCAATCTACGGCCCGACTTCTCATAAGGAAGTTTTCTACTCTCAACTGTATGATACTCTCGCCAATAAAGCAGAAGGGAGTGTGATACTCGGTGGTGACTTTAACACGACCCTAAACCCAGTCCTGGATAATTCAACGGGGCGCAGTGCTGACTCCACTTTGGTTCGGAAAGCCTTAAAACGTATCCAATCCCTGATTTCTGGGATTGATATTTGGCGCTCTAGATATCCCAAGTCTTGCTGCTATTCATTTTACTCGCACCCTCACAGCAGTTACTCTCGATTGGATATGGTCTTGGTGGATAGGTTGCGAGTAAACATGGTACGGGCTGTGGATATCGAACCGATCGTCTGGTTGGATCATTCTCCCATTTGGTTCACCCTTCAAATTAAAAATTATGATAAAGGGCAACGTTTCTGGCGTCTGAATGATTCCTTATTGGAAGACAGCGAGTTCCAACGTCAGATTGCTAGGGATATTCAGGACTACATGCACACTAATGATACTGAGGGGATGGATCCAGGGATTCTTTGGGAGTGTCTGAAATGTGTCCTACGTGGCTCGTTTATTTCCCGAGCCGCATTTGTTAAAAAACAAACCGAGGGGGAACGGCAGGGGTTGTTACTGCATCTTACGGGTTTAGAGCACTCTCATATGGGTGACCCCACTGATCTTAAGATTTCACAGGCAATCCAAGAGACCAAAGATCAGATAGCGCAACTGGATTCTGCCAGGATTGCTCATCAGTTAACTTTGGCGCAACAGCGGTTCTTCGAGGGGGGGAATAAAGCTGGGAAGTATTTAGCTCAAACACTGAAACGTAAGCAAGCCCAAGCCACTATTCAAAAAATTAAGGGAGCGGATGGAGTCTTGTTGACCGATAACACCACGATTAGACAGTGATTCCTTCAATTTTATGCTCAATTGTACAGTATGGACTCACAGGTTTCGGTTGAGGCTATCTCTCAGTATTTAGCAGATGTTCCTCTACCAGAACTCACAGCTGTCCAACGGCAATTTCTGGATAAAGAAATTACTTTATTGGAAGTTACGGAAGCTATCAAAACCCTTAAAGCGGATAAATCCCCTGGGTTAGAAGGCTTTACGCCTAGATTTTATAAGCAATTTGCCACGATCCTGGCACCCATTCTTCTCACTTTTTTTAATTCTCTGAGAGTGGGCTCCGCTTTATCCCCCCAGACTAAAACGGCAGGGATCACCCTATTATTGAAGCCTGGGAGAGATCCCTCCCTTTGTGGTTCGTACCGACCTATCTCTTTACTTAATATCGATGTAAAGCTCTTGGCAAAAATTTTAGCCACACGGTTAAATTGCTTTATTTCACAGCTTGTTCATACGGACCAGTCGGGGTTCATCCCGGGGAGGACAACTGCGGATAATGTTCACAAGATTTTTGATAGCATTTGGTTTGCAAAGCGGTATAGGGCCCCCACCATAGCTCTCTCCATAGACGCCGAAAAGGCGTTCGATATGGTTCACTGGCCGTATCTGTTTTGCACCTTGGAGGGTATGAGTTTTGGTGCCTCTTTTTTACAGTGGTTAAGGCAATTATATAATGACCCCCAGGCTTGCTTAAGGATCAATGGTGGTTACTCTCCCAATTTTACAGTTGGAAGGGGAACCAGGCAGGGCTGTCCGCTCTCTCCATTGCTTTTTGCATTGTTCTTACAGCCCTTTGCAATTAAAATTAGGGGACAGGAGAATATACAGGGGTTAACGATGGGAGGGATCTCGTCTAAGCTCTCCCTCTATGCTGACGATATCTTACTTACCCTCACCAGACCTGAACTCTCCCTTACACAGTTGATATCGGAGATGGATGCCTTTAGTAGGGTTTCGGGTTTTCGGGTTAACTGGGAGAAATCGGAGATCTTGAACATCAATCTCACCCCACAAAGCGTCGTACATTTGAAGGGATTGTTTCCCTTTAGATGGGCCTCTTCTCATATCAAGTATTTAGGAGTGCAATTGAGCGCGTCCCATGATCTCTTCCCTCTTAATTATGGGTCTTTATGGAAAAAATTGGTTGGGGAAATGGAAGAGTGGAGCAGATACCACATCTCCTGGATGGGGCAGATGGCGGTGTTCAAGATGTCCTTGTTACCAAAATTACTGTATCTTTTTCAAACTCTTCCCATACCTGTTCCTGCCCCCCAACTTAAACTCTGGCAACGGAAATGTATGAATTTCATTTGGGCTGGACGGAGGCCGAGGGTTGCCCGGAGCGTCCTATTTCGGACCAAGACGATGGGTGGGCTCGGTGTTCCAGATCTTGCCCGGTATTATTGGGCAGCTCATTTCAAAAAAGTGGTTGATTGGCATAAGAGGAGGAATCCCAAACAATGGATACAAATTAATCAGGAATTGCTTGGGGATATTCCTTTGCGGTCTCTCCTTTGGCAGCCTAGGAGGACATGGATAGTGGACCCGGGGACTACATTATCTCCTTCTATTCTGGATACTCTATCGCTATGGCATCAGCATGGCGATCGCCTTGTCGAGCGGAGAGAGTATCATGCTAGCTCCAGTCTTTATGACCATAAGGACTTTCGCCCTGGACAGGATAATCCGGCCCTCCTTCTTTGGAAGAGGAAGGGAATTTTGGAATGGGGTCATATATGGGGCTCGACTGGGATTAAATCCTTTCCCGATTTACAGCACCAGTATCACCTACCCGCTTCAGCCTATTTCCCCTATCTGCAACTCGCTCATTTTGCGAGAACTACTCAGATTGGTTCACATTTGGCACTTGGTCAATCTTCTTTTGAAAAATTATGTAAGAAAGCTGACACTTCTAGTCAGCTGTTGTCGGGAATTTATCAATTACTGGCGAGGGTGGTTGGGACAAAATCGAGCTTTCAACTTGCATGGGAACGGGATTTGGGGATGGATATCTCTAATCAGCAGTGGAAAACGATATTCCAAGGCCGTGGGAAAGGTTATATTGCTACTTCCCTGATTGAAAATGCTTATAAGATTATGTATCGATGGTACATGTATCCTCAACGGTTGCACAAATTTATGCCTCGGGTTACTGAGTACTGCTGGAGGCGCTGTGGGTCAGTGGGCTCTTTTATTCATATGTGGTGGGATTGTCCCGTTCTACAGACCTTATGGACGGCTATTCGCCATTGGTTGGGGGAGCTGATGCCGGGTTTCCCAGTTTTAGGCCCAGCTCAGGCATTACTTGGGCTTAAGGTTGTGGGTCTACCTGACGAACACAATCGGCTGGCCCATTATGTCATACTGGCCACACGGTTGGCAATAGCCAGGGCATGGAAGGATCCCAGGGTACCAACAAAAGCAGAGATACAACAACAAGTAGAAAAAATATATTTATTGTATAAATCACGGCTTTCCGACATAAAAGTATGCATAAATTTGACAAAACCTGGCAGACATATACAAGATGGAAAGCCACTCTATCTAATGTTTCTCCCTGATGTGTTCGGAGGTTGTTTATGTAGAGTATTCTCTTTCCACTTACGGGGACTGCTTGGGTGGTTGCTTGAGGTCTTCTTATAATACACCAACTTCTTACTTCAACGCACCTATGGAGATGGGAGGGAGGGAGGGGGGTTTAGGGGAGAAAACCACAGTGGGATTTGTAATGCACATATCGCTTTAATATGACACTAATTTTCTGGGTGCAATTCGTTATTTTATTTTGATGTGATATGTCTTCTGATACTGGTTTGGAATGTATCTTTGATATTCTGTTTATTGGTTTGTGTATCTGCCACTGTTAATAAATCTTTAAATTACAAAAAAAGATATTGCCAGCCTGTGTTATACTCCTTCTGTCTATTCCACCTTCAGATTACCATAGGGTTTTCTCATTCCTGCCTGCACCAGCCAGTACTAGACACTACTGTCTCTCTCCACCCTGAGGCACTCCTCATAGTGGTGTTCACAACATGAGACCTGTGCCCAGTCGTAACACGGGTTTTGTTGAGAATGGGTTTTGGGAAATTCTTTTGTTCCTGGATATTTAATCTCTATGAAAGACCAAGAGCATGTTTCAAAGTAAATGGAGTTTTTCTGATTACTTCCCCATGGAAAGAGGCACCCGCCAAGGATGCCCTTTATCCCCCCTGCTATTTGCTCTATTTTTAGAACTTTTGGCTATTTCTATTCATAACATCCAGACATCTCTGGCTTCCATCTGAATGCCCATTCCTTCAAACTTTCTCTCTTTGCTGATGACATTATGTTTACACTTACTAACCCACATAGATCCCTCTTCACTGTTGAACAAACACTTAGCACATTTAGTCAGGTCTCAGGTTTTAAGGTCAACTGGGACAAATCCGAAAACCTTAATATTACATGCAGTCCAGATTTGGTTCGGTTCCTGTGGAGGGCACATCCCTTCAAATGGGCATCTACTAAACTTAAATATCTTGGGGTTCAGTTAAGTGCACACCCAAAGGATTTGTTTGCCCTAAATTACCACCCATTGATAAACCAAATGCAGCAGGATTTAGAGAAGTGGTCTCCACTTCCTCTCTCATGGTTGGGACAAATCGCCACGGTCAAGATGAATCTTCTACCACGTTTACTTTTTTTTCAAACGTTACCCATTTCCATCGCTTACAACATCTTGAGAGGATGGCAAAGGAAGGTCTTTAGCTTCATCTGGAAGCGTCAACCTTCCCAGATTAGTAGACTTACCTTGTATCAATCTAAAGCAGAAGGGGGTTTAGGAGTACCCAATCTTATGTGATACTACATAGCCACACAGCTGCGAACCTTGATTGTCTGGCACAATGCACAAGTTGTTAAACATTGGGCGATAATTGAACAAGCACAATGTCTAGTATGCCTCTGATGGCGACTCCTTGGCAGGCAAGAAACACATGGAGAGTTTGCATTAACATGATGCACACCACTTGCCATACTCTTAAAGTTTGGGAGAAATGGAAACTTAAATTAGTGGGGCGCAGTTCATACTTCTACCTCACACAATTATTTCACAATGCTAATTTTTTGCCAAGTCGCCCCTTTCAGTCATTTGCAGCATGGAGAGAATGCGGTATCACACGCTTTGAACATTTTTGGGAGGGGGACCATATGACTTTATTCGAATCTCTTTGCTCCACTAAGCAATGGCCCGTTTCTGAATTTCTCGCATACCAGCAGCTGCATCATTTCTGCTGGAGTAATAAAGTAAACAGGTGTCTGGGTGCGGGCAGGTTGCTCTTTGAGGGGGTTTTCTCCACGCCCACTAAATTTAAAGGGTACATCTCCAAAATGTATAAATTATTGAATGTTAAACTTGTGAGTAAACCAGCACATTTGAGCCTGGGATAGGGATCTTCCTATGGAAATCTGAGGACGAGTGGTTAGATATCTTTGAGAGGGTTGGTAAGGCCTCTATTTCTTCCTCTTTGGTAGAGAACAGCTACAAACTGCTATATAGATGATACCTTACTCCCGACAAATGGCTGAAGATATATCCCAATTCCACTTGGCTCTGTTGGAAAGGATGTGCAGTTTCGGGTACTTTTATTCACCTGAGGTAGGAGGGAGATTGTATATCCCGATTATGGTGGTAGATTGCGGCCATTCTCTCTGATATCCTTTTAGATACTGTACATCTATAGATGGATATGGCACTTTTGAACAACCCTGCGCATTGTAAGACTCAAAATTTACAACTCTATTTCACAAGTTTGTATTACAACTAGGGTTGAGATTGCTAAAGTCTGGAAGCAGAAATCTGCCCCTCTTTAGTGAGAGTACTCTCCAGAATAGATAATGTATATACTTTGAGTAAATTAACTGTGGAAAGACATCACAGCCTTCGATGCTTTTATACAATTTGGAACCCGTACTTAAGCTGGCGAAAGTCTCATGGCTAACGTGCGCTCTGGTTTCTGAATATATAATCTTTTATCTACTATGTTCCTTTACCCTATGTATTTGGCTATTGGGGTATTCGAGGATTGTTGCTACTGGATATGTACTTTATCCTCGGGGCTGGGTCGAATGTTACATTATACTATCTGGGTCATTATTCTGTAGCCATCGCTGTGTGAGAATACGATGTGCATGGGGGAGGGGGTGGGTGGGGACACTCGATATTAAACTGTTGGTTGTTCTTTCATATAAGCATATTCTTATTGAATGTATGTTCTTTGATATGAACAAAAATAAAATGCTTATTGGGGGGGGAAAAGTGCATGGCCTTGATGCCATAGCTGCCCTTGAGTCCATCATGAGTAGCCTCAATGCCGTTGTAAGGTGTGGCCTCTACTATCACGGTATGGAGCTGCCCCGATACCATTGTTGCATTCAGTGGCATTGAGGTGTGGGGCTATCGAGCGTGTTGGCCACCAATGCCTTTCATTGCCACTCTCGACTATATCGAACACCACCAACGAGGCGCAGGTCGTCTTTGAGGTGTCATCTGCCTAGGCTCTTAAGAGCCCTCGAGTGCCACTGAAGCCCTCGGGTGACAGGATTTTCAGCCTTGGATGGATCGAGCGTCAAGGCCACCATCTACTCAAGGCACCCTGGTACACCCAGGCATTCAGGCGCAGCAGTCTTGTGCCTTGGGGCTCCTTAGCGATCTCCCAATGGTGCTCTGAGGAGCACCATGCAAAACCTATCATGGCTACTGGGCACCATGGATGCCAATGATCTCAGGGGCCCTGAGCCATTGGGCTCGGGGGGCATCAGAAGCCCCGCTTGGATTCGTGCACTAGCGAGGCTATAGTCAGCCATGGCCATTGGTGTGAGACGCTATCATGCTCGCTGCATCAATGCCCTTGGTTAAATAGGTGAGTCAAGGAGACAGTCTATGGCGCTAACAGTTATCGGTTTCTTTGGGCATTGATGAGCCGTGTTGGTGCTGCAGAGCATCTGCTTTCAGGCTCTTCTTGCATCCTTGGAACTGCCAGTCCATCAGTGCCTTCGGGCACTGGGGGCTCTATTGGTGCTGCCAGGTGGTCTATGTCCACAGGCGCCTTGTGGCACTGGGAAAGGGCGCAATATATAGTCGAACTGATCCTGATTTGGTCAAGCGCCATCGAAGCCCTGGGTGCCGCGTTTTGTGCCCTTGATTGACCTTTCGATGGTAAGCATGATAGCGCTATGGCCCCTAATGGGCATTGTCACCACTGTGGACACCAGTAAATGTGGTCGGATGCAGCAGGACATAACTGCAGGGCTCCATGAGTGCCGTAGGTCACCATGGACTTCGCTGTTATCATTCCATGGAGGAAATGGAGAGTCATTCCCGAAGCAGTTTCAAGGGCTGTGTTCAGCCTCTTGGAGCGTTCTCAGGTACTGGGGGGGCAATGCCATAGAATGCCACCCACCACCATGCCATGCCCAGTGCACCAGTGGTACTGGGGGCATCGTCGTCACACTGTTTCTGTTCACTCCACTGTGATTTACTGTGACGGTGGAGCACAACACACGTGGTCGGGTACGGCAAGGCATCTACTCCGAGCATCTTGGGCAATGACAGGCAGCATTCTCCCTAATTGTGAAATTCTCAGCCAGCCAGGGTTCTGCTATCATCACGTCATGGTCTCGGCCTCCTCGTCGGTTCTGTACCACAAAGTGCTGGGGAGCACTGGCAGGAAAGGTGTCATCACATACACACTCTGTTATTAGCCTTTTGGGAGCACGTAGCCACCTACTCCAGCAAGTGGATACCACTGTGAGAGTACTGATCAGCATATTTTTTACAGCAGAAGGCTCTTTTTTTCCAGTTGACCTCCACTGTATGGATGTGTCTGTGTGTTTCCTTTGTGGCAAGCACAACAGGTTGCACACCACAGCCAGAGGACTGACCTAGGACTGCGTTCCTGATCGAACCCTGAGGGGAGTAGACATCAGGAGGGTAGTGTCGGGAGTCCTCTCCTCCCTCAGAAGAGGAATATGTCACAGACCCCTTAAGTAGGGAAGCCCCTGAGGCTCCATCCCTGGCATGTTTACCTCTGAACCAGAGCCCCGATTCTTTACATCAATACATTTCCTGGGAGGCCAGGGCCGGGGAACAGCAGTTGCTGGGTCTTCTCCATTGATTACTGTGATGGCCTACACCTTCTGAGGGTAGCTGCCAAAGGTGGATTGGTCGCTTCTGAACCTCAGCGATCAATGGTTGTAACTCAACTCTCAATTGGAGAGTTGTAAGGTTTTGGGATGGGGAGGCTCTGATTCCCATTACTGCTCTCCCTTCAGGAAGGGGAGATATGACTGGGTTCCAGGGTAATCCTTATGGGGTACCCTTCTCGATGCCCGATTTGTCCACCCCTACATTTGTCCCTCGTTCTCCATTTCCAGGGAAGGTATGTCTCCGCTTCTGACTGGCGGTTGCTCTTGGTTCCTCATAAGCTCCAAGAGACGGTCAAGCAGTAGTGCTCTTCTTCAGTTGTTCTAAGGCCCAGCAGATCTATTTTGCGAGGGAGCTTTTCCATAGTAGCTCCCAGGTGAACCTTAAGGTTTCTCCTTTCCAGGAGTCACCTTGATATTTGCTGAGCTCAATAGGCCTCTTTTGACCAGTCATTCTTGCCTGCAGGATTCTACCTCAGTGAAGCGGGTTCTAGTGCATTTACTTGGTGAGTAGTCCCTCATTATTTCTGTCTCCAGCAGATGGTAGAAGTGTGTACCCTGTAGACTGGAGTATATTTAAAAAAAAAAAAAAAAAGACAGAAGTTTGGAAGAGCCTCCCAGGAGGTTGATAGGTCCTAGTAGGGCCATTCCTCCCAGTTGAGGTGGGCAAGAAGGGGGTTGTTGACCCTTGGTGTGCTTCTGCCCTGAGAGAGTGCTGAAATCCGGTGGTGCCAGATCTCATGCCTCTCTCCCCCTCCCTGCTTTGATGCGCTCCCTGTGGTGGCTCCTAAAAAGAAGACTACTGATTTTGGCTGAGTGACTGAAGCTGGGGAATGTGGGGGCAGCCTGTCCCGCTGAGTGGTTTATTTGTAGGTGGTGTGTTCGTCGCAGGGAGGTGAAGATTGCAACAGACGGCTATGTGGCTGAACAGGGGAGGACCTAATTGCTGGTAGTCTAATCATACTGCTCAACGTGTAATGCTGGGGTACAAGTTTACACTGAAAGCAGGCAATAAGGGTCCGGTGGCATCATGGTGAGCAGGCTTGCTTAGTGAAAATTATTTTATTTAAAAAAAAAAAGGGCCATTGTACTTGCTCCTGCTGGGAAGAGGAGTTCACTGGCGTCCTGATGCACTGTTCCATTTAGATTAATTTCTATTGCCACTTAATTCGATCTTGCTCACAGTGAGGGGAGATGTCCACCGATGGCAGGAAGAACATTCCCGCTTAGCGCAGGCAAAGTGAATTTGTACCACTGATGTGCACGCTCCTTCTGAAGTGTGCTCACTCTTTGGTGCTCAGAAAGGAGGCCAGCAATATCATGGCAAGTAGATGCTCTCAGCGCATGCAGTTAAATTTAGAATAGCTTCTATGGGAAGCAAAGCCAAGGGTGTGGTTACGGAGTTTTCCTCTCATCGTCATGGCTGAAGGGACAGCGCTCCTGCAGAGAGCGGGGAGGAGTTGTTCCACGGATACTTGACACAGGTTCCCACCATAATAATCACACCCAATAAAAGCAGGGAGGCAGGGTCTGTGGGGCAGGTTCAGTGCCTCCAGTTATAACCTGCAGGAGAAAGATGGTTCCCTGCAGAGGATTCATCACTCAGCCACCACAGGCTGGCAGGTGGCAATTTTTCTCTCTCTCTCTCCTGGTAAAGTCCAGAGGGAAGTGGCCAACAGCCATTTTTAATGTCTCTGGCTATTGGAAGATCCTAAGAATCTTCCTCCAGCGGGGAGAAGAGTAGATCAGGGTGCAACAGGTTAATCCCAAAGAGAATTCTCCTTTTCAGCAGATTAGGGGGCTGGCTTTGAGGGACCACTTCTGCTGGTTTAGTTCTCTGCTATTATGGCATTCCTACGATGGTGCTCTCGAGAGAGCGCTTGGTTCCCTCTTTGGTACAAACCTCCTGATAGTGCGGTCTAATGAATCCAGTAGGAGTTTGTGGCACTTCTCTCTCGCCCAAAGGGGCAGGACTGCTAGATTCTCCTCTGGTGGGCATGGCGAATGCGGTTTTTGTCCGGAGATGCACTTCGCCCATAGGCATTGCTTTGACGGCGCAATTGCTTGAAGCTCTTTATCTCAAAGGGGCAGGCTTTCTGTTGAGGATGGGCTGTTTAGTGTCAACTTGAAGCTCTGATGAGCATTCTGATTTGCAGATGTTTGGTCCGGACTTTGATTCCGCATGTCCTGAAGGAGCTTGGAATCAGGGTTTCAAATGAGGAGTCTGATGAGGTGGATCAGTATTGGACAGATTGTGGGGACCAACAAAGGCCTTTCCCTTTCACAAGTCAGTAAAGAAGTTGGTAATTTGGGAATGGAACACCCCTAAATCTGCCTTAAAGGCTGGAGCTTTTGTCACCACCTAGGGTCGATGCTTCAGTGTTGGTGGTAATCAAAAATTCTGGTCAGCCGCTTTAAGAAATGTTCAACATCGCAAGTTGGAGATTCAACTCATGAAGGGAAATTCAACTCATGAAGATCTTTGAGGTTTCGGTCCTGGGCATAAGGACTGCGATTGACAGCAGTTTTATGCAGAACGCATGCCTGCACTGGGTCCAGCAGTTGCAGGAACCGCAAGCTGTCTGTGGCGCCCATGAGTTAGACTGAATGCTTAGCAAAGTTTGTGGCTTATGAGGGCAGATGACCCGATCAGGACATTTTCTAGGATTATGTCATCTGCGATGCCGACCAGAAGATTACTGTGGTTACGAAACTGGTCAGCAGATGTTTGGTTCAAATCTCAGCTGGATGCTCTTCCATTTAACAGCTAGCTATTGTTCGGAGAGGACTTGAAACAAATAATTAAGCATTTAGGAGAGTCCTAAGTCCTTAAGCTTCCAGAGTACAATAAGAGTTTTCATCAGACTAAAGGTTCTCGGAAGCAAAATTCAGACAGAGCACAGTCCTGGGGAAGAGTCTTTTCGGAGTGGACGGAAGCCATCCTGAGAATATAACCTGGTCCAGGCACTAGAGGTACAAAGTCCTCGCAATGAAATGAAGGATGGTCCACTCTTCAGTTCTGTCCATTGGAGGGCATTTAGTGCTCTCTTACAAGGAGTGGGCCAAAATTTACTACAGACCAGTGGGGTCCTAAGTGTTATAAAAAAAAAAAAAAAAAAAGCTACACATTAGAATTGCTTGGCCAATATGACAGGCTTACATGGTTTCCCTTTGTATTCCCCATGCCTTGCCAAGTGGTTAGTTGTTTGGGAGACAGGAGATCACTTGCAGCATCTGGGGGCTATAGTGTTGGTTCCTTTATCGAGTAAAGAACAGGAAGGTATTCCATTTATTTCATGGTGCCAAAAAGAAATGGTGGGAATGTTTCATCTGGTTTTGAATTTAAACTAGATAAATGCAGCCCTCAAGGTTCCATATTATTGAATGGAGACTTTGCGGTCAGTCATAGCGGCGGTATGCAATGAAGAGTTCTTGGAGTCTCTGGACTTGACAGAGGCATATCTGCACATAGCCATCAGTCCGGAGCACCAGCAGTTTGTTTTTGGAGGTTCGTGATCCTAGGGGAACATTTTCAGTTTTGGGCTGTTCGTTTCAGGTTGGCAATGGCTTTGCGTACATTCAAAGTGATGGTGTGGGTGGCAGAGACCCTCAAGATGAAATTTAATGTGGATAAGTGCAAGGTGATACATATAGGGAAAAATAACCCATGCTATAATTACACAATGTTGGGTTCCATATTAGGTGCTACAACCCAAGAAAGAGATCTAGGTGGATAACACATTGAAATCGTCGGTACAGTGTGCTGCGGCAGTCAAAAAAGCAAATAGAATGTTGGGAATTATTAGAAAGGGAATGGTGAATAAAATGGAAAATGTCATAATGCCTCTGTATCGCTCCATGGTGAGACCGCACCTTGAATACTGCGTACAATTCTGGTCGCCGCATTTCAAAAAAGATATAATTGCGATGGAGAAGGTACAGAGAAGGGCTACCAAAATGATAAGGGGAATGGAACAACTCCCTTATGAGGAAAGACTAAAGAGGTTAGGACTTTTCAGCTTGGAGAAGAGACGACTGAGGGGGGATATGATAGAGGTGTTTAAAATCATGAGAGGTCTAGAACGGATAGATGTGAATCAGTTATTTACTCTTTCGGATAGTAGAAAGACTAGGGGGCACTCCATGAAGTTAGCATGGGGCACATTTAAAACTAATCGGAGAAAGTTCTTTTTTACTCAATGCACAATTAAACTCTGGAATTTGTTGCCAAGGATGTGGTTAGTGCAGTTAGTATAGCTGTGTTTAAAAAAGGATTGGATAAGTTCTTGGAGGAGAAGTCCATTACCTGCTATTAAGTTCACTTAGAGAATAGCCACTGCCATTAGCAATGGTAACATGGAATAGACTTTTTTTGGGTACTTGCCAGGTTCTTATGGCCTGGATTGGCCACTGTTGGAAACAGGATGCTGGGCTTGATGGACCCTTGGTCTGACCCAGTATGGCATTTCCTTATGTTCTTATGAGATAAGATGTGTTGGTGCATCTTTATCTGGATGACGGGCTCATCCATATCTGTCAGCAGGCAGTGTAGCAGGTATGCTGCAGTTATGGTCCCTGGGCTGGATTGTAAATCTGGCAAAGAGCCATCTTGTTCCCTCTCAAACCCTGGAGTATCTGGGGGTTCAGTTTGACACACGGAAAGGAAGAGTGTATCAATGCTGATGGTACAGGGTCAGATTTGTCCCCTGTTGGTGCTTTCCATGCCCAGGGTCTGGGGCTATTTACCGGTCCTGGGCTCTATGGCTTTTGACGTTGGAGCTCTGGTGCCCTGGGTTTTGTACTTTTGCGATTTCTTCAAAGAGCTCTTCTCTCCCAGTGGAACCTGTTTTCAGAACAGTTTCATCTTCCCTGGTGGCTTATTTGTGTCAGTCTGGAGCGTGGTGTAAAATTTGAGGTTCTGGATAGAGTGATAGTCACCACCGATGCCAGCCTTTCTGACTGGGGGACAGTGTGTCAGGATCAGTCAGTACAGGGCCAGTGGTCAAAGAAGGAGACGACATGGTCTATCATTCAGTTAGAAACAAGAGTAGTTCTTCGCGTTGCTTCCCTTTCTGCCATGGTTACACAGCTGATCCATGCGGATTCTACCACTGTTATGCGACTGTCCTGTTTAGGTTCTGTCAGACAATACAACGACGGTGGCCTACATCAACCGGCAGGGTGAAGCCAAGAGCTGAGCAGTAGCTCAGGAGCCTAGGAGTTGATTCTTTGGATGGTACACCATTTGGAGCAGGTGACAGCTTTTCAGGGATATCCTCTGTCTGCCAATCTGGATGTGATGAATTTTCTTTGAGGAGTGCAGACTTTGTGTCTGCCAGTAAGGAAGATCTGTCCCTCTTGGACCCTTAATCTGATGCTTAGAGGAATGTGTTTAGAAGAACGTGTGATACTCTGTTTTGAGTCACTGCAGAGGGCTACCATGAAGGAACTAACTCTAAAGATTAGTTTTTCTGGTGGCCATTTGTTCAGCCAGGAGAATCTCAGAGCTTCTAGCTTTGTCGTGCCAAGATCCTTTTGCGCACGATGTAAGATCCTGGGGTATTGTTATGCACAGTGCCTTCCTTTCTGCTAAAAGTTGTTTTAGTGTTCCATCTTAGGCAAACTGTGGAACTTCTGACCTTTCTGGATTTGGATTTGTCAGTGTCTCACACAAAAGAGCTTCGAGGGTTGGCTGTAAGATGAGCATTATTGAGGTATCTTAAGGTTAGTAATGATTTTCAAAGAACAGATCACCTCTTCGTGCTGTGCACCGCTCCAAAAGAGGATTGCAAAGCTTCAAAAGCTACGATTGTGCGTTGACTAAAAGAGGCTGTTGGCTCGGATTATTTTTGTAAGGGTCGTCCTGTGCCTGAGGGTTTAAGAGCTCACTTAACTTGTTCTCTGTCATCCTCTTGGGTAAGTCCCAACAGGTGTCTTCACAGGAGGGTTTGCAGGGCAGCTACTTGAAAGTCTTGGCACACTTTTGCCAGACATTATCACTTGGTTGTCTGGGCTCCAGATTCCATGGGCTTTGGTGAGAGTGGACTTTGATGTTATTGTTTTACGAGCGGCACTCTCGAGGTCCCATCCTGTTTAGGGGAGCTTAGGTACATCCCCTGTTAATTTTCAGTCCCGGAATACCACAGATCAGTCCAGAGACTCACCCATTGGAGGAAGAAGAGGCCTCCGCTTGTACCGATATTTTGTATATAATGCAGAGTTGTTGATAATCTCAATGTTGTTCTACTTTGTTCATGTTAATAAATTTACATTTTTGTTTACAACTTCCCCTTCCTCATGTTCGGTGTGGGAGGTAGAATTCAAAGTTCTTAGTGCAGGGTACATTTGACATTATCTTGATTTGGGAACAGGTCAATACTGAGGGACTGCAAGTGGCACACTAGGTTATGTGTCAGTGAAACTATCTCCGTCTCCATCTGCCGGCAGGGAGGCAAAACCCAGGAGTCTGAACTGATCTGCGGTATTCCAGGAATGAAAATTAGCAGGTAAGAACCAATTTTCCTTTTCCTTTTAAGACATCTGCTATATCACTCTCACAAAGATACTGAACAGAATCTGGCTTAAGACAGATCCTTGAGACACTTCACTTATCATCCTTTCCTCAAAGTGAAACCCATTTGCCACCATTCTTCGTTATCACTCAACCAGTTTCTAATTCAGTCTACCTCCTTGGGACACCCCCCCTAAGTGGCTTAGTTTATTTATGAGTTTTCTGTATGGGATAATGTTGAAACCTTCGCTAAAATCCAAATAATTCTATTTATTTTTTCTAAAGGAGAGGATACTTGCAAGAACAAATAATATATCAGAAGCAAACCTTTCTCAGTGGAAAAGATGTTTTATAACAAAAGATCACAGTATTGGGAGTGGGGGTAGACTTGGGAATAATATTAGGAAATATTTCACAGAAAAGGTGGTGGATGCATGGAATAGTCCCCCGGTGGGAGGGGTAGAGGTAAAAACAGTAAGAGAATTCCAGAAAGCCTGGGATAACTACAGAGGATCCTTTGCTGCAGAATGAAAGTCAAAACCGAAGATCAAGTAGCATCCACAGTTTTGTAACTAGAAGAGAAAATTGGCCAACCACATAGGAGCTGCAGTTGCTTATCTGCCTGAATATGCTCTGTGTCTGAGTTCATGGTTGAAAGTCCATTCTGTAAACACTCAGTTGCTGTGCAGAGAGAATTGCATCTGAAGCTGGGGAATTCTTTGTATGGCTAATTGGCCATGGGGCAGCCATTGTTTAATAGTATCAGCAAAGGCATACAGCAGTTAGTGAAGCTATAGACAGCTGTGTGCATCGCTTCCCCTCTCAAGGTAATGTCTGAAGGCGGCCTTTTCAGCATTCAGGTGATTGACTGGGTAGTTGCACTGTTAATAGTGGAAGTTCCAGGTGAGTTTGTTGTATTGTACTTTTCCACAGATGAGATGTATTTGCATATGCTGGTCATTGAGGCAAAGTTAGATGGGTAGGAGTACGAACTTTTCCTTCTGGTCATGTGAACTTACAGGTCTTTACTGAAGAATAAACGATGCTTCACTACATATCTATCTATTTCATTCTTTTTTTATTTATTTTTAAAGCAAAAGGTTGTCCGCTACTTCCCAACAGAGCGAGGACAGCCCATGGTGCAAGGACCAATCACACTAACTTTGACAAGCCACAAAATGGTGCAGACACATGTGGAGAGGATGATCACACTTCAGTATCGGGACCAGAGCCTGAAACGAACCATCATCCACCTGCAGTTCACTTCCTGGCCAGAGCTGTACGTGTTCCCACAGAGTTGGGGAAGAGGGTCATCTATGCTACAT
Organism: Rhinatrema bivittatum; assembly: GCF_901001135.1. NCBI lineage: Eukaryota > Metazoa > Chordata > Amphibia > Gymnophiona > Rhinatrematidae > Rhinatrema > Rhinatrema bivittatum. The sequence continues at coordinate 57,081,910 of NC_042616.1, read as the reverse complement.
GTTTCAAGGCAGAACAAAGCCTTTAAAATGAAACTCAGTTGTAGCTGGTCGCTAACTGATTATGCTGAGAAATGTGCTTGAATAGAAATTTCTTCTGTCAGCTTGATGTTGTTTTCATCATTAGCTGGTTTTTCTCTTGCAGGGGACTGCCAGACAGTAAAGGGAACCTGCTGCGATTCATCCAGGAAGTGCACGGTCATTATCTGCACCAGCGTCCCCTTCATACCCCTATCGTGGTCCACTGCAGGTAAAGACACGCCTTCCTATCCTCCCTTCCATATTACCAGCATGCTGTACTGCAGAGAAATCAACTCCTCATTCACCATCCACTCCCTTTCTATATCCCTGTCATGGTGAAGTGACTGTAAAGTCACATGTATTGCGCCTCCACCTGCTCTTGCACTCTATACCTGTTTCATGATGCACGATTGGTAAAGTCATTCCTTTCCATCCTTCACCTACTCCCATTCCTTCCTGTCAGGGCTTCATACTTTATACCCCTGTGTTGATGCACAGATGGTAGTCATCCCATCCATTCATCACCCATTCCCACTCTGTACCACCATAGTGGTTCATTGCAGGTAGTCCACCCTACCTGTTTTTACTCCATGTCCCCAGTAGGTAGTGTCACTCTTACCATCTTTCCTCAACATTATAGGTATGTTTTTCACAGCTGTGATGTAGCTTGTCTCTCTCCATTCTTTGTCTTCCTATCTGCAATATACAGTACCAGGAATTTTCCCTGGGAGTCAATATGCACACGCTGCACCCTGCATCTTTCCCCTTCAGGCAGTAGCAAGGGAAACTCAGATTGGTGGCACGTTCTCATGTTGGCCTGCAATATGCCCGTTTTGGAAGAGACGTTGCTCATCCATTAGAGGTGTAGTCGAAACCATGAGCTCTCCTGAAATTTCTGCATAGCATGTTGGACCATTATTTGCGGAATATAAATATTTTTAGTAAATAAACTCAACAGTAAAGCAAATTGATAGAAACACAGCAATTGATGGCCAATGATATAGTCTAGGCTGCCCATGCCTGATACGATACCACAGGGCTTACCCGATCTCAGGGGTTATCCTCACATTAAGGATCCTTTGCTTATGCCGTGCTTCCTTTCATTTCCTATAGTTTAGAGGCGCTTAGATATGTTCTGTAGCCTGTGCCTTTTTTTCTGATACTAAACTTGAAACCAGTGGATCCATGATCATTTGAGAGCTACTGCTGAACATTTTATGATATACCACAAGATATTACAATAAGTTATAAACTGTGGTTCTTCTGGGAGATACATCATTGTATGTTCCCTTTCCCAGATAATACGGATCACTCCAATGAGCCTTAAAAGCTGATGGTAAGTCTCCTGTGGGGTTCCTGCTTCCTGCAGAGTTGATGTGCTTGCACTAAATGGAAAAAGGATAGACAGCTGCCAACTGCAGGTTATCCTCGCACACTTGGCATTTAAAGGTTCCGCCTGGAGCAAGGTCACTTCCAGACCTCTGACAGTTGGTGGAGCCGGAGCCTCCTGATATAGGTGCCCTACAGAAAGAAGACATGACCTTAAAAACCAAAGCGTACAATGTTTATAACAGTGTAACCTGGTATCTTCCCACCAGCTCTGGAGTTGGAAGGACAGGGGCTTTCTGCCTTACGTACGCAGCATTACAGGAGGTGGAGGCTGGCATCGGGATCCCAGATCTGGTTCAGCTGGTGAAGAGGATGAGACAACAGAGGAAGCACATGCTCCAGGAGAAGGTACTGTATGGTTTAATGTAATGTGCTGTCCCACACTGCGGAAGTCATACTTTATATTAGAATTGTGAGGGGGCATGCTCAGAATACTAGGACAGGACTGTCATATAAACTGAATGCAGAAATGAGTTAATGTATATGAAGCTAAAAACCTGTTTATATTCATTTATATGGAATTTCGTGCATCATAGCAATGATAATGGTCTGGAGTTGAATACTTGTTTAATGCCCTGTCAGCTGCTTTCCATCAGGTCTTAAGAAAGAGGAAATGCATTTCACATTGTTTGTTGTTACAAGACTTTGATTTATATTGCTGAATCTGACTTTCCCCCAACTAGGTGCTATAAAAAAACTATTGGAAATATTGGACAATAACCACATGTAATACTTCTTCTATTTTACTTGCATGCAAAGAGATAGTCATAGCCAGTTTAAAGAAATCAGGAAATGCAGATCCATATATCATTTCAGTTATTCAATACAAGCCGTTAAGCCCGTTAAACGGGCGAGATGTTTGTTCCAAATGCCAGCTAAGTGTTGTGTGTGGAGGTGTCCGGATGTGTACTCTTTCCCCCTCCACCTTCTCTCCCTTTGCTCTACCCTTGCACTCAATGCTCCCTCCTCCAGCTCCCCTCTCCTCTTCTGCTGTCCCATCTCCCCAACCCCCTCTCACTTTCCCACTGCTCCTCCTCATCTCTCATTCTCCCAAAGTTCCTCCTTTCTTCCACAGGTCCTCTCCTGCAGCCCCTTCCCATTCTATCACCCGCTGGTCTGCCCCTGCAGCCCCCCTCTCCCCTCACTCTTCTATTACACTCCCTTTTCCCTCACTGCTCCTCACTCTTCCTTATTCTCCCACTCCTCCTCCTCTGGCCCTCCCCTTTCCTCTTACTATCCTCTTCCCCCTCCACCCTCTCTCCCTTTGCACCCCCCTTGCACTCAATGCTCCCTCCTCCAGCTCCCCCATCTCCCCAACCCCCTCCCACCTTCCCACTGCTCCTCCTCATCTCTCATCCTCCCAATGTTCCTCCTTTCTTCCACAGGTCCTCCCCTGCAGCCCCTTCCCATTCTATTCCCCGCTGGTCTGCCCCTGCAGCCTCCCTCTCTCCTCATTCTTCATTACACTCCCCTTTCCCTCACTTACTCAGCACCCTTCTCTTCCTTATTCTCCCACTTCTCCTCTTCTGGCCCTCCCCTTTCTTTTACTATCCTCTTCCCCCTCCACCCTCTGTCCCTTTGCACTCATCTTGCATGCACGTCTGACAGAGCCGCGGGGTCTCTCTCTCTCTCGTGCGCGCGCGTGCCTCGCCAAAGCCCTCACATGGCTCCATTTCCTCCCACCGCCGCTCCGCTCTGACCGACGTGCTCTCTCTGTCCGTCAGAGCCACGGCTCTCTCTCTCTCTCGCACGCGTGCGCGCCTCGCCGCGGCACTCGCGCGGCTCCATTTCCTCCCGGCGCCACTCTGCTCTGATCGACATGCTCCCTTGCCTGCGCATGCGCGGTAGAGTTGCTCTCTACTGCGCATTTGCGGGCCGTCGGTCAGAGCCCATTTATAAGGTAGATTAAACAGTAGCTTATTACATAGTATATTATTCAATATTAAACAGTAGCTTATTACATAGTATATAATTATTAATTGGAGCTTTGCACCTCTGGGTGGTTTTACTTACAACATGATGTATTTCCATATAAGGTAAAACTCAGATTCTGACCAGTAAAAGCTCTGTTAGTTATCTATATTTCTAGCAGATTCTGTATTCTATGAATTATAATTTTTGCTATTTCATGTCATTTTTTTTCACAGTTTTTTTTCATTAATTTTTAGTGTGCACTAATTTCTAATTAGTGCACACTAAATGGAAACATTTAGTGGGCACTCACTGAAACAAAACAAAAAAACCGTGTCACATCCCTAATAATTTTATTCCTGCATACAGCCTTTACATCTCTAAACGTTTTACTGCTAACCGTTCTGGTTTGTTAGCTCTGGTCAGGGTAGAACATTGACTTTGGCTTCAGTTTAGCAGAGGTTCTGTAGTTTACAGCATAGAAAACCATTTCTGGTTAACTCTGAGACCTGCACATTGAGCTTAGCTTAGAATTAGAAAAAGTACAAACAGGCCAAAGGCCATCTTTCTAAGATTCTGCAGTAATGGTACCTTATATCCATAAAGTACTTTGAACTGCTTTTCTGTCTTGCAATGTAACTTCATTGTTCTACTCTGGATAGATTCTGAGGCACAGAGATAAAGTGACAAGCCTCAGAGAGCATCTGTTTCAGAGCTGGGATTAGAACAAAGACTCAGAGAGAATGGATTTTTTTCTTCTCAGTTAACCACTATGTATGTTTGTTACCTGGAGTCCATTGTTTAGAACTTGCTAGTTAGGTATCGGGAATACCTAGAGTTGCATCTCAGTGCTGCCATAGACTTGGACCCAGGACAAATAATTTTCTATAGCATTCTCCCCACACCAGTCAGGACCTGGAAGTCTGCCCTCTGATTTTTCAGGGGAGACCAATGAAGCTCTGAGTTCCTGCTGCTTTGAGTGTTTTGGTTGAGTTTCTGCTCTCCTTCAATTCTCAGTTGGTTTGTGCATGGAAGAAATGCAGTGAAAGGAATCTTTTCTGACCTGTCAATTTCCTTTCTATTAACTGTAAAAAGCAGTAAGAACATGGCAGTGATTTCTTTCTTTGAAGCACATCCTACACTTGAGACGCCCGAGTTTTCATACATTGTGGACCATCCTTCTCTGATGAGCTGGCAGGGGAGCTTAAATTGCTGCAGTAGTGAGCTGTCCCTACAGAGAATGTGCCTGACCGCATGGGAATCTGGTGGAGGGCTGGGCTGGTGACCCATATGCTGGGCAAATAAAATGTACAGGCAGATTGATTAAGCAGAAGCAACTTGATTGAAAACTGAAATGACTTGTCAGTAAATGTGTGTCCAATGGGGCATTCTCAGAATGTTTGTCATATCTACAAAAAACTGTCAGTGCTTCAGTGGCAGTCTAGACTTACTTGCAATAGGTAGAAATGTTTTGAATTAGCCTTTGGAGAGGAACATTTTGAGTCTTCTGCATTGTACATGCTTCCCAGAATATCTGACAACATTCACTCGGAGTTCTTGGTTCTCGAAGCTGGTAAAGTTTTCAGAAAATTACTTAAGAATATAGGATATACCCTGCTGGGGTCTGTTCAAGATCTATAAAGCCCAGCATCTATCTCTGACAGTGGCCAGTCCGGGTGGCAAGTATCAGACAGATCCCAAAAAGTAGATTCTTGTTACTCACTCCCCAGGGATAGCAATAGCTTTCCTTAATCTACCTGGCTAATAATGTTCTTTTAAGCCCTGCTTTCCCTGCACGTACCCGGATCAGTCCAGACCATGGAGCCTCCTGTCCAGCAGATGGAGACAGACCAAAACTGAAAGGGTATCTCATATCAGGACAGAGCCTACCCTGCATCCCTTCTGTATTCATCTGTCTCCAGCAGATGCAGGCAGCTGAACCTGTGGTTCCCCTTCTTATCTCCTTATCTTTTGTCCCTGAGGGGATCTTATTCCTTTTCTTTACTGGATCGAGCAAGTATTAGCTCTTGTCTATATTAAAAAAAAAAATAAAATAAATTTTACTTTTGAAAGATTTCTCTGTATTTTTCTGGGAGACAGTCCTGTCTCCTCACTCTGCTGGTCGGCTTAGGGGGGGCTTTGCTCCTTGAAATCTTCAGCCTAGGCTCACATTCCCGGTGACCTTCTGGGATGATACTGGTGGTCCAGTCAATCCCCCTTGGCTAGCTGTCCACATAGGGCCGGTGAAAGATAAACTTTCCTCTGCACTAATTAAAAAAAAAAAAAAAAAAGAGGGGGGGGGGGAAGATTTTTAAATGAAGCCCTATCTGACTATTTTAAGAACCGTGGACAGCTCCGGCAGCGTGCAGCACCCTGCTTTGCTAGTCACCTTGACATGTCCTCTGGCAACAGATTCCAATGATTGTGGGTAAGATTGAAAACTACTTCTCCAATTTGTTTTACATCTCCTGATTGTTAGCTTCATGGGGTGTCCTCTTGTTTTAGTATTATTTGAAAGGAAAAATAATCATCCTGGGTTTACCTTTCCTTCCCTTCATGATTTTATAAACTTCTACCATGTTTCCTCTAAGCCATCTCTTCTCCATACCAAAGAACCATAGCTGCAAAGCCTCCTATCACAGGGGAGCCATTCCATCTGTAATGCTGGGGAAGGACAAAAATTAAATTCCAACATTAAACTGTCCATAGGATTAATTCCAACTGTGTCTACTTTCCAACACACAATTATAAAATCAGAGAATATGCGCAGTCAAGGAATCACACTTCCTAAAACTATCTGAAAGTTGAGAAGATGATGTAAAAAAAAAAAAGACTATTCAATCAGCTTGTCAAAATTTTGTTGACATCTCAACAGAATTCCATTAATTAAGTATGAGTGGAGTCGAAAATGATGGACTTAAATCAAAGACAAGCAGCAGGAGGTTGGAAAGGCTCAAGATAGCATTGGCATAACTCATCTGATGGGGAAGTGAAAAAGGCAGAAAGCTTGGTTATTTCCATCTGAGCCCAGACTGAATGTCTCGTTAACCATGCCCGGTGTATTGTGTTTCCCAGAAATGACCTTGTTGAAGCAATGGTAGCATGTACAGGAGAAATTTCCTAGTGTGTAGCCAGATGGACTCAGGACCAGTTGGTTATGTGTTCCTCTGCTAGCAGATGGGAGACTGAGTCAGGTTTCAAAGCTGACATCACCCTGCACTGACCTCAGCTCTTCAGTATCTCTCAGTCTTCTAGCAGATGTGGACATTATCCCCACACTAGCATGGTGTTAGCGGGATTACAACACAAACAAAGACATTTTTACCTCCACTTTAAAAGAAGATCGAGCCCCGCTTTCCTGCGATGATATCTAGGGTCCCCTCTGCCTTTCCTCCTTTCTCAGACATTTCTGAAAAATTTATTTATTTATTTGAAGCTTTTATATACCGAGGTTTAGCGCATGCCTTCACCCCGGTTTACATTGAAACGAAACAATGATACATAGAACAAGTAGTGAAACAAAAGTATATATAACAGGTCATGGAGCAGGTTGTAACAGGAAATAACTAAAATAGTTTAAGCCAAATAACGAAAATGAATATAGAAACGAAAAACGAGAAAGGTATATACAATAGAGGGGGAGGCAGTGGGAGGAGGAAGGGGTAAATATCTGCGGAAAAGAGAAGAGGGGAGAAGTAGGGAGGCTTATGGCATCATAATTGTAATTTGCTTAAGTCATCATTGAAAGTCTGGCTGAAGATCCAGGTTTTCAGTTCTTTTCTGAATGCTTTATTATCGATGATATTGGTTAGGTAGTATGGAAGGGCATTCCAGAGTTTTGGCCCAGCTATGGAGAGAGCTCTATTTCTGGTGTTCGTAAGCTTTGCCATGGGATATGTGGGTATTTCGAGAAGTCGTTTGTCAGAAGTTCTGGTGTTCCGTTGAGGTTTGTGGGGGTGGAACATTTTACTGACTGCAGAGTTATCTGTATTGTGTACTGCGTTATGGATGATCGTCAGGGTTTTGTATTCTATTCTCTGAATGATTGGTAGTTCTGTCACCTCGCTTTACCTCTTTGCCAATCCTATTTTCCACTTGAGCTTTTGCTATCCTTAGTTCTTTCCATGTTGTTTTTGTTTGGTTTTTTTTGTTTCACCAGATATTCTTTCTTGTCGTCTTCTTTTTGAGTTCCTTTGTACTTTTTTGGATGCTTATCTTTTTGCCTTTATTTTTTCAGCTACCTCTTTGGAGAACTATATTTGGTTTTTTTCCCCTCTTACTTTTAAGTACTTTTTTTACATAAAGATTTGCTGCTGCTATTACAGCTTCTCCCAGCCTTCTGGTTCCTTTTCAAAGTACGTTCCCATTTTACCAAAGTCCGTGTTTTTGAAATCCAAAACCTTGATCTTCATGTGACTTGTCTTCATCTTGGCTGCTCTATCAGTCCATATAGTCTGATGATCCCTGGTGCTCAGGTGGGCACGGACCCAGACATTAGAGAAACTCTCTCTTTTTGTGAGTACCAGTTCCAGTATTGCTTTCCCCCTAGTGAGTTCATCACATTTTCCTAAGCAGAGCCCTTTAAAGGCATCCACAGTTTCTCTACTCCTTGCAGATTCTATGAAAGGGATACTCCACATCTGGAAGATTAAAATCACTGACAAGCAACATCTCACCTTTCTTTCCCACTTTTTGGATGAATTTGATTAGATCTCTGTTCACTTCCTCTGAGTCTGAGGCCTGTAGACCACAACAATATAGATAGATGTGCCATCATCTCATTCTAATACAGCCTACAGTGCTTCTTCCTTTCCCCCAAACACCATGTTTTTCAACTGCTTGGATATTGTTCTTGACCTAGAGAGCTACTCCTCCCCCTTTTCTATTATCTCTGTCCTTCCTCATTAGTTTATTGTATGGTATGGCAGTATCTGAATCATGAGACAAACTGAATTATGGCTCTGTAATAACAACAATATCAAAGTCTGCCTCCACCGTTAAGGCCTGCAGATCTGGAAATTTATTACCCAGACTACAAGCATTTGTTCTTGGAGCTTTCTAGCTATTTTTCTCTTGGCTGTATGCTTTTCTTGGCTTTCTTTTTGGCTCTTTTGCTTAGGAGTGTACTAATGAACTGATCTATTTTGTTAATCTCTACTCCTACTTCCTCTGTTGGGGACAACTTTCCAATTCCATTGTCTGTCTTCTGCCATCCCCATCCGCTAGTTTAAACGCCTGCTGACACATGACCTGGATTTCTCAGCTCTAAGGATGAGGGGTCTCGCTAGGCAGCAGAAAGGCCTTGTCATGGTCTGAGGGTGGGAGGTCTTTGTAACCAGCAGGTGAGATCTTCTTGTGGCCTGAAGGTGGTGTCCCCTCTCGGGATTTAAAATCCAATCAAAATGAGAGCACAGAAGAGTTTGCAAGCGTATGTGCCTGTGTGAATTTTTCTCTCCTCCTATTTCAGCTGCATCTGAAGTTCTGCTATGAAGCTGTTCTGAAGCATGTTGAGCAGGTTCTGCAGAGACATGGGGTCACCACACTGTCCTCCAGCAAACCACTTAACAGCGCGGCGCACAAGGTGGGTCACGTGTATAGGCCAGGCATAGTAGATGGATCACTTGCTTACGCACACTTAGCATGCAGTTTTTTATTTTATTGAAATTTATATTCTGCCTCCACATAAATATTATTTCAAGGTGGATCATGTTAGCATTAGTGCATGCTTATGTGATGTACTCCTTCCATCATTACAGCGTGTAAGGCGGGATAGAGGTGTGCATGCATACACACCCCCCACTTCCGATCAGGTCCCAAGGAACATTAGTGCTGTGCATGAGATGGGTCAATCTCCTCCACTCTGCCAGCATGTAAGATGGGTCAGAGAGATGCACATGCATGCATCCCCCACTTCTCATCATGAACCAAACAGCAGAAAGCGTAGCCTCTCTCTCACCAAAAGTGATTACAAGAGGCTTTTCCTTCATATGCCCTTCTGGTTTCGGTTGTTATAGTTGCTTAAGTACAGTCAGTGAAGAAAAATCACAGATCTCTACTTAACCAGCTGTTATCTGAAATACCTATTGGAAGCTGCCGGTTAGCCAAATGCTTTCTTTATGAGGAAGATAGAAGAGGTAGTAATATATCATATGATTTTGGGGAGCCTGGTGTGGAGGAACAGATTTGGAACCAGATTGTCTCCAGATCGGGGGTCAGTTGCTCATTGTGTCACTCACTTTTCTTCTCTCTCTTCCAGCTCTATCCTCTGCAGGATCCACAGGACATTGTGCTAGGAGGGGACATGCCCATCAGCTCCATTCAGGCTACTATAGACAAGCTGAGCATCAGACCGTCTGCTGGTATGGAGCCTTCCGCCAGCTGGCAGATGCCTTTCCTGCCGGAGCAAGCCTTGACCAGCGATTCGGTGAATGGCCTGAGTGCTGCAGTGCTGCCTCCAGATCTCGCCGAACACACAGACGCCGCTGTCACCGAGTCTGCACCTCAGTCTCCCCCTGCTGTAGCATCGCTTCCCTTCACTGAAGGTCCTGGGCCCAGTATAGAGAGCAGTGGAAACCATGCAGAGGAGAGTGTGAAAACATAGACTAAGCGTAGTTAGAGCAGTCAACTGTTAGTACAACACCTTCCTCCTCCTCCCTGGAGCTCTTGGCATCCCTGACACCGGAAGCTTTCACCTTGGACAGCGCTCTGATGGGGAAACAGAAGATGAGCAAGCAGAGCTTCCTGCAGCCCCAGAATGGGGAGGGACTTTCGCGGGGGGCACGGACCGGTGATGACCCCCTCAGCATGCTGGATCCCCTGTGGACACTGAATAAAACCTGAGCAAAGTTGATGCCAGTGACTTCTATGGCTTGTCCGTGGACCAGCCTGTCAGACAAACATGGGTACTCTGCACTTTCCCAAGGGCAGCTCCTTCCCACATCCAGCTTTCAACTGTGACTGAAAATCGGTCTGCCTGCCTGCAGAGACATACTGCTGGAGGTCTCAGGACCCTGAGCAGAGTCACTTTAACTTATCAGCTACAATACTACAAAGACAAAATGCACTAATGCAGAGCTGCTCATTGGTGGAGCTGAGCTCTCAGCCAACCAGGGCTGACCTTGGGCCTAATCCATTTGTATGTCGAGCTCTCAGTACCCTTTCTCCCTTCGCAGTGACTCCTGCCTCGGGATCACATAGAACATTCCACCTTGAAGAGAGAGAAGAAGCCTTTCCTGCTCCCTGCCAGCTTTCATTTCTTTGGGGCTTGGATTCTTTAATGGGTGACATTTGTGCTATCTGTGGTTTTCATGTCCTTTCGCAGCTGAGATACGACCTGTAAACCTGAGGGAACAGGGGGGAGTTCCTTTTTCAGCCTGTCGGGCAGCTTGGTGCCCTGGGGGAGGGTAGGAAGCATGCGGACGGCTGTGATCATCCTTCTGATCTGCAGGGAGGAAGGGGAGACTCGGCCTAGCAGCAGGGCAGCATTGACACCTTGCATCTAACTGAACCAGAAGAGCGCCAGGCTGTTGCTGTTTAGGCAGGATGTTTGTACGGTTTCTTCAGTCTCGCACAGAGGTTGAAGTTGGCAGAGCGTTTAGAGACTATGTGCAAGGCTGTATGATAGGATGGAGAGAGAGCCTGAACATTGGTCCACACTTACCTGAGGTCAGTCAGCCACTGTTTGTTCACATCTACCATTTGAAAGAAGTTAGCAAGCACTGATCTTAGAGTTTTTAGGCAAAGGGAACTATAAGACTCTGCCACTAGGGTGCCATGCATATGCTTGCTTCAGAGCTGACTTCCTGCTAAAATGTCAGTGCCTTTTTCCTTCATGAGGTGGTTTGGTGGTGTCACCATTTACCCCTTCCCCCTATGAAACAGACATCCACAATTGCTCGCTGCTTCTTCCTAGTCCCCACCATCAAGTGAATGTTTGATCTTTCTCCAAAGTCAGGCGTAATTGTCCCAAAGGCTGCCCCTCCTCATGCTCCTCTTTCTGATATGTTGGGGGGGGGGGGGGAGGAATAAGGGGAGCAGGAGAAGATGGTGCAGTGCAGAACATATTTATGGAGCCTGCGCAGGCCTGGGTTAATGCTGTACCTGATGGTTTAAGCAGCCGTGACTGACTCGGTTTCCATGTCACTAGGAGCTGCTGTCGATGCTGCAGGGTAAAGGAACCCGGAACCTCTTGTTTTGCGGTGGGTGCTCTGAATGCATTAAGCGTGCCCTGTTTGAGCACTGCAAAGAAATGTAGGAGAAAACAGTTTCATAAATAGACTTTGCCAAGTTAAGTGGTGGAAATGGAGTAAATTTCAGGTTAGAGAACTGTGACTTCATAGGTTGGTGGTTCCAATGTCTGAGAACAAATCTGGAATTGAACTTTTGGACAAATGTCTCGTGCTAACTAACCCTATGCTTTCCTCTTGCTCATGCTTACTTGCTGATTGCCTGTAATTTCAAAGAGAGTTGCAGTACCCAAAGTGTGTCCTCTCCTGTTCTTTGTATATGTTAGTTTTAAAAATGAGAAAGCATGGTCTGTTTTTCCTGTTATTGAGATTGCACTTATTCTTTTGAAAAACTGAATAAAATATACATTTTCAACAAATCAAGGAAAGTTGCCCTTCACCTGAGCCATGGGCAGTGGCCAGGGCTCTGAGACACAATGGCCGTTTCATATTTGGGGTAATATCTGACCATAGGATGCCACTCCTGGCACAATGGCTGGTATTTGTTCAAGAGTTGAAACTTACTTTGAGTTGGTGCATTTCAAAACCGCATCCCCATCATACACATCCTCTCTCCCTCTCTTAGCCTCCCTGGCCTTTCATATATGGTGGCACCCGCAGGGATTTTTAACAGCTTTTAGCTGTAGCATCCATTCCCACAGCCAGACTGTAGAGCAGGACCTCCTAAAGTGCCGTTCCTTTTATGCCTTTTCAGAGGGGTTCGCTTGTTGATGCAATGGTAAAGTGAAATTTGCACGGATGGATGGCAACTAGAAGATGGCTTCAGGACCAGATGAAAAACAGTCCTAAGCACTGCCACGTGTAGAAGGACAAGGTTCTGGTCCAAAGCATGATTTACGTGTGTGCAGACTGAGCCATAGCATCACCCGATGACAATAATAAAAAGGGTATGCAGGATGGTAAAATATCAGTGTGTTGTTGCAGATCATATTTTCTCCTTGGGTTAAACAGGAATAGAAGCCACCAGGAGCCAAGTTTATTTCAGGATGAAAGGCACTACCATTGCTCAGCTCATTAAAGGAGATTTTACTTTTACAGATTGTTCCTCTAAATGCGCACTGCTGTCTTGGCCCGCAGGAGGTTGGGATCTTGCAGGCATGCCATTTCTCCAGTTCTCACTACTGCAAAACCACATTAAAAATAAAAAAGGACTGCTCTTTAAAACCTGCTGCTTCCGATATTGCAGCCTGCAGTAGTAAGTGAGAGAGATGCTTATGAACAGTAATCATCTTGAAAAGAAAACATTTTTTTTGCTGGTAATCCTATCAGAGGGCCCTATGAATAAAACCACAAGGCATGAGTGACTTATAAAAAGGTTTTATGGAATAACAAAAATTAAATGACCTGATCTTGATTCTAACCCTGCATGACCCAAAGCTGCAGCCAGGCTAGATTCCCAGAGCGTGGGCTGTTTAGACAGTCTTGGACATGTGGCAGGCCTCACAATATCCTCTCATCTGACTAATGCTTGCTTTACTTGAGGCAGCTTGTCTTGCTTATTGATCTGCTGCTGAGCTTCCTGTCTCTTTTTTTTTTTTTTCTTCCTTGTTTGGGCTTATTCTGTCATTTACATACTTCATGGATGTTGAGGCATGTGCGTGAGGAATTTCATCTAGTAAAACATGTAACTGATAGATAATGATAGACACCAAAGGGGTACTTGTAGCCATTATAAAGGAATTCTATGCGTCAACCCTTTTTTTTTTTTTTTATTACTAGCTGCAAATAACCATTTATCAAAAATCCTACGTTCGCTGGGTAGGATTAGCCAGTCTTGAGAGAATGTGATAAATAAAATCAGAATAGGAGTAATACTTGGTCTAGCAACCAGTCATGAAGGCTTAGCAGGAGAGGAGATAGTTCGGCACAGGCATTGTAAAGCGAGGGGGTAATTGGGGTAACTGGAATCTATATAGTGGTGGGGAGTTGCAGTGTTCTCTCTGTACTTCAGCCCAAATTCTGCATAAGTGTAAGTTTGCCCCTACACACACCTGTTCTTGCTTCTTGTACATACAAGAGTTGTCTTGTTGGCACAAGCAGCTCACTCTGAGCCACAGTGGAACTAGCCTGTGTGTGGTCTCTATGGCCCTCCCACCCTACCGCAAATGTAGAGACCATCAGAACAGAGGATCCATCTGAATATTCAAGGCCTGCGCTTTCTAGGCCAAAAAATGTAAGTGTCCCATGAGATTTCTGTTAAACTGTTTGTATATATATATAATATATATAAAAAAAACCAAAACACTTTAATGCTGTCCAGTTTCTTTCTGTAACACTAGAAGAATTACCTTTTTCCACACTGTTTATTAAAATTAATGAAATTTTTGTTGCTGCTTTTCTTAGTGTTTGATTTTTCTTTAAAGAAAAAAAACCCTCCAGTTTTAATATCATGTCTCTTTTGTAGTATTTCCAACTTCTTGATCCCCCTGTGGATATGAAATGTTATTTCCCAGTCAAATCAGTCCAGACGACTAGGTTATGCATTTGACCAACAGATGGAGACAAAAACAAATAGGGCTCATTGACACTACCCTCAGCCCACCAGTATTCTCTGTCTCCAGCAGATGGTACAGGTGTGCATCCTATGCTGTGGTCTGAGACCTGGTAGACTGAGTTAGAAGACATTTTGTGCAGCTTCTGCGTTGAAAGACCAGTTCTCCCTCCCTTGGTTGAGCAGCATGCTAGGGTGGTAGATTCAATAAAATTAAAAAAAAGAGAGAAAGCGTAAGCAGCTCCTAAGCTAAAAACGGTGGCCTCTCTCCCTCAGTTGAGCAAGCCTGGATCAGGGGAGCTTTCGGCTTGGGATTTTCTGGCCACTCTGGTCTATCTTTCCCCTCCTTCCCCTTTTTTGTGCCTGCATTGGCCCCCCTGCTCTCCTGACAGACTGCTTTGCTGCTCCATAAAGTTTAAAAAAAAAAAAAAGGCACAGGAGATAGCATCACAGTCTCTGTGAGCCGCATTGGCATTGCTGTGAAACATATGGTGAGTTGCAGAGGGTTATCTTTGCTCTTCTTTTGGCCACAGCAGTACTGTAGAAGAACTGGGCAGGCCATAATGGTGGCAAAAGCAGGGTCTGGGAAGGTACTGCACTATACTTTTAACATAGGGTGGTTGGAGTGGGAGAAAATGCTGAATTCTCTGTGGATAAGCAGACAACAAGAGTTACACATCTGAAGACATCTACCCACTGTACCAAATCAGGTACCAGACTTCAGCCCTAGAGTGCACTAGCATGCTTTCCCTTTGTAAGCAGGCCGAATTAGCCATGGTTTCTGGGTGATGGCATCTGATGGAACAGGCTCTGAACATGCGTGACCATTCCCGCACATTCCTCTGGTTCTCTTCTGGGTTTTTTTCCTGCATTATGTATGGGTGCATGGTGTATTTCTCTCCCCTTTTTTCTCCTCAACTCATTATTGTTTTGCTACATGAACCCCCAAAAGCGCTGTTATGTCAGAGAAATGCCAGGTTCAAGCACTGCCACTGTGGGCACATTATGTCCATTATAGATGGACATAATTGGTTGTGATCTGAGCCCAGGCAGATATAACAATCCACTTATTGGGATTGTGAAGAAAAGTCCCCTCATGCTCAGAGACAAGCTCAAAACAAAATAGGAGACTGAGAAGAAGACCGAGCATCCTTAGAAATGGGATGCTATGCCCCTTTTCCTCCACCTCTGGATGGTCAGTTATAACCATCTCTGGGGCCCAAGACCCGACTCACCATAAGAGAGCATCTGCTGTTGGGCCAATGGGAAGCTCATCCACACCTAACATATCCAAAGGTGAGACACAAGAAAGGCTTACGTCTGTAGCAAAATCCACAATGCATGTGATTATAAACCCGTTAAAAACCGATGCAGAATTCTTCAGAGGCATGCCCTCACCAGGTGTCAAAAACCGCATCAAAGTACGCACAAAGGGCCAATTTTTTGAACTTAACGCGCAGGTGTAGATTTGTGCACGCAATCCAGTGTGCACAAATCTACGTCCGATTTTATAACATGCATGCGCAGCCACACGCATGTGTTTGTGTCAGTATGTGCAACGGAGCATGTATGTAACAAAGAATTTGTATGATGGAACATGCGTGTTTGTGTGATGGAGTGTGCGTTAGGGTAGGTCAGCATGTGCCTAGGAATCGTGTGTGTTAGGGAAGAGAATTTGTGCACCCCCCCCCCCCCCCCCCCCATTAATCCACAGCAATCTCAGAGTGACTAGAAATGTAAAGCTCCCAAGTTCAGAAGGCAAGGAATTTTTAAAATTAATGTTGGTTTTAATTGAGTATTATCTGATGCATTTTATTAGTGTTTGGGAAATTTAAAAAAATTGTATATTAGTTTTAATTATTGGATGTTCTATTTGACATCTGTTTTGAAATATTTATTCTGTTTATTAGTATGGTTTTACTATTGCTGATTTATTTTTTTAAGTCATTGATGTTTTATGAGAAATGGTGATGTGTCTTTTTCCATTGTGACACTGCATACAGTGTCTGGCTTGTTGCAGTTTCTAGTTCAGTTTTTATCTGGACATTTCTATTTATACTTTATGGTCTTTTTATGCAGTATTTGGTGAGGGTCTGTCTGTGTTTTGCATATGAGACCAAGGTGAGGTATTCTGATACTATATAGTTTCTCTGTAGGGATCAAGAGCAGCTTTGCTTATTTTGTTTTCCTAATAGGAGGTGTAGTGCTGTTTTAGAGCCTGGAGTAATTTTTGCAGTATTGTCTTTACATAGGGTTGTCACTGAGTGCTGCCAGTTAGTGCTGTTTGGTATAGGAGGTTTATTATATTGTAACTGTAATTTTGTATACACAATGCTTTCTGAGAGCTGAACCCATACCCAACATTTGTTACAATAGGCCTAATGCAATATGGGATCCAAGTGTTTTTGTTCTTTTATGCAGGGTTTTCAGGTTGGCATTACAGTAGTGCATGTATTCTAAATATTATGTACATGTTGTAATTTTTTTTTCCTCATGGCTATTTTGAATGCCCTTTTTGATTTAAAATCTGTTTGTTTATTTATTTTTATTTAAAGGTTTTTTATATACCGCGGCACGTTCCAAACATCACCGCGGTTTACAATGAACCATAATTTAGCAACAGGCTTTACAATCAATTTAGAAAGAACAAGCATATATCAAATGAGGTCAATGAACATAGCAATAAATCAACATATAATACAATTGAATCCAGCCTAATCTCCTGGGAGAAACTATGTATAATTAGGTACATTCAAGCAAATGCAGTTAGAGGAGAAAGGATTGGGATGTATTTGGTGTGGGGTAAGGAGTGTATGAAAGTACATTATGTATTCAAATGATTTTTACCAGAGAGAGGTGACCTTAGAGTTAAAGTGTGCGAAGGAGAGGGGAAGGAGAGGATGGCAGTTTGAAGAGTAGGAGGTCATTAGCACCCCCACTCTGCATAACTTTTAATTGTGTGGGGGTGGGAGTGGTTTATGGGCTACAAGGCTGTGACGTTCACGTACGGTGCCCAATAGATTTGCACCAACCCTGGCTGCATTTGCTCCATGTGGAAAGCAGGATTCGGAAGCTGTGTGGCTTTGGGTCCTGTGGCTCTCCCGAGCCTTAGCCCGAGAATAATTTTTTTTTTTTCTTTGGCCCTGGAGGAATTATATGAATCACTTCTGGTCTCTACCTCTCCTTTAGTAGGTAGGCAGTGCAGAACCTGGAGAACCATAAAAGTAGCAGACCGAGGCACACAGTCAATGGGAATGCACTGGAGTGGTGGGCAGGGTATAGAGGCAAGCCTCAGTCTCAGAAAGGAACGGGGTGAGCCAAGAGGGAAGTGCCTGGGCAGTTTTGGGGAGCCTTCTGTCTGCTGGGCTGATCTCTGAATGGGGCAGCTGGTTGTGTTACCATTGCGTTTTCTGCAGAGTGGGGGTGCCAAGAAGGGGTGGTAATGGAAAAGAGGGAGGGCTGCTGCAGGCTGGAGAAGCCATGGCAGCAAGCAAAAACTTTATATAATGACGCGGCAGCCCTGGAGCAGGGGCAGTCACTATGATGGTAACTTAACTTTAAAAGGGGCGCATGGCTAGAGGAGCTGAAATTTTATATCGGGCGTGCAAGTACGTGTGCATGTTATAAAATAAGCCAGGCACATGTATGTGTGCTCCTAACTTTAAATGTGTACATGCCCAGCAGATAAATGTCAGCTTGTGAGGAATGCAAGTGAGGGAATTTTATAACAGGCGTGCGTCCAGGCCACGCTCAGTTTCACCAGTTCATCCACCAGTTTGGCCAGTCTATAGCTAGATCCTCAAGACCCCCCTGGTTCTTTCTCCTGCACTTCTCCCTTTTAATCCAGACCTTTCAAGCACTTCATAGAGGCCTGGAAATAGTTTTATTCAGACTTACACTTCATCCATAGCAGAAGTAACTTTGCTCTGAAATATTCCTGGACACGTACCCAGCCACATAGCTACGTGCGCACATATCTTTTCACCCTGCCCCACAATGCCATGCCCCACCTCCATTCCACCCCTTTTTTTCTGATGCGAGATATTCGTGCATCGGTACTTTTACGCATGCATGAGTGGGTTTTATTTAAATCGACTGGTCACACACGTGCTAGATGCGCATCCATTTCCTAATTTTGGCACACATCTGGCTTTTAAAATTCACCTTTTTGTGAGCACATGAGCAGCAGCACAATGCTAGAGTGTGTGTATTGGAGAGAGTGTGTGTGCGTGTGCATCAGAGAGAGACACACCCACACGAACAGCAGCACAATGATGATGTGTATGTGGGACTGAAAAAGCATGTGTCTCTCTCTGACACAGACAAGACACCGTATATACAAAAATGATGTACATTGTACCACTAATTATTAAATAGTAAAATATCACTAATTATGCCAAATATAACTACAGTCTTCAAATACTAACTTCTTAATATTGTACTCCAAAAAGAATAGATCATTCATTCAAAATACTGCTCTAGGCAGAAATGTATTGTCTATATGAGTCAGGTGTCCTTTTGTTTCCAAAATAAATATGAACTATTTATAGATTACTTATTCTGGATTTGGACTAGTACATTAGATCTGCTACAGGAATTTAAATTGTATTAATACATTGGACACTAATTTAAACTTTATGGTGCAACATCATGAAAAACAAATTGCATTTTTTGGGAGGGGAATCTCCAAAGCTTTTTAAAAATTGCCTTCATAATTGAAGGTTGAGGCCATTCTACCTTCCAATGTAGCTGCAATGGGGGAAAAAGAAGCAAGTTCAGAAAGGTTCCAGGTTGGCAACTTGGTCTGGCCTGGCAGAAATTCAGCACCAGTACCTGCAGAGCTGCAATTTAGTTTTCAAAGGGAAACTGCCTTTTGAAAACTTGGGTGGGGGAAAGCCAGTTCTTTTGTTCCTGCGTACTTTTCATCTGCTTTTGAAACAGGTGCAAAGTACATGTTTGAAAGCATGCACGAGGATGTCAAAATTAAATCTCTGCAGGTACTTTCTCTCTCCCAACCTAACCCTGCTCCTTTTTTTCCACAGTACAAATATAGATGCTGTTCATAATGTAGGTACTCTTACCCTCAGTGGTAGGCAATAGTCATTTCCAAAAGAGCCTTTTTTACATGGGTAAACAAGTGATTACTTCATACTAAGAAAGCCCGCAGTCTATAACAACATCTAGATTCCTTACACATTGTTAAAAAAAGCAAGCTCAGACATAGATGTTTAACAGTTTCATAAGAAGATGTTGGGCTATATTATATTTAATCATCACTTGCCCAATGTATGGAACATAAAGTTCATCTTATGTTCTGTTTGTGTGGACAATTTTTTTTTTTTTTTTTAGAACTCTGTTTATTGGGTTTTTCTCATGTTCCCATTGATGGGACCAGAAACATACATCAGCATAGAATGGATACAGAGCATACAATACAATACAACATTAGGGGAACCACAAAAATACACAGTAAAGCATCAGGTACACCATTTCGTTCAGCCTCCAAGGGCTAACAGTAGAACATACCACCAATCATAACCCTAGTTTAAATTACGATAATCCTCGGACAAACAGTCCCAATGTTATCCAAGCCATAGCCCCCATCTCTCCCACCCTATCTTCTTCCAATCCTCCAGGCCTGCATGGAGCTCCTTAGTTATAGCCCGTCGACTTTACACAGTTTTGGGTTGTAAATACTTGAGAAAGGGTGCCCAGAGTTGTGCAGTCAATTTTTTGTTTTTAAATATTTTTCTTGCAAGTGTTTACCTATATAAAAGGTTTTGAAACTTACCCTCTCTGAAAATTGACCCCCTTTCAGCCTGCTTTTCTTTTAGACTGTTTTCTTTTATGATTCTTACAAATGCATACAGAAAATAGTCACAAAATAATTTCTAGTTTAGTAAAAGCAAAACAATAGCCTGCTTTTCAATGGGAAAGACTAATTAGAGCTCCCTAACTCTGTGTGTCCTAAAAAAAAACAACAAATAAGAGGAAGGTGAAGAAGAACAATCTATAAACACAAATAATCTCACCATCAATTAAATTCAACATTAAATACAGGCTTATGATAAAAGGAGGAAGAAAGACCTCAGAGGTCACATATGCTAGCGTGCAACTACTTAAAAGCGTATTGACTGATTCAATCATTGGTCAAAAACCTCCACCTTCCTTACATTTATAGTGAAATAAATATTGAATAAAGAGAGATCTTATTTCTCCAAAAAAACATTTTCTGAAAAACCTTTTTTTATATTAAAAAAAAATTTTCTTCTAACTCAGTTCAAGAGAATTAGAAAAAATATAGTTTCAAATCTGCATATGCACTCAATGCATTGGTGGTGTTTTTGTACCTATCATATTTTTCAAGCCAGTCTTAAGACAATCAGCATACATTCATAAAATAATATAAATGCAACTTTAAAAACTTATCTTGATTTTTGATCTGGTCTTACCCAAACAAAAAGACCTGGTGAAAATAGACCAAACAGCATTCGATGTAATGCATTAATGCCAGTGAGCCAACCACATTTGATAGAATAAAATTAATTCCAGTAAGCTGATATTGGCCAACATTTTGCATTCATGCTGCTTCAAGGCTGAAACTGAATAAAATGTTTTTATAAATGTGCAAATCAAGTGTGTTTATCTTATTTTAATAGAAAAGCTTATACTCTCATCCTTTTAATACAAATAGCAATGTTATGATGCAGATTATGCTCTCAATGCTGCTGTTCGAAGAGACGTCCACACATGTGCACTAAACAAGCAATATGCTCACAAATTAAGCATGTGCTGATTCCAAGCTGTTCAAAAGGTAAAAGTTAATATCAATTATCTATGCAGATTTCCTTGTTTTAAAGCTAAATTAGCCAATACTTTACCAATTAAAAGTTTATGATCCAATTCCTTGGTACAATGCCAAAAAAATTATTTTACCCAGAAAAAGGTAGATTTTTAAAAGCCTTGCGCAGGCAAAAATGGCCACATATGCGCGAAAGTGGCCCAAGTGGGAGCTATGCAATTTTAAAGAGCAGAGAAGGGCGTGCGTACATTGAGGTATGCGCACCCAGAAAAAGTAGGCGGAAAAGGAGCAGGGTGTTCTAGAGACAGGGCCAGGACTGACGCATGTAACTGCCAGCGTAGAGCACTTTGCTACAGCTCCCTGTTAGGTGCAAGAATCCAGTGAACATTAGGTGGTGGGGGGGGGGGGGAGGGAGAGAGAGAGCGCGCGAGCAAAGATGAGATTTGTGCAATGTTCTCTCAACCTAGCTTGATGTTACCCAGGTAGAGAGTCCATCAAGCTAGATTGAGAGAACAGTGCACAAATCTCATCTTTGAGTGAATTTCCTCACTCTGAAGGTCATCAAATCTTCACAAGAGAGCACTGTTCTGTTCGTACATCTGACTTTGAATGTCAAAGTGGCCCCTAATTCCTACACTAATACCTAAACCTCACCTCGAGTTACTAGGTGGGCCTCCCATAGAGATATAAATACCTATCTAGTGTGAGGGCATTATGGCTAGTGTCTCTCTCTTTAAGATAGCCTTGATAGCTAGGTTGGTGCTCCGGGAGCTTCAAAACTATTAAAACCAGCATTTGAGAACACATCACAACATGCAATAAAGCTTTAACACAACCTATTGCACGGCTTAAAACTACAGATAAAGATGTAGCTAAAATCTGCATTAAAGCCATGCAATAGGGGTTCACAAAACGGTGAACCCCAACCCCTAACTCCTCCTCTTTTTCTGATTTGCATCGCACCATACATTATGGTGCTATCGCATGCGTTAAAGATGCTTAACACATGTGAAAATGCCATAACGCTATTTGATGAATGACTCTGTTAGTTTGTACCTGAGGCAATGGAGAGTAAATACATTTTCTACAGTGCCAGACCATAATAACATTATCTATATATCTCTTCCAAAGCCTGATGAAATCAGAAAATGGAGAATTCATAATCCATATATCCTTAAATTCTGATATATAGAGAATGGCTAAAGAGGGGGCCATCATGGCCCCCATGGCAGTTCCAGATGTCTATGGAGAAAAGATCCCTTCAAAAACAAAGAAATTATTTCAGTGCAATTGAAGCCAATTTCAGTATGAAACTAGTAGGAACACTATGTGGCCATACACTATCATGCAAGAATTTGATGACAGTAAGGGCCTCTCAGTCTGTGGAATCCAGGTGAACATTGATTTGACATCTAGAATTACAAGGAGAAACTTTGTGCAGTTGTCTTGGGCAGATAAGTCTTGGCATAGTCCATGGATGGTCTGGATGACGTGGGGGCCAGGTACTGCCTTATGCTGCCGACCTGACTGCTGTGATTGGGAGGGTGTTTTGAAAAAGGAGGAGGGAGAAACGTGTTAGTTTTGCGAGGGAGAAGGGGAAGGTTGTCCGTTGGTCCTCTGGATCTTGAATCGGGCGGTGATGAGGTGGCTGACGCCGATTGGCTTGGGCCCACAGAGGATTACAGGACATTTGTCTGTTATGGCCAGTTATATTTTCTTTCCTGCAAATTTGTGGTGGTAGGCAGCATCATGTTTCGGATGGTGTCTCGGGGCAAGAGATTCGGTGTGCGGTCTGAAGCTGTGATGTTGGGGGAAGCGGTGGTTGATAGTGGAGAGGAGGTTGTGTGTGTGTCGAGTTCAGATGAGGAGAAGGACCAGGACTGGTTGAGTTCTTGGCACAAGGTGGAGGATTGCAGTGTGAGTGAAGTGAGTGTGCAACAGTGTGTTGTGGGTCCTGGTGAGAGCTGGTCTTCAGAGGTGGAATTTGGCGGCGTTAGTGCACACAGTAGAGCCAAGTCTCGAGTGCTGGTGGGAGTGGGTGATCGGGAGCATGTGCCAGAGCAGGCGATTGGGCCTTGTCGGGCCGAAATTCGGGGACGCCGGCAAGCAAGGTGGGGGGAAGAAAAGGGGGCCAGTTTCCAGCATGGACTTGGTCAAGTGAGGGTGGAGTGGTACAGTCATTGGGGTTCAGTGGAGTTACTGATTGTGGTGGGTCTGTTGCAGCAGACAAGCAGGCTGCAGCCAAAAGAAAGGGGCATCACAGCTGCAGGGTGGGAGTAACATGAGCCAAAAAGCAAGTGTTTTCCATTGGAGCTAGAAGTGTGGGGCAGGAAGATATAAGGGTTGGCAGTCCTGGGAATGCTGCAGGATTGCCCTATGGTGGCCGGGGGTGGGGAGTAGATGGTGAGTCTAGTTTGCCATTGGGGCTGCTGCTGGTAGACCTATAGGGCAGGGGCTTTTCGCGGCTTCTGCTATGCAGCCAGGTTGTGGAGGGGTGGTATCTAGGACATGGCCTGAAATGATGCGGTCTACGGTGGAGGGGATGGGGGTTGTGCCTATTAGTACTGGTTATGGTTTTTCTGGCAGGATGGGTACTTCCTGAAACCCAGGAGCACTTTCAATGACCCAATACAAAATAATTAGTACATGGGTGACAATACCAGTAGGGAGGCATAATGGTCCCTCTGGTATGCCTGCCCATCTGAAGGAATAAAAACATCAATATCACAACAATCACTTTTTTTTCTCCTGGGCAAAATATTGAGAAAGATCTTCCCAAAACACTCCATCTCCTGGAATTCCCCAGCCTAGGGAACATGGCCCTCCAACTTCCTTTGATACCGCCTCCCCCAAAGCTTGTGTAGGGAAAACTTTTAGCACTCCCATTCAACCACCAAAACAGAATGATGACCAAAATGATAAAGAGGATGGAATGGCTCTCCTACGAGGAAAGGCTAAAGTGGTTAGGACTATTCAGCTTGGAGAAAAGATCCCCGAGGGGGAATATGATAGAGATCTATCTCACCACAAATGGAATAGAATGGGTAAATGTATATGTTATTTATTTACACTTTGAAAAAATACAAAGATTAGGGGACATTCCATGAAGTTAGTAAATGGCACATTCAAAACAAATTTGATAGAACTCAACCCACACTTAAGCTCAGGAATTCATTGCCAAAGGATGTGTTTAAGGCAGTTAACATAGCTGGGTTTAAAACAAATAAAATAAAAAAAAATAAAACAATCAAAATAGTAGAGTCATATTCATAAAAATATTTCAAACCAATTAATGGATAGAATATAAAAAATTTCCCAAACACCCCCAAAAAATTCAGTATGAATAAAAAATCCAATATTAAAAATTGTTCTATTCCCCCTCTCCAAAATAAAAATATTTTAAAAAAAGCAGTATAATTAAATTACACCCAATAATTAAAACTAATAAGGATTTCAAAATATGCTCTCCATACCTGGGATCTGATTTCCAGTCACCCTGAGCTTGTCATGAATTGGAGGAAGGGCCGCATAAATTTTATCTTCTCTCTCATACACATGCACAATAACATGAATCCCTCTCTCTAACATACACAGGGCTGCCTCTCCCTCACCGATACATTATGTGTGTATGTGTATGCCTGTGAACCTATATGTGACACATGGGCTCTCACAGGCACACAAACACATACAAACACAAGCTCTCCCACAGACACACAGGTTCTCACACAGGCTTTCACACATTCATACAAGCTCACACACACACAAACACACACATTTGGTATAAGCTACTGTAGCTCCACCATCAGGTCAGGCATTGACTGGCTAGGCTGAAGTGATCACCACCAAAAGTATTATCTTCCAGGTTAGAACCTTACCAGTCACATAAAGTTAAGTAGTTCAGAAGGGGGTCAGATGCATGAGATCTAATAAAACCCTACTAACTAACAGGACGATACAGTACAGTGCGCTCCGGTGTCCCTAGCGCCTCTTTTTACCGTGGGCCCTAATTTGAATTTTTTTTTTTAACTGAATCGCGGGCACAGGAGAGTGGCCTGTGCGCTCGCCTGCCCTCCCGCGACTTTTACTGTATCGGCCTGAATATGGGAAAGAAATAAGTGACAAATAGTTTCTAATGCTGTTCAATTTAAGACCATGTAGATCAGGGGTCAGGAACCTTTTTGGCTGAGAGAGCCATAAACGCCACATATTTTAAAATGTAATTCCATGAGAGCCATACAATATGTTTAAAACTAAATACAAGTAAATGTGTGCATTTTATGTAAGATCCCACTTTTAATGTACAATAAGTCTCTGAAAATATTACACCAGGCCTTAAGACACCAATACATCTCCTATTAGGAAAACGGACCAAGTCAGGCTGCTATAGAGTCCTACACAGAAACAACACGCCAGCAGAAAACCTCACCTGAATCACGTGCTGTCCCTCACCTAACATAGAATAAAGAGACCAAAACGCATAACAAGAAGCATGCAGAAAAAACTGAATTGGAAACTGCAACAAGCCAGAGTCTCTGTATGCAGTGTAACAAAGGAAAAAAGAAACATCACCCATCCTTATAAAACAAATCAAGAAATATAAAATCATCAGCAGTAAAACTGTACTAACAAAAAGAACATATTTCGAAACAGCTGATGAGAGGAATATCCAATAATTAAAACTCATATAAAACATTTCCAGATACCAACAAAATATTTCAAAATAGCAGACACAAAGATCCAGTAATGAAAAATAATAAGGATACAAAAATTTTTTTGCTCTGCATACCTGGGAACGTTTGATATCCAGGTGTCCTGAGATTGTTGTGAATTAGCAGGAGGTGGGGTGGTTTGCTTGGAACTTTCTCCTCTCTCAGTCACATACCAGCGCTCTCTCTCACACTGGCTCTCAATGACACACCTATACACACATGCTCTCAGTACTCACATATACACGTTTTTTCTCACTCACTTATATAGGCTCTTAATTACACATTTACACATGCTGTCTATCTTTTCACGCTTACACACACACACAGGCTTTCAATCACATAAATACATGCTGTCTTTTTCTCTCACACACAGACTCTCATTCACATGCTTACACAAACATGTCCTCTCTTTCTCTCATTTACACACAGGCTCTCAATCACATACTCACATGCTCCCTCACCTAAATCAGCTCTCAATCACACACAGACACACATGGTCTCTCTCTCTCATTTAAACACAGGCTCTCAATCACATACTCACATGCTCCATCACCTAAACCAGCTGTCAATCAGACACAGACACACATGATCTCTCTCTTACTTATACACACAGGCTCTTAATCATACATACACATGATTTCTCTCACACACAAAGGATCTCAATCATACACACATACTCTTTCACACAAACAGGTTTTCAATCACAAACTTACACATACAGGTTCCCAATGGTAAACTTACATTCATGCTCTCTCTCTCACAGGCAGGCTCTCAATCACAGACATACTCTTTCACATACACAGGCTCTCAATCATTCACATACATGCAATCTCACTCACACACACAGGATCTCAAACACACACGCTTGCTCGCTCATTCACTCTCTCTTTCCCCCACCCCCACCCCAGGAACTCGCGGCAGCAGCAGCCTCCTCCCAACACTAACCTCCTTCATTTTCAGCACTCGCGGAGGCGGAGTCCCATCGGCCGCGGTTGAAACTCTTCATTTTCCTCCGAGCCGCGCTGCAGTCTTCTTCCCACAAGCGTGGCCTCTTCTTCTCGCGCAGGCACCCGATGCTCACCACTTCCTCTTCCGGGCCGCGGGAAGAAGAGAGCACGCCGGTGCCGCTCAGCACCGGCGTGCTCTCTTCTTCCCGCGGCCCGGAAGAGGAAGTGGTGAGCATCGGGTGCCTGCGCGGGAAGACTCCCGCGCAGGCACCCGATGACTCCAGCGCTGGCACCCGGCTGACTCCAGTCGTGCCGCTGCCGGCGTGCTCTCTCCTCCTCCTCCCCCCCCCGGGGCCTGGAAGAGGAAGTGGAGAGCATCGGGTGCCTGCGCGGGAAGAAGAGACCACACTAGCGTGGTCTCTTCTTCCGCGCAGGCACCCGATGCTCTCCACTTCCTCTTCCGGGCCGCGGGGGGGGGGGGGGGGGGGGAGGAGAAGAGAGCACGCCGGTGCCGCTGACTCCAGCTGTCCCGCCGCGTTCCGCCCGGGCTGACAGCATTTTAAGCCCGGGCGGCGGAGGACCGGGGAGCAGCTGGGTCAGCGGGGAACCGCGAAGTGTGGCGACACTTGTCTGCGAGCCAGATGCAGCCCTCAAAAGAGCCATATCTGGCTCGCGAGCCATGGGTTCCCGACCCCTGATGTAGATGGTAGGCAAGAAGTTTGCATGTGGATAAGAGAAAGAGTTGGGAACTTGTTGACACTTGAAACTCTACCATTTGAAGTGCAGTTGTTTGCTCACGTTTAGGCACCCCTGGGCAAATTGTATTTTATAATATTGTAGGTGGTATTATGGAGAAACTAACCACTCTGGTGCTGTCAAACTCAGCTCTTTCATGAGCACCAAGATGAAAGAAGAAATAAAAAGCAATATCAACCAAGCAGAAGAATAACCTTCAGGCCACATCATAAACACAACTTGTGGTATCAAAGGTTTATTTGTGATGAGTACAAGTATTCTCCTCTGTTAAAACATTTAAAAATAAGTAAACAACTTTTTCTACATTAAAGTATTACTGTACAGTAAAATATAACAGAATTGCTGAAGGGCTATTGACAATTTACAGTCCCGTCCCATCCCCCCCCCCCCCCCCCCCCCCCCCCCAAGATCAAGAGAACAGTTATTCTCCCTTCAAAGCACATCCCACCTCCACGCATTCTTCAAGTACAAAAAGGTATCCCCTCATTTTGAAATATTAGAAAAATAATAAATACTAATATTTGAGGTACATAATCTACAGAAATCTGGCTTTTTTTTTTTTTTTTTGCTCGTACAGAAAGGCAAAAATAAATATTCACAGAACAGGTACAGTCATCTGAGCAATAAGGCACCATAGGGTGTCCCATAACCATCCAGCAAGG
This sequence comes from Rhinatrema bivittatum, assembly GCF_901001135.1. Classification (NCBI taxonomy): domain Eukaryota; kingdom Metazoa; phylum Chordata; class Amphibia; order Gymnophiona; family Rhinatrematidae; genus Rhinatrema; species Rhinatrema bivittatum. The sequence goes on along the minus strand of NC_042616.1, from coordinate 57,053,979 downwards.
GCAGGGGAGAAGTGAAAGGGCTCTTTGGCCTCCCTGGAGTGCCTTATTGCATTAATAAACTAGATGCACATTCCGTGAGAGAAAATGCCTGTTTAATTACCTGGGCATGATTTTCCATCAACATTTTGTAATTGGGGACCAAGGCACTGAAGTTGCTATCTCAGTTTAAAACCTTTCAAATATGTGTACATAAGGCAGTGGTTCTCAGGGAAGTCCTATAGAGTCCCCCTACCTCAACCAGTCTGGTTTCCAGGATTTCACAATATGTACGAGATATCTGTGTGTACTTGAAACCTCAGTCTTAGACCAGGTCTATGCAAACATCTCTTGTGTATTGTCGCTGTGGATATCCTGAAAACCAGACAAGCTGGAGGGCCTGTAGGACTAAGTTGAAAACTACTGATTTAGAAGTATACATAGAAATGACGGCAGAAGAAGACCAAACGGCCCATCCAGTCTGCCCAGCAAGCTTCACACATTTTTTCTCTCATACTTATCTGTTTCTCTTAGCTCTTGGTTCTATTTCCCTTCCACCCCCAGTCAGCATGATTTTAATTTTTACGTACCATACACAATTGAGATGCTAGCCCTCTTTACAGAAAATGTATGAGCCAACTTCCTGCAGCTCAGCACAGTGTAAGCATGGGGCTTTAACAGTGGCTCAAAACTCTGGCCCTGGAAGCCTTCAAATGACTCGATTTTTCAGGATACCCACCATGAATATAGGAAAATTGGTTCTCACCTGCTAACTTTCGTTCCTGTAGTACCACAGATCAGTCCAGACTCCTGGGTTTTGCCTCCCTGCCAGCGGATGGCGGCAGTGTACATAACAGAGTGTGTGACGTGGAGAGTTCCGCTCGTAGAACACTCTCACTAAAGCACATGGAAGCCAGAGCCCCGACGTCCAAGCGATAATGCCTAGCAAAAGTGGGCAATGACTTCCCAGTAGTCACCCAGCAAATTTCATGCGGAGACACCTGATGTGACTCAGTGCAGGAAGTTGCCCGAGAACCTGTCGTGTGCCTCTAAGCCCCCCAGCAGCGGGCACACTTTAGAAATATAAGGTGACTTGATAATTTCCTTCAGCCAGCACACAATTGTAGCCTTAGACGACTTATTTCCCTTTTCTGGACCACTCCACAGTACAAAGAGGTGATACAATCTACAAAGAGGAGACGCGATCTATAGAAATCATAAGTGACCTTTAGATACCTCAATAATACTTGCCTCCAATCTAAGAGTCTAAGCTCCCCCACATGAGGTGTAGAAGAATCTAAATCCATAAAAGCTGGAAGCTCTACTGTCTAACTAAGATGGAACACCAAGACTACCTGAGGCAGAAAAGAAGGCACCATGCATACAGATACCCCCCAGATCAGACATTTGTAGGAAGGGATCTCAACACGACAGTGCCTGGAGCTAAATTCTCCTGGCTGAACAAATAGCAACCAAGAAAACCACTTTAAGAGTCAAGTCTTTAACTGTAGCTCTCTTTAATGGTTCAAACAGAGCCTCACACAATCCTCTAAGGACTAGATTCAGATTCCAAGATGGACAAATGTTCTGCACTTGAGGACAAGTTCTTAGCTCCTTGAAGGAACCATAGAACATCCGGATGTGTGGACAGAGGATACCCTTGCACTTTACCACGGAGACAACCCAATGTCGCTACCTGGACACTCAGAGAGTTAAAGGCCAGAGAGGGAACCAAGATGGCGGCGGGAGCGGACGCTCAGTACAAACGCTCCTGGAAAGTTGTTTCCTTGAAAGATGCCAGCTAAAAGAAAAGGCAAAATGCGGGTTTTTCCTACCGTCCCGCTGCAGCCTGACCTTCAGAAACGTATCACCGAATACATGTCCGCATTGATGGCGAAAACGGGGGACGGGGTCCCCGCTGCGGAAGCCGAGGAGGGAGCTTCGGCGCTGCCTGGGGAGGTCAGTTTGAGTTCCCCGGATTACCGACCCCCGCCGGTGCCTGGGTCGCAGGCAGTTCCCCGACAACAGGCGCCTTGTGATGACATCACTCCCTCATCGGGGGGAGGACACCGAGAGGGAGTTGAGACGCCTAGCCCGAGGTTCTCCTCGAGTTTGCTGGCTGCAGCAACACAACCAGGTCAAGAAGATCGGGAGATATCAGTATCTCCAGTATACCTGAGCGAGGAGGCAAGGAGAATGTCGGAGAACTCTACCGGAGGGACTTCCATACAGCCGAGGGAACAGGGAAGGGGTGAGTTGATTATCCCTCCCAAACCACCCACGGTAACAATGGATATGTTGTGGGAGTTAATGGCTGGAATTGGACATTTTGTTAAGGAAGCTGATGCAAGATATAGGAAAATGGATATTGATATGCAAAACCTGAAGTCTGAAACGGAGGATCAATTAAGAAATAATGGAAATAGGATGAAAGTCTTAGAGGAAAAAATCTTACAAGTTCAAATGGTGGATGTTAAGATGATAAAAGATCTGGCATACCAGTCCAAGAGGTTGGAAGCACTGGATAATCATAACAGACACTTGAACTTAAGATTCTTGAATTTTCCCTCCGCTTTAGGAGAAGAGGTTCAAAGTACTTTGAAAAGATATTTTTTGGAAATATTAAAAATCCAAGAATCTAAGCTGCCTATTATAAACAAGGCCTATTTCCTTACAAAAATCGATAGGAAAAATGAGGGAGATCAATTGGATATTTTTGCAAATGTAACTGAATATATTGAAAGCTCTGCTCTAGAAATATTAGGCAGAGGTACATTACTTGTATCGTTTGTTATAGAAAAGGATGTTAGCACAGTTATGAAAGCTTACTTTCAAAATATTTCTGAAATGTTTTTTGGCCAATTGGTCAAGATTTTTCCTGATTTTGCCAAACCCACCCAGTTAAGGCGACAGGAATTTCTAAAATTAAGACCTCAGGTTGTGGCCTTAGGCTACACTTTTCTACTTAGATATCCCTGTAGATATCTAATTAAGGGTAAGGGAGAAAGTTTTGCATTTACGATTATTGAACAGCTGAAATCTTTTCTGAACGTTAGGTTAGTGGCCACAACCCCACAATAGATGGTGGTAATCGATAGTTATAAACTAGCCATCAATCATTAAGCCAGTTTCTTTAAATTTTTATTCTTTAAATCTCCCCTGTGATTTAACAGGTTCTATCTCTCAATGTTTCTTAAGAGAATATATAATATCTATGTTTAGATGGTTTTTTTTTATGTTATCTTATATGTTTTTTATGTATTTCTCTGTTCTTTTTTCCTTTGAGAGTATAATTATGTATACTTTTTGAAAATTATAATAAAGAGCAAATTAAAAAAAAAAAAAAAAGAGAGTTAAAGGCCAGTCCCTTGACCGGAACCTCTCTGTAGAAAAGCCAAAATATGTGACACCATAGCCGGAACAGACCGAGGCTGCACTCAGTCAACAGCAGACCAGGACTCCAAGATCCTCAAAATTCGCACATATGTCAAGGATGTAGAAGGTGGAAATAACCGCTTTGGAATATCCCCTCCATCTCAGTTGTCTCCTCAGAAGCAAAATCGCAAGACAGAAGTGAGCCGCCTGACCCAAAGATATTGGGCCCTGTTGGAAAACAGTCGACTGATGTCCGAACCTCAGGGGCCCATCTATGGCCATGTTGATCAGATCTGGGAGCTACCAGGATCATGTTGCCTGGATATTTCTCTATCCGTCGTAATCCCTTGTCCACCAGAGGCCACGGGAAGGAAGACAAAGAAGAATCCCTCGAGTCCACAGCAGCACCAGAGCTCAGATTCCTTTGTACCGTGTTCTGTTCAGCGGCTGTAAAACCACGATGCCTTGGTGTTCTCTTTGGTCGGGATATCTCCATCTTCCATGAATGAGACACATCTCTGCCTCTGACAGCAGACATTCCCTGGAGTCTAACTTTCTCCGACTGATAAAATCCACCTGGTTCACTTTGGCAATGAGGAACACTGCCAGCCGCTGCAAGTGCTGTTCTGCCCAGAGAATCAACTCCTGGGCCTCTCAAGCTGCTCTCTGATTCTAGGTTCCACCTTGACAGTTGATGTAGTCCACTGTTGTAGCATTGTCTGATAGGATCTGTACTGGAAGGCCGACAGACAAGCAAGCAACGTGAAATTCCACCTCTCTCATCTCTAACAGATTATTATGCCTCCTGTTTCGACCACTGGCCCTGCGCTGACTGATCTTGCCACACTGCCCTTCATCCAGAGAGGCTTGCATCGGTAGTGACTATTATCCAATTCAGAATCTCCAATTCCGCACCACACTCAAGTTGGTGCGAGTAAGCACCACGAAAGACTATCCCTGGCTTCTCCCTCTAACGGACAAAGAAGATGAAACTCTTCCAATAACGGATTCCAGCGGGAGAAGAGTCCCCTGCAGAGGCTGCATATGTGCAAATGCCCAATGCATTAATTCCAAAGTTGATGCCACAGTACCCAGACCTGTAAATAGTCCAAGACCCTGGGCACCGAAAGCTCTAGTAGAAGCCTAATCTGACTGCAATTTCAGCACTCTCTCCGTGAGGAAAAACTCTCTCTGCTAGTGTGTTGAATTGAGCTCCCAGATACTCCAGTTTGTAAGAGAACTAAATGGCTCATTGCTAGGTTCACCACCCATCCTAGAGACTTCAAGCACATCGGTATCTTTTGTACTGATTGTTGACAGAGGTCATTTGATTTCATATGAATAAGCTAGTCATCCAGATACAGCTACAAGAATACACCCTCCTTTTGAAATGTGGCTGCCCCCAACCACCATCACCTTGGTGAAGGTATGTTGAGCCGTCGCAAGGGAAGGGCTCGAAACTAAAAATGTTCCCTTAGGACCATGAACCTCAGGAATCTCTGGTGCTCCGGCAGCTATGTGCAGCTATGCCTCTATCAAGGCGAGAGATGCCAAAAACTCTCCTTTGTGTACCGCCGCTATGATGGACCTCAGAGTTTCCATGTGGAAACAGGGAACCTTAAGAACTGCATTTACCTTCTTTAAATCCAATAACTCTTGAACTGGATACAGGAGGGAAAAGAAACAGGATGCTTAACTTAAAATTGACCTCCGGCCACACTAAGCGTGTTCAGGGTCTGAGCCAAAAGACTCAGGCCACATCGAGCATGTTCAGGGTCTGAGTCAACAAACTCAGCAAGATATCTCTGTGAAAAAAAAAGAAGAAAAATCTGAGAAGAATCCAAAGCAGCTCTCAATCACATGCAAATTCTCCATCTCCCAAAGTGAGAAAGCCAATTCCACATTGAAATCCTCTGATATCTCATGATCCAATTCCCCTTGAACATTACCAGGGACACCTCCCTGCAGCATTTGCCTGCTGTGACTGACAAATGGGAGGCCCAAGCACATTATCCCTACATAGTAGGTTGGCTTTGCCTTCGCTGGGTACCCCTGCAGAAGGGTCTGCAGGCCCTGAAAACATTTCCACCAGAAGGAGGAGGATGGATCTATACCAGAGTCCATAGGCCCAACCTTGCTCTCTCCAACCTCTCTCAGGGAAGCTTTTGCCCTCAGGAACAAGGGAGAACTAACCATTGCCTCGCTTCCCACTCCACGCCCCCTCCAGAGACACCATAGGCCAAGGGAATGTCCCAACATGAGCAAAAGCTGTTGTAGTCAAATATCTTTGAGCATCTAAACAGCACGGACACAAATGGAGAGTGAGGACTGAATTACTATCAGACAGCAAGCCTCACAGATAGCAAGGCACTTAGATCTGTTAATCCTTGGCATCTAGCTCTCCTGAACTTCGGCTCCAGGCAGCCTCCTGTATGCACACCCCTCCAGGATGCATGCATACACACGCTCAAGAATAGGTATCGAAAATGGCTGCTGTTTCCGTACTGAAGGGGGAAGCCTCAATTGCTAGACCCCCCTCATCTGTGAGGCTTGTTCTACCGGTGTGGCCATGCTTGACACAGACCCTTTAATGCCTTTGCTGTACGCACACTCTGTTTCTCCCCACACCCGCGGCACCACCAGCACCTTAACGGCAAGCAGGGGGAACAGACCCTCTGCGCCATGGAGCCAACACCCCATCTCCTCCGCAGGCAGAGAAGCTGCTGAAAAACCTCATTGCTAAACTCCCCGAGCTGCTAAGGTAGTTTCTCCCCCTGGAACCTCGCTGCTGCACAGATTTCTCTATCTTGTTTCTTCTCTCTTTTTTACTCTCTGAGAACAAATAAAGATACATAGAAACCAATACTTTCCTTTGGTTCAGAGGTTCAGGTTCCAGGAGCGCAGGCCCCATGGTAGATCAGAAAAAAGCCAGACCTTTTTTTTTTTCTTCAAATCTTTACCAAACTTACAATACCTACTCCCTAGAATGGAACACAGACCCGCTAGCAGAAAGGGAAAATCAGCCAAATTAAAAAAGGGACAGACTAAAATAAAACAGCCACCCTGAGCCTGTAGCTGCCGCAGCAGCCTCATGAAGGGGAGGGATCTGGACCACCAGATTTACACCCCACGGAAGAAAGGAGCGAGCATACAAAAGGTTCACCAACCCCCAGCTCTTCCACCTCGACCAGACAGGGAAGGACTCACTAGGACCCAAAAAAACCCTTGGGAGGAAGGCTCATAAATCCAGAACAGTCTCCTGACTGCAGAACTGCAGGTTTTGCACCATCTACCATCTGCTGGAGACAGAGAAATACTAAGAGACTGCAGGTGGTACACTGGATTATATACAGTGTCAGTGAAACTTTCTGTCTCCATCTACTGGCAGGGAGGCAAAACCCAGGAGTCTGGACTGATCTGGGTACGTACAGGGAACTATGAGATATGTTTGTACATATTTAGTTTGAGAGCCAGATTAACTTGAGTAACCCTGAAAAATCAGATCTGAATGGGGGCCATGAAGACGACTTGTCTACAATTTTTTCTTTTTTTTTTTTGTGGAAGAGCATACCATATTCTACTTTAAGCATGTATCTCAGAAGACATTTTGTTATCATTGTGTCTCACACAAAAAGAGTACCTCCCTCCCAATTCCACCCTCCTCTAATATACATTCCTGCCATGAATCCTTTCCAGGGCTGATCATCTTATGAAACATAATTCTAGTTGGGGTAGTTTGATTACCTAAGGCTTCACTATACAATATGCAGATAATCTCCAAAGACTAGGAGAGCAGCAAACAGCTCACGCTCAACCATAACCTCATTCTGTAGTAGCTACTGGGATAATACTGTAGCAATGGACAGTTCAGTGCATGCTCCATAACAGACAGTTTATTTATATTCTACAAATCTTCCATTGGGAGGTAAAAGGCTCCCTTTTGTAGCAGGTGAGGTTTGCTCTGGTTTGCAACAAGAGTTGCAATTGCTACAGGAATGCTATATCTGTTTTTAAACAGAACAAAACTAAAGCAGAGTGTAAATCTGTTGTACAGGGGCATAGGAGAGACAGACATCAATGGAAATTATCTACATTTTCTCAACTTTTAAAACCTAACACAATGTAAAGTAATGCAATGCCAGAATAACTAAAATGAGTTAAATTCAGTTTTTTATGGGGCTCTAATCAATAGGCACTGCTCCAAATGCTGAACGCTTGAAATAGAAACAGACTTCAAAAGGATGATGGGGAAGTAGAGAGAATAGTGCATTAAAAGAAAGCTAGAATGTATTAGTATGGGTCTTTTTCCTGACTGGCCCCAAAATAAAAAATAAAATTTTGCACAGAGACCTGTGTCCATCTTAGTTTGGAAGCCTGTGAAAACCTATGTGCATGCCATTAGTCCAGCAATATCTAAGTCTACCTTTGCTCACTTCCAACTAGGAGGCACTTTATGGCAGCTTGAGGCAGGCTAGGTGCATATTAGTGCACGATGATGATGTCATTGCATAACTGCAACCTCATAAGCTACCTCAAAGCCACTCTCTTCAGTTTAGGATAGACTTAAGTCTGAATATGTCTGGCGTGCTGACACCCATAATAAGGACCATTACCTCATTTAGAAGAGTTTACCATTGGCTATTTACCCAAGTGATCCACATTCATCTCAAATAGATTGTGTTGAGGGAGCAGAATAGGGTTACAGTATTAACTGTGCTGCACCATGTGGCATCTTGTATCAGAGAAACCAGCTACCTTGTTACACAGCCCAAACGGCAAAGACATCGGCAATGTTGCATCAAGGACACTATCAGAAAGATAAGTCAACCTCACGCCACTTCGTTGCCTGCCCATCCCTTCCTCCCACAAAAAGTGTTCAGGATATGCTCATTGTGTGTTTAATAACCATTTGAATAGACATTTCAAACTCAAACAGCCATAGCACAAGACAAGTTCCAACTCACAGGAAAAAAAATTAACAAATATTCTGTACAATAAATACAATGGTTTTCCTGGTAAAGCTCTAAACAGTGTAAGATCTATAGCAAAATAAATTATAACCTTTACCAAAAATATTTTTTTCTTCAAAATTCTTTTTAACCAAGACATAACAGTTGCACAGACGCTGTGCTATGCACACCCTACAAGTGCTGCTCTGTTTAGTTCAGCGGCAAAATAAGATGGAGGAGTAGGATCATCAGTGACGTCCTCTTGGATAGCAGACAACACTCTAATCAAAGGACACACAAGGAAGGCCCGAGTCACCCACACCAGCTTCCCTGGAAGTGATTTCAGCAATTACAGCAGAGATATCACGCTTGGAGGTGTCAAACAGTACCACCAGTTTACTCAATGTGGCAGTACAACATAACATACCGAAATACATCACAATATTTCTCAAAAGCATAAGTATAACGGATTGTCATTGGCTATGATAGCCGGATAATTGTGAAATGGAACGAAAACGTGTCATCCCCCGAAGAAAGCATAGTAAGCCAAAATGCCGCAGTGGGGGCTACCGGTGCCAATGGTCAGCTGTGGAAGTGACAACCTGGATTTGCCACATTGGCTTTACGATTTGGAAGTAAAGGTCAGGCATTTTTAAGCACAACTGATGAGCATGTTGGTACAGAGCTTTGAGAACATGTTAAACTCACTGGTTTTCCTTGCTCAGGAGTCTGACCGAACTGCAAGGCTCCCTCCCCTCTCACTTGCATTACATTTGGAGCAGGGACGGTCTAATACGTGTACAGTACTGCATAGGTAACAACATATAGTATTAAATTCTGAATGTGGATGGAAAGCAGATCTTAATCACTACTATCTCAGCAGTAGCACAATGTTTGGTCAAAAGATGGCTGCAAATCCATCTACTGCAATCTTTGTAATGGAAGGCGAGAGCAGCTGCAAGGCATAGGAAGGGTTAAATAAAGTTATTAACTGATTCTAAGATCTGAGACTTATTTTTGTAACTGTATTTTTACAAAAGGGTGTGTGTGTGTGTGTGTGTGTGTGTCTTTGCACAATATCTATGTTTCCCTGGCGGGGCAGGGGGTTAATGTAATAGCTTTGAGCATGTTTCTATACCAGCCTGGAGCACCCTACATCACCCCCTGGTCCATCCTTGCCCTTCCCTGCTCCTGATCCCTTATTACATACAAGCGCCTGTTGGCTGCAATAACTTTTTTTGGCAGTAGAGAAGAATGAATTTGTCAATTTTCTGAGGTCCTTTGTACCTTGCCAGCGATTATTATTATTATTTTTTTTTTCTAGAGAAAAATGAATACCAGCTGTGGAAAGGAAGAAGGAATAACACTGCTATCATCACTCTATTTAACTAGAAGGGAGAAGATAGGACTAGCAGAGCGCCTTCCCCACCTCTTAAAATCTGCAGCCATCTAGAAGGATCTTTGGTACTAATGTAACAGAGGGTGCCAGTTTGTTCTCTGCGATGCCAACACCGTCACACAGCACAGGCCCTCCCAGGCTGCACGATTTTCACTTTTAACCTTCATTCTTTTGAGGTGTAAATTATTGTCACAAACCTCAATAGCAGTAACAAGTAATAAAAATGCTGCTACAGCACAGGGCACACAAACAGAAGGGATAAAATGTAGGGCACTGATGACAGCACTAGTAAACCAAGTGCCTCTCTCTCTCTGCCAGCTGAGTGAGTGAATAAAAGTCCTGAAAATGAAAAATAAATGTCATCTGATTGCGTAGTTAACGTCGCTGCTTCCTTCCACATGGGACATGATTCTAGCCTGAGTAAAATCAATCTTTGATCGACAGACACGTAAAGACTGCCTCCCCAGCCAACGCATTGCTCCAAATCTAAATCCCTTATTATATATATAGGCACAAAGGTTGGGATATGCTCCCTTTCTGACTCGAGCAAACTGCGACCATCCGATGAGATCTCAAAATGAAGAACGGGCTCCAAGCTTTGTTAAAATACATACAGTATATATGAAATGAAACGTATTACTGAAATTTGTAACATAATGCACTGCCCCCAAGGATGAGGGGGCCAGCCAATTTTGTTTTTTTCAGGAGCTAAGGAAAACATTTTTCCTTCTAACCATTTTTGTTTTGTTCATTTTACACCTTTCGCTGCATTTTTTTTTTTTTGCTTCTTCCGCTTTTGCTGGATTTCAGAGTTCTTTATTCATCTATTTTTGGTTTTTCTTTTTTTTTTAAGTTTTATTTCTCCTCCTCCTCTCTCATTGCTCTGGTGCAGGGTGTAGCCCCAAGCCACAGCTGCTCCTCCTGACCCAGGCCTACTACAGTCAGCAGCATTTCTTGTGGTCTGGATCACCACAGTTAGCAGTGGCAGTTCTCCTCCGACCAGGTTCCCGTCTTCTGGTTCAGGCCCGTGGGCAGCTACTTTTCCACGTCCCACAGCAGCTTCTCCCGAGCCAGCAGCAGGCGCTGGATGCCAATATTTAGGCACTCGAGAAATTTCCTCCCCTGCCCAGCGCTCTATGAATGACCCTGCACTTATCTGTATTAAGTAAAAGTATTTTTCTAATTATAAAAAAAAACCATAAGACTTCCAGTTGCGTTAGAATGCACCGGCATCTGTTAACCCCACCAGGGTTGTTTTGTGACAGAATTTCAGTTCATTTATCGCTGTCGTATCTCCAGGCACACCGACTGCCGCACCAGTGCTGAAAAGAATCATCTTTAGATGAAAATAACCGTTCTGCCAATGAGAGGCATCAGTCTTCAGCGTCAGGCCTAGACTCCAAGCATTCTCTCGGCACCATGGCACTCACCTCCCTAACCCCTTGGGAGCACGGCTTGCTGTGGGGTTCCTGCCATACAAGGCAGCCTTACCTCTTCTTCCTCTTTCTCCCAACACCCCATTAAAATTAATCTCCTGCCTGCTAGCCAGCCTGCTGCTTTCCATCGAGGCGGGAGAGAGCGAGGTTTACCGTGTGCGTCTCTGTGTGCGAGTGTGGTAGAAGAGTAAGGGGAGGGGGCTGTAAGAGATGAAGTTCAATGAAGGGTCTGGTTCAGTGATTCTGGGATGAATACTAGGGGTGCAAATACCAAACTCTCCCCCTTTTTTCCCTCCCCACAACAGACAAGTCGCCGCTCCCTCCCCAGGGACACTATTCTAATCCAGATGTGAAGCAGACACCAGCTGTCCTTGCCCATTGCTGAGCAACAGCAGAAGCCAAGTTTTCACACCTTCTGAAAGTCTTTGGTCCTTCACCCCATCCCTTTGTTGTTATTTTCAGTCCAGCTTCTCCAGGACGGAGGGGACATAGACCAGGCTGAGCTCACTGCCAAAGTCGCAGACAATAGCGGCGTTCTCTAGCACCAGGATCTGTCGGGCCGGCTGGGATTCCTCGCTGTTCCCCAGGTACACGGTCTGCAGCAGGTCTCCGTAGCCAATGTCCCAGAAGGAGACACAACCCTGGCCCCCCGTCACCAGCAGGTTGTCCGATATCACGCCAAAGCTTGCTCCACACCCCAGCTCCTGCACACAGAAGGGAGAGAAAAGGGAAGTGGACTTGAAGGAAAACAGAACGTTCCTGCAGAGCGCCTCTGGCACAAGTCACAACCAGAATATCAAGAAAGAGGGGCCAGGCTGATGACCTTTAGTCATTAGGCTGGACAGGACTGGGGATGCTGAAAAAGCAGCATTCATACAGCATTCATACTACAGTACCAGTCACTGCACAACAGCAATATCTACCAGCTGGCTAAGAGAACACTTGTGCTGGGTTCTGGATAGGACTGTGGTCTGTACTTCTCAGCCGGAGGACTATTGCTGCAATGGACGGAGCGGATGAAAGGGGATTAGAACAGCAGAGGAAAGGTTTTGTATGTTTCATCCATCCTCTGCCTTGGCCAGGTTTGTTCTTGGAAAGGCAGCTAATAAAGTCCATAAATAAATAAAAGCCCCAGGAAGATGGCCATGAAGGCTCATGGAGCAATAGCACAAGGAGGTGTTGGTTCAAATTAAGTTGACGGTCAAAAGGGGGAAGAAGCTGATGGCCCCCCCCCCCAAAAAAAAAGTAAAAGCAAGAGATGGTTTTAATGGGTTCTTATAAATTCATAAAACTTGATGAATAAAGCCTGTGTCAACCAAAATTTTAAGGTGGCAGCATTTTTTTCTAAAATGGTAGAGAGGAATTTTGCATCATGTAGAAATCCTTCCACGTATCGGCAACACATCACAACATGCCCAGGTGCCACTTAAACAGCTGAAAATAAAATAAGCAGCCAGTACTACAAAAAATGTCATTTCACTTTTGCAAGTGCAATAACCCATTTATGGTTAAGCATTAGATCTTTGCACACCTCCTAGCTGCTGAAGGTCACCTGAATTGTGCATTATATCCTTATATCCTTTATATAATTATGCATTATAGATTTAGATGTAATGTACATCACTTATGCAACTACATGAAATCTTCTACTGTGACTGAAACTTCTCCTAAATCAAGCCAGTCAAAATTTGACTGGCTAGATGTCGACCTGCTAGTTTTTTGCTCAGAGGTAACAGTTAAATTAACCAGCTGGTGCTGAAAATCAGCCAAACCAGTTACGTTCCAACCCCAAACATAATGACGCCTCTGGCCTCGGCTCCTTTTTTATCTTGCAAAATGTATGCGCCTTGTAAATTTAGCCAGAGGGAACATGTATGTGTCATTTTTAACTAGTGAGGTTTATCCAGCTAATTCCTGAAGTCCTGCAAAAAACTTTTCAAAGAATTCTTAAACCTCTGGGGCACTTAAGTTTCACAGTTTGAAAAGCCCATTTCCAAGATGGCTCCTGCAGAGCCCTCACTTGGCAGGCTGCCTGCTAAAATGGCAGCCATGAAGAGCTGCCCCGATGACAACTTCTGGTTTGAAGCTGGTCTCGTTACACTTCCTGAAGAATGCTAAACTACAGGTCCTGACTGCTGGGAAGAGGAACAGAAGGGAGTATTACCTCAGGGCATATGGGAAACAGCTATTATGTTTTTTATTTATCATACCTATAAGGGAGCCCGGACCGACGTGCCGCAAATGCGCAGTAGAGAGCAGCTCTACTGCACATGCGCGCACGTCGGTCAGAGCGGAGCGTGCCTAAACAAAATGGCGCTGGGAGGAGCGGCAGCGGCGAAGAGCGGCGGCGAGAAGCAGGAGCGGCGGCGAGAAGCAGGAGCGGCGGAAAGAGCGGCGGCGAGAAGCAGGACCGGCAGCGAGAAGCAGGAGCGGCGGAGTCTCAATGCGTGGATGAGACGATGGTGCAAGGAAGAGGGATTCAGTTTTGTTAGGAACTGGGGAACCTTTTGGGGAAGGGGGAGTCTCTTCCGAAGGGATGGGCTCCACCTTAACCAGGATGGAACCAGACTGCTGGCGCTAACCCTTAAAAAGGAGATAGAGCAGCTTTTAAACTAGAACAAAGGGGAAAGCCGACAGTCGCTCAGCAGCGCATGGTTCGGAGAGATGTATCTTTAAAGGATACTAATGATGTACTAGAATTAGGGCATCCCGACAGTGAGGTTCCAATAATTAGAAAAGTAGTCCAAATGCCTGTAACTAAAAACTCACCTGAGCTAAAAAATTCTAACTTATCCCTATCAATTAAAAAGCAGAATAAAAATACAATCAAAAAACAAACTTTGAAATGTTTGTATGCTAATGCCAGAAGTCTAAGAAGTAAGATGGGAGAATTAGAATGTATAGCAGTAAATGATGACATAGACTTAATTGGCATCTCAGAGACATGGTGGAAAGAGGATAACCAATGGGACAGTGCTATACCGGGGTACAAATTATATCGCAATGACAGAGAGGAGCAGTCGGGAGGAGGTGTGGCGCTTTATGTCCGGGATGGCATAGAGTCCAACAGGATAAACATCCTGCATGAGACTAAATACAAAATTGAATCTTTATGGGTAGAAATCCCTTGTGTATCAGGGAAGACTACAGTGATAGGGGTATACTACCGTCCACCTGGTCAAGATGGTGAGATGGACAGTGAAATGCTAAGAGAAATTAGGGAAGCCAACCAAATTGGTAGTGCAGTAATAATGGGAGACTTCAATTACCCCAATATAGACTGGGTAAATGTATCATCGGGTCACGCTAGAGAGATAACGTTCCTGGATGGAATAAATGATAGCTTTATGGAGCAAATGGTTCAGGAACCGACGAGAGAGGGAGCAATTTTAGATCTAATTCTCAGTGGAGCACAGGACTTGGTGAGAGAGGTAACGGTGGGGGGGCCGCTTGGCAATAGTGATCATAATATGATCAGATTTGATTTAATGACTGGAAAAGGAACAGTGTGCAAATCCAAAGCTCTCGTGCTAAACTTTCAAAAGGGAAACTTTGATAAAATGAGAAAAATTGTTAGAAAAAAACTGAAAGGAGCAGCTACAAAAGTAAAAAATGTCCAAGAGGCGTGGTCATTGTTAAAAAATACCATTCTAGAAGCACAGTCCAGATGTATTCCACACATTAAGAAAGGTGGAAAGAAGGCAAAACGATTACCGGCATGGTTAAAAGGGGAGGTGAAAGAAGCTATTTTAGCCAAAAGATCTTCATTCAAAAATTGGAAGAAGGATCCAACAGAAGAAAATAGGATAAAGCATAAACATTGGCAAGTTAAATGTAAGACATTGATAAGACAGGCTAAGAGAGAATTTGAAAAGAAGTTGGCTGTAGAGGCAAAAACTCACAGTAAAAACTTTTTTAAATATATCCGAAGCAGAAAGCCTGTGAGGGAGTCAGTTGGACCTTTAGATGATCGAGGGGTTAAAGGGGCACTTAGAGAAGATAAGGCCATCGCGGAAAGATTAAATGATTTCTTTGCTTCGGTGTTTACTGAAGAGGATGTTGGGGAGGTACCCGTAATGGAGAAGGTTTTCATGGGTAATGATTCAGATGGACTGAATCAAATCACGGTGAACCTAGAAGATGTGGTAGGCCTGATTGACAAACTGAAGAGTAGTAAATCACCTGGACCGGATGGTATACACCCCAGAGTTCTGAAGGAACTAAAAAATGAAATTTCAGACCTATTAGTAAAAATTTGTAACTTATCATTAAAATCATCCATTGTACCTGAAGACTGGAGGATAGCAAATGTAACCCCAATATTTAAAAAGGGCTCCAGGGGCGATCCGGGAAACTACAGACCGGTTAGCCTGACTTCAGTGCCAGGAAAAATAGTGGAAAGTGTTCTAAACATCAAAATCACAGAACATATAGAAAGACATGGTTTAATGGAACAAAGTCAGCATGGCTTTACCCAGGGCAAGTCTTGCCTCACAAATCTGCTTCACTTTTTTGAAGGAGTTAATAAACATGTGGATAAAGGTGAACCGGTAGATATAGTATACTTGGATTTTCAGAAGGCGTTTGACAAAGTTCCTCATGAGAGGCTTCTAGGAAAAGTAAAAAGTCATGGGATAGGTGGCGATGTCCTTTCGTGGATTGCAAACTGGCTAAAAGACAGGAAACAGAGAGTAGGATTAAATGGGCAATTTTCTCAGTGGAAGGGAGTGGACAGTGGAGTGCCTCAGGGATCTGTATTGGGACCCTTACTGTTCAATATATTTATAAATGATCTGGAAAGAAATACGACGAGTGAGATAATCAAATTTGCAGATGACACAAAATTGTGCAGAGTAGTTAAATCACAAGCAGATTGTGATAAATTGCAGGAAGACCTTGTGAGACTGGAAAATTGGGCATCCAAATGGCAGATGAAATTTAATGTGGAAAAGTGCAAGGTGATGCATATAGGGAAAAATAACCCATGCTATAATTACACGATGTTGGGTTCCATATTAGGTGCTACAACCCAAGAAAGAGATCTAGGTGTCATAGTGGATAACACATTGAAATCGTCGGTTCAGTGTGCTGCGGCAGTCAAAAAAGCAAACAGAATGTTGGGAATTATTAGAAAAGGAATGATGAATAAAACGGAAAATGTCATAATGCCTCTGTATCGCTCCATGGTGAGACCGCACCTTGAATACTGTGTACAATTCTGGTCGCCGCATCTCAAAAAAGATATAATTGCGATGGAGAAGGTACAGAGAAGGGCTACCAAAATGATAAGGGGAATGGAACAACTCCCCTATGAGGAAAGACTAAAGAGATTAGGACTTTTCAGCTTGGAGAAGAGACGACTGAGGGGGGATATGATAGAGGTGTTTAAAATCATGAGAGGTCTAGAATGGGTAGATGTGAATCGGTTATTTACTCTTTCAGATAGTAGAAGGACTAGGGGACACTCCATGAAGTTAGCATGGGGCACATTTAAAACTAATCGGAGAAAGTTCTTTTTTACTCAACGCACAATTAAACTCTGGAATTTGTTGCCAGAGAATGTGGTTCGTGCAGGTAGTATAGCTGTGTTTAAAAAAGGATTGGATAAGTTCTTGGAGGAGAAGTCCATTACCTGCTATTAGGTTCACTTAGAGAATAGCCACTGCCATTAGCAATGGTTACATGGAATAGACTTAGTTTTTGGGTACTTGCCAGGTTCTTATGGCCTGGATTGGCCACTGTTGGAAACAGGATGCTGGGCTTGATGGACCCTTGGTCTGACCCAGTATGGCATTTTCTTATGTTCTTATGTTCTTAAAGAGCGGCGGCGAGAAGCAGGAGCGGCGGCATGCGCGAGGGAGGGCCCCCACCCCCGGAGATCTTCGTTGTGGATGATAAGTGAGGGGAAGGGGGAGAGAGTGGGGGGAGGGGAGGAGAGTGAGGGGGTGAGGGAGGAGAGAGTGAAGGGAGGGAGGAGTGAGGGGAGGGGGGAGTGACTGAAGTGAGGGGAGGGGGGAGAGTGAGGGGGTGAGGGGAGGAGAGTGAGGGAGGAGAGAGTGAAGGGAGGGGGGAGGAGAGAGTGAGGGGAGGGGGGGAGTGACTGAAGTGAGGGGAGGGGGGAGTGACTGAAGTGAGGGGGGGAGGAAGGAGAGAGGGGAGTGGGAGGGAGAATAGAGGTGGGAGGGAGAATGGGGAGGAGAAGTGGGAGGGAGTGGGAAGGAGAATGAGTGGGAAGGAAATGGACAGAAAAAATGTTATAAAATGTAGCCCGTTGTTACGGGCTTAACGGCTAGTATTTACATATTTGAGAAACATAGCCAAGAGTTAGAATTTTTAGAGTCAATAAATATTTGGAGACGTCTACAAGGATTTTCCCTCTGAAAGTCAATCTGAGATTACTATTTGCTTTTTTGCAACTTCTGCCACCTCCAGCCATCATGATCCAGATCTATTAGACAGACAGTGCAGTGCAGAGATTGGCCTTCTGTCACTCTGAACTTCCTACCTGCTGAATGGAGTATAGCTTGATCTCAGTGCTTCGGTCCCAGATGCTAATGACATCATCTAGCCCGCTGCTGATCACACAGGAAGTGGTGCAGATAAGGGATGTCACATCACCCCGATGCCCGTACATGTGACTCACTCTGCTTCCTGTCAATACATCCCACAGGCAAATGGCTCCATCCTGACCTCCACTTGCCAGTACCATGGTCTGTAACAGTAAGGAAAAACCAGATTTTACAACTAATTTCAGACAAATCAAGATAAGCTCCCTTCTCAGCCCTGCAGAACAGAATAACGTGGGAGAAATGTGACCAGGTTGAAGTCCACTCTTTGTTCTCTCTCATCAACATATTTTGGTGAAATACTACTAATCATTTATGCAGTTCTATTAAAGTAAGCAACACTATAAACAGATGTTTTATTTCCTGAGTTTTGCTATTAGTATCACTAGGACTTTGAAACTGATGATATGGCAGATGTGAAGCAGATTTACTGCAAGTTACAGAAAGCTTTCATGAACATGATAGATTTCCTGTCAAGATAAGCCGCTTGTTAGGGAAGCAGGGAAACAGACCAGTGCCTTAAGAACTCAGCTATACAGCAACCCAAATACTGCAGAAAACAAGGTATATAAATTATAAAATATTAGTTAAATGGTTACATTTTTCTAGCATTTTCTTTAAACTATCCTAGTGTGGCAATTCTTTCAGCTGCTTCCAATATTATTTCTGTAATCGTTAGGGCACAAGAGCACCAGTACCATGCTGGTTAAAGTGACTTGTATTCCCTTTTTCCAATGGCTAATCACCAGTAAACTCTAAATCACAGCATCTTATTAATAACAAGCTCCCCTACCATTTAAACCAAACCCCTTGTGTCCTTTCTTCCTTCAGCTATGCATACAGCACTGTATCTTTAGCTACACAGATTAGCACTCATATTTATATATTGCCCATGGAAGATTATTATCTAAACTCTTACCAATTCTGACTCGCGGTGCTAATTCTGCAAGTATTACCTGGTCTATATAGACTGCTGTGATTCCTCCCGAGTGACCCTGCAATGTGAATAAGCAGCACGAGTCTTCAAGGCGATACACCTGCAATAAGAGGGAAAACAGAGTCAGCAGAATTCAGCGCCTAGTACCTCAAATTTCAAAGCCTCTCAGGAACACAAGAAAGGTAGTTTATAAATGTGTCTTACAACGCATTTTTTCCTGATGATCTCTTAAGGCCATGGTGCCTAATACTCATAATTTAATCTGTGGCTGGGAAACAATGGAAATGAATACATTTCTCCTTGTTCATTAAAATGAAATGGAGATGAAGCTAAAATCAGTGCCCTCGTTATAAAGTTAACTGGGTTTCCAGAAAACGGTAGCGGTAAGCCACAATGCCTCTACTGGGTGCTCCTTCAATAACTCCCCACCGACAGCTGTGCCATCTGACAAGCTTGAACCTGAATGCCCTTCTGCGGGAACTGTGCCACTCCACCCGGCTGGACCAGATGTCCTCCAACAGTTAATTTCACTTTGTATTGGACTCTGCTCTTGTCTCTCTCCAAGGTCCTATCATGAACGTGCCAAGCAAGCGCACGCCTGAAATCTGTGCTCGAGTTCCAATTAAATCTGACAAATCCTCCTTCGGTTCCATCCTCCACCTACGACCCCACCCAGGGCAACATTTCTGTCATGCCTTCGCCATGCCCGAAGCAAGCAGGAGGCAATATTGTTTTAACAGTTCCTCAAGTTGCCCAATTCTTTAAAAAAAACAAAAACTCCTTAAAGATTTAGGAACACCCCATGTCCTTGCCTATGGTGACTCGGAATCTGATGCTGTTTATCTAGCCCAGCAGACCTTGGGGTTTGAGAGGCGCCAACTCCCCCACCAGTTGGTTGTGGTGGAGTCAGCCCTAAAAAAGGCCAAGCTTTCCTGCACCCACGCTTCTGTCCCTCCAGGTCGGGAGCAAAGAGCGCTCGATGCTCTGGGTAGGAAGGTGTTTCAGGACACTATGTTGATTGACACAGCGCTCCAGGAAGCTCTGGAAGCAAGTCCAGGAATTGTCTGAGCGCCTGCCCAACAGCAGCAGGACTTATTGTTAGCAGTCATCCAACAAGGCCTGGAACGTGACAAATACAAAGTGCGATCCACCTATAACGTGTTTGAAACGTCAGCCAGGGTGGCAGCAGCAGGCATTGGTGCTCTCAGGATGGCTTCGCTCCAAGCCTCTGACCTCTGGCTGGAGGTCCAGGAGAAGCTCGCGGACCTGCCGTGTACTGGCGAGAACCTCTTTTGGGACAAGGTGAGGGATGCTGTATCTCTTTGCCAGTACATCTGACCCTCCATCCTCTGCTAGAAAATCCTCATGGCAGGGCCAGAGGAGATCTTTTTATCGCCAAAGGAAGAAGTATCCTCCTGCCTCTTGTGCCCGTTCTCAGCATGTGGGTGGCTAGAGGCCACTCCAGACAGCAGTGGACCCCTAGGCCTCAGCCAAGCCCCGCTAAGGGGTTTTGACTGATTGTGGAGGAGTGTAAGCCATTCAACCATACCCTTGACACAAGGCCCTCCAGTCGGAGGCCAGCTACAGTTTTGTGGACCGCTGGCCCAGTATCACCTTGGTCTGGTGGGTCCTGTCCATCATTCATCAAGGGTACCAGCTGAATCTTTGGGGTGTCCCTCCAGACTCTCCCCTGTGCCCCTCTTGGGGTCTGTTCTTGCATCAGGAAATACTCTTGTCGGAGGAGCTCTCCGCCCTCGTAACAGCCAGAGCAGTCAAACCCATTCCACTGTGGCAGCAAGGGCAGACGTTCTACTCTCACTATTTCCTTATTCCAAAGAGAACAGGGGGACTACGTCCTACTTTGAACCTGAGGGCTTTGAACAAGTTTCTCAGAAGAGAAAAATTAAAAATGGTCACTCTGAGCACACTGATTCCTCTTCTGCAAAGAGGGGTCTGGCTTTGCTCTCTTGATCTGAAAGATGCGTACGCCCACATCGAGATCTTCCCTGGTCACAGGAAATATCTTTGGTTCATCGTGGGCGAGAGGCATTTCTCTATGGTTTTGGGCATGCATTTTGCGTTTCTTTGGATAATGGCTAAACCTTTTTTAAACATTCTCTCAATGTGTGTGGCATTGGGTTTCTAGTTAAGTGCGGGGTATTTTGGACTATCTTAAGAAGGGAGTGCGGGTGGACTTTCTTCAAGAGACCCACTTAACAGACTTTGAGCATAGCAAATTGGTTTGGGATTGGGTGGGCCAGGCAGAATATGCCTCTTATAATTCCAAAAATAGGGGTGTGTGCATCTTAATTCATAGAGGGCTGCCTTTAGTGGTACAGAAGGTACAAAAAGATGTTGAGGGGCAATTTGTCTTTTTGGAATGCTCTTTAAATGGGGAGAACTTCGCTTTAATAAATGTCTATGGGCACAATGTAAGTCTGCAGAGTTTTTATTTGCAGCTATGCGGGCTGATAACTGCTTTCTCTTCCTCTCCCCTTATCCTGGGTGGGGACTGGTACGTTGGCCTAGATCCTGGCCTCAATAGGACCACTGGTGGCATTGTGGATTCTTTAAAGCAGTGGTTCTCAACCTTTTTTCTGTCGGGTCAAACCTGACAGATGGTTCTCACATGCGTGATACACTGAACACATGATTGTCACGGGGCTAAATGTAAACGTATATTCTGTATCTACAGGATCCACCCTGACCCCCCAACAATGGCTACAGAACAGAACTAGGACATTCCCTGTTCAATTTACCATACAAAAAAAGATATTTCTGGTGTCATCTCAGTAACAGCAACATACTCTCTCTCTCCTACCAGGTGCAATAGCCCTCCTTGTGAAAAAAACAGTAATTTACCACCAATGCATGTTCTATTGAGAAAACACAACAAATAATATTGATACAAATGCCTACATGCTAGTAAAATACCTCACCTTGGTCACATATATAGAATTGACCTACACCAAATACAGAAAGACCACAAATTACAAATATGGAAACGGAAACTGGAATGGAAACCCAAAAAAGCCACTCTGCATTCTGTACAAAACAGAAATATAACACCTAACAGACTTCCAGGATCTGCAATAATGTACACAAACTAATGTGCACAAAGTTACACCTGCATTATGGAACTCAAACAGTAACAACCCTGCCTATGAAAAGGCAGCACTGCAAAAATTACACCAGGCCCTAAACACCAATACACCTCCTATTAGGAAAACAGAACAAGCCAAGCTGCTATAGATCCCTACACAGAAACTACAAGCTCGCAGAACACACAGACCCTCACCAAATACAGAATAAAATGACCATAAAGCTAATGTTTTTGTTTTTGCGTTGTTGCACTGCATACAGAGTTTGACTTCTTGCTGTTCCAGTTCAGTTTTTGTCTCCACATTTCGAGAAATATAAAATAATTCTAAAACTAGAATATAATAAATATTTCAAAACAGCTGATAATGGAATAACATCCAAACATTAAAATTTTTCAAAATTATTAAAAATTCTCCAAACACCAATAAAATATTTCTAACAGCAGACACATCACATAATACCCAATAATTAACATGGCAGTCAATCAAGAAAGATAAATTTAAAAAGCCACCTTTACTTACCCTCTCCAGTAACTCTCCTACTCCTTTCTCTTGTAGGCCAATAGCACTCACCAGAAGCAGCAAGAGCTGCTGAAGCTCTGTCCTCACAGTCCTCTTCCTCAGGGCCCATGACTAGTCTCTCTCTCACACACACACACACTCTCTCTCTCTCACACACCAGTCACCTCCCTGACCAATGTCTCTTTATCTCACACACACATATACCAGTCACCTCCCTGACTAATCTCTCTTACTCTTTCACATACACACCAGTCACCTCCCTGAACAATTTCTCTTTCTCTCACAACAGTCACGTCCCTGACCAATCTCTCTCTCACATACACCAGTGACTT
Organism: Rhinatrema bivittatum; assembly: GCF_901001135.1. Classification (NCBI taxonomy): domain Eukaryota; kingdom Metazoa; phylum Chordata; class Amphibia; order Gymnophiona; family Rhinatrematidae; genus Rhinatrema; species Rhinatrema bivittatum. The sequence continues at coordinate 57,031,386 of NC_042616.1, read as the reverse complement.
TCCTGAGCAGTCTCTCTTGCTCTCACAAGTTTTCCTCTCTTACTTACACACACACGTTCTCTCATACACTTACACACATGCTGGCTCACTCTCTGTCTCACCCCCACCCCCAGCACACATGGCAGCTACAGCACAAGGTAGCCGGTATGCTACTATTAAAAGCAGAGTCCTGACAGGCTGGAAACTGCAGCAGGAGTGACCACCCCCACCCTGCAGCGGCAAGAAGGCAGCAATCAGCTGTTTGCTTGTGCTGCTACCACGGCACAGAGCAGTCAGCCTTGAATGTAATTCTATGCTTTTTCTTCTCCCCACCCCAGCCTTTTATTTATTTATTTTTTGCAGTTTATTATTATTTTTATGTTTTCTTGCTAGGGTTATACTGGTGAGAGAAAGAGAGGTCGGAGCCAGGGCGGGGGGTGGGGGCAGCGGCACCTACTCCTGCAGCCCCTGGCAAAGTGGCCAGCCAGCACAGATTTTCAGCTCTGGGTCCGGGCAGCTAATGGATGGATTTCCCCAACAGCTGCGCAGCAGGAAATCCCGACGGCCATTCTCAGCTGACTGCTCAGTGCCGCGATGACTGCAGCACAGGCAACCTGCTGAGTGTAGCGGGGCCGGGGAGAGCCTTGAGATACGATTTCTGCAGCAGCAGCAGCATGGCTTTTTCTTCTTCCCGCGTGCCCGGTAAACATCACTTCCTCTTCCGGGCCACAGGGGCAGGAAGAAGAAAAGGTCACGTTCCTGTTGCCGGCTTCCACAAACATTACTGCCGTTCCCCTCAGCGCTTGAATGTGCTTATAGCCCGGGCAGGAATGGCAGCAGTGTTCATCTCGCTGAGATGAAAGGGGGGAAAGAGCAGCGGGTACGCAACACACCTGCCAATGCCTTGCGACACACTGGTTGAGAACCGCTGCTTTAAAGGCTAAGATGTCACATTTAGATTTGGTGGGTGTTTTGGAGGGAGCAAAACTGATCAGGTAGAGATTATACCTGTTACTCAGGCTGCTATCAATCTTACAGCCGGATTTTTTCCTATGTTCTTATCTGGCTGGCCACTCTTTCAGACCATAGTCCTATTTTGTTGTCGTTAAGTACCACAAGCGGACCTGTTGCGGGAAGGGGTTGGAGGTTTAATACTTCCCTCCTACACTCATCGCGCTTCTGTGACATAATTCGGAGCATTGTGCAGGAGTTGTTTTTGAGGTCCATAGCACTGGGGAGTACTCTCCAATTCTATTGTGGGAGACACTCAAAACTGTTTTGCATGGGAGGATCATTAGTTTATTTTCTCATCAGAAGAAGGAATATGATCACTGTGAGCGCTCCCTGGAAACTCAAATTGGACAGTTGGAAAAGGCGAATAAACGCACTGGTTCTTATATCTACAAGGCGTTGGAGAAATGTAGAGCATTACTCCGGGGGTTGCAGCTGGAGGGCGGGGAGCGGGTTCTTTGGTATTCAAAACAACAGGTGTACGAGTCTGAGAATACGTCTGGGGCTATGCTGGCTAGGTTGTTGTGGCGTAGGTCATAAGGGATGTTGATCCCTGGGGTCCGTAGGGCTGACGGCTACTTGGCCCACTTGAAGGAAGCAATCAATGATAGGTTCAAGGAATTCTTTTATCAGCTATAGTCGGCCGATGGCTGTGTTTCGGACAAAGCGTAAGGCGCTTAGGCTTTTTTGCTACTGGCGCCATAGATAAAACACCCACTAGCAGCATGCTCCCAACGACATCTGACAATTGTGCGCCCAGCTGTGCTTCTGCACAAGTGAGCCTGGACAGAGCGCTCAAAAACCAAGCTCTGTCTAATAAGCACACACTAAGGATGCCCAAAATGTAGGTGCCCAGTACGGTCCAGGTAGGCGCCCACCTGAGTGCACACTTGGGCACACAAGCACCAACCAACATCAGACACTGTTTCATCACAGACTTGTGTGTAGAAAAGCTTGCAAATGCCACCGCGGTCTACCATGCTGTGTCTAAGTGAAGCCTGAGAGTGGTGCCTAGCTAAAAAGGTTGCTCAATCCACCAAGCTGCCACAACTCCCAGGGCTCCCCTGGAGATGGGAATAGACATTGGATTGGTGCGCTGAGCTCTGAGACCAGAAGTGGAATGAAATCCCTAAAATTAACTCCCCTTCTTTTTCATATATTTACTCTTTACCTGGGTTCAGCCCATCCTGGCAGAGTACACAGTTGGTCTCCTGCTGCAGGGGAGAGAGCAAAGGCCTTCACCACTGCGCTCGGTTTCCTGCACCCACTAGCCTCTCAGCTGTTTGTCTCTCTATACCTAAGTCCATGCTGGAAAACCAGTACCGGACCGAGGCACTCTACTGAGGGAGGAATCTACAGATATCACCTCAGGAAAACTTGACTGAGTAAGGGACCATAAGGTATCACCACAGGAGAGTGGGGCAAATTAATTTTCTTCTTCTTTCTCCTTCTAAATTTTTTTTAAGTAATTCCCAGTAGGAAGATGTATGTCCACCATCTGCTGGAGATGGAGAATACTCGCGGGCTGATGTCAGTATACAAGTATATATTCCGTGATATCAGCTTTGCTCCGTCTCCATCTGCTGGCAGAGGTGCATAACCCACTGATGTGGATTAACCTGACTGTTAAGAAATACTTTTCGTTGCAGGGAATATACAAAAGCAAGTTAAATTACAATTTATTTAGAATGCTGCTGAACGTATTCTAGCAAGTCTGAAATTACTAAATCATATCTTCTACATTAGAAGAATTATATTGGCTTCCCAACATGGAGAAAATACCTTCTAAAAATCTGCTTCTGGTGTATAAATCACTCTTCATTAAGAGTCCTTTATATTTGAGAGAAATATTGAATATACTCCACCTTGAATACTGTGTGCAGCTCTGGTCACCGCATCTCAAAAAAGATATAGTTGCACTGGAGAAAGTGCAGAGAAGGGAGACCAAAATGATATGGGGCATGGCCTGTGAGGAAAGGCTAAAGAAGTTAGGGCTGTTCAGTTCAGAGAAGAGACGACTGAGGGGGATATAATAAAAGTCTATAAAACCATGAAAGGACTTGAACAAGTTAATGTAAATCAGTTATTTACTCTCTCAGATAACAGAATGACTAGGGGGCACTCCATGAAGTTAGCAAGTAGCTCATTTAAAACAAATCAAAGAAAATTCTTTTTCACTCAGCGCATATTTAAGCTCTGGAATTCATTGCCAGAGGATATCGTTATGGCAGTTAGTATAATTGGGATTAAAAAAGGTTTGGATAAGTTCCTAGAGGAAAAATCCGTAAACTGCTATTAATCAATAAGGAATAGTAGCTTGAGGTCCTTTTAATGTTTGGGCACTTGCCAGATACTTGTGACTTGGATTGGCCACTGTTGGAAACAGGATACTGGGCTTGATGGACCCTTGGTCTGACCCAGTATGGCATACCTTATGTTCTTATGTAAGAAAGTCCTCAAGATCTACATAAGATAAATTATTAAATCTCCCTTCTCCTGCTGAAATAAAAGGTGCTTTTACATGCCTTTGTACCTTTTCTTATGAAGGACCGAAAATCTGGACTACTATTCCTAAAGAGGCATGTTTTACTCAGAATTATATGACTGTCACTTAATATCTCAGCACCACCCCTAATACCATTGATGGTTAACCCTGTGGCTACTTGGAGGGTCCTGCTGAGCACTGCCGGGCCCGCCTGCACCTGCTGCCGCACATGTGCTCTTACACTGGCAGTCTCTCACCCATCTGGGGGGGGTTCTGCTTGGCTCTGGGAAAGTATCCCACCCACAAGCTATTACCCTGGTGTTTTGTAAGGACACTGGGACACCACACAAACCAGGGATCACACAGTTCCTAGAAATACACCCACAAACCAAATACTAAAAAACACTGAAGAGCAGAACTAACAAAAGGAAAATTAGGTCTTACCTTCGATAATTTTCATTCCTGTAGTACCATGGATCAGTCCAGACTGCTGGGTTATGCCTCCCTTCCAGCAGATGGAGTCAGAGAGAAAACTGAAAAGCACCACCCATATAACCCGGGGTGCCACCTGCGATCCCTGAATATTATTGATAACAAAGCAGAATGAAAAAACCATTGTCACCAAAAAGGCGTGTGTAAGATAAAAACTCAAATACACTTTGCAACCCATGACTAGATCAAGTTAAAACTAAACTTACTCAATAAATGAAGCAACATGAACTCGCAATTATAATCATGTAGTCTTCTCAAGATCAGCAACGGACCTGTAATACGACCTATCAAGAAATTATGAACAGCTGATTGGACTCTCCTGCGTACGGGCAGGCGTCTGGACTGATCCTTGGTACTACAGGAACAAAAATTATCGAAGGTAAGACCTAATTTTCCTTTCCCTGTACGTACCAGGATCAGTCCAGACTGCTGGGATGTACCCAAGCTGCCCTAAATGGGGTAGGACCTGGAGAGTCTCGCGCGAAGAACACTACCGCTAAAGGAATCCACCTTCGGATCCCTCACATCCAACCGGTAATGCTTAGCAAACGTGTGTCTTCCACGTGGCCGCCCGACAAATCTCTTGCGGCGAGACACACTGGCTTTCTGCCCATGAAGCCGCCTGAGACCGAAGAGAATGCGCCTTAAGACCCTCCGGAACTGGGCGCCTGCAACATATGTAAGCAGAAGCAATAGCATCCTTCAACCATCTGGCGATAGTAGTCTTAGAAGCCTGAACCCCCTTCTTAGGACCGCTCCACAGAACAAAGAGGTGGTCAGACAATCAAAACGGATTAGTAACCTCCAAATATTGCAATAGGACCCTACGGACATCCAACCCCCGTAAATTCTTATCTTCCTCAGAGAAGGCTGGTAATTCGACAGATTGATTAACATGGAAGGCCGAAACCACCTTAGGCAAAAAGGAAGGTACTGTGCGAAGAGAGATACCCGAATCCGAAATACGCAGAAAAGGTTCTCGACAGGAGAGGGCTTGAAGCTCGGAGACGCGCCTAGCCGAACAAATGACCACGAGGAATACTGCTTTAAGCATCAAATCCATAAGAGTCACTCGCTTCAATGGTTCAAAAGGTGACCCGCAAAGAGATCGGAGAGCCAAGTTTAAACTCCAAGACGGACAAACTGCTTGTACCGGCGGTTTCAAGTGCTTAGCCCCCTTCAAGAAGCGCATCACATCCGGTTGAGCCGCTATGGAACGACCATCAACCTTACCACGGAGACTGCCCAGGGAGACCTGAACACGAAGCGAACTGAAGGACAGGCCCTTTTGCAACCCAGTTTGTAAAAACGACAGAATGTCAACGATAGTGGCCCGACAAGGGGACAAACTGAACTCATGGCACCAGGAATCGAACACTTTCCAGACTCGGACATAGGTAAGCGACGTTGAAGTCTTTCGAGCTCGAAGAAGTGTAGAAATAACTGCCTCCGAGTACCCTTTTCTCCTTAACCACCTCCTTTCATAAGTTAAGCCGCTAGACAGAAGCGATGTGCCTGCTCTAAAAATACTGGGCCCCGCCGCAGCAGGTTGGGTAGATGGCTGAATCATAGCGGACCGTCCACCGCTAGGTTGATCAGATTGGCAAACCATGGCCTCCGGGCCCACTCGGGAGCGACCAGAATTACCGGCCCCTGGTGAGACTATGCAACGCAACACCTTTCCCATGAGAGGCCACGGAGGAAACACATAAAGAAGGACATGCGGCGGCCAGAGGAGCACCAGAGCATCCACCCCTTCGTATCAGTGGTCTCGTCTGCGACTGAAGAAACAAGCCGCCTTTGCGTTCTGACAAGTCGCCATCAAGTCCAGGTGCGGTATCCCCCATCGCCGCATTATCAGGCTCATTGCTTCCTGCGACAGTTCCCATTCTCCGGGATCCAACTGTTGCCGGCTGAGGAAGTCCGCCTGAACGTTGTTGACACTGGCGATGTGAGACGCCGCAATCCGGGCGAGGTAGCGCTCCGCCCAGCTCATCAACATGTCGGCCTCGTCGGACACGGGACGACTTCTGGTGCCCCCTTGCCTGTTTATGTAGGCCACTGCGGTCGCATTGTCGGAAAGGATCCGTACCGCCTTGTTGCATAGTAGTGGCAAGAAATGCTGTAGGGCCAGCCGTACTGCTCTGGTCTCCAACCTGTTGATGGACCATCGTGCCTGCGAGGGGGTCCAACGGCCCTGAGCCGACCGACTGGTACACTGCTCCCCAACCGAAGAGGCTGGCATCCGTCATTACCACTATCCACTGGGGGTTCTCGAGGCAGACCCCCTTCCATAGATGATCCAGATTGAGCCACCAAAACAGACTGGACCAAGCCGGTTCGAGCAGAGGCAGGGGTAGCTGGTACTCCTCCGACTTGGGATCCCAACACGAGAGCAGAGCCCTCTGCAATGGTCTTAAATGTGCAAAGGCCCAAGGGACTAACTCCAGGGTAGACGCCATATATCCAAGAACCTGCAAATAATCCCATACCACTGGGGAGGAGAGGGAGAGAAGATGCCGAACCTGGAACATCAACCGGTCCATGCGCTTGATGGGTAGAGAGACTCTGCCCGTCAGCGTATCGAATCGAGCCCCCAGGAACTCTATCACCTGGGTGGGTATCAGCTGGCTTTTTGGCATAGTTGACAACCCAGCTCAGAGACTGCAGCCGACTCACAACCGAACGAACCGCCGTGCGACAGAGATGCTCTGATTTCGCCCGAATGAGCCAATCGTTCAGGTACGGATGTACTAAAATTCCTTCCCGACGCAAGCTCGCCGCCACAACCACCAACACTTTGGTGAATACGCGAAGGGCAGTCGCCAGGCCAAAGGGCAGGGCACGAAACTGGTAGTGCTGCCCCAGAGCCATGAACCTGAGAAATCGCTGGTGGTGCTCCTGTATCCCTATGTGAAGATATGCCTCCTTCAGATCCAAAGAAGCCAAAAATTCTCCTTTGTGCACCGCCGCAATCACCGACCGCAATGTTTCCATGCGAAAGCGCGGCACTCGCAAGGCTTTGTTGACCTGCTTTAGGTCCAGGATCAGGTGGAAGGACCCATCTTTCTTCGGTACCACAAAATAGATGGAATATCGACCGGTCTGGTGCTCCGACGGAGGAACCGGCGTAATGGCTCCCAGGGCCCTCAAGCGCTACAGCGTCTGAAGAATCACCTGCTGCTTGCGTGGAGGCCTGCAAGGTGACACCAGGAAGAGATCCCGGAGGGGACGAGCAAAATCCAAAGTGTAGCCGCGACTTATAATATCTAGTACCCACTGATCGGAAGTAATTCGGACCCATTCCTCGTAGAAGTGGGATAGCCGGTCTCCGATGTTCGGAACGGATGAATGGGTCGGCGTCCCTTCATTGGGCAGGCTTACTGTTGTTGGCAAAGGCATGGGCTTCCGCTCGCTGAGGCCGCCTGCCTCGAAAGGAAGATGGCCAAGACTGCGCTCTCGAAGCCGACTGGCGAGGGGTATAGCTCGAAGCCCCCCTATTGGACCGAAAACACCGCTGCCCCCTGAAACGGCCACGGTAGCTACCAGTAGAGCAGGCTGCCCTAGGCCTGTCCTCTGGCAACCTGTACACCTTGTTGTCCCCCAAGCCTTAATAAGCTGTTCCAGCTCCTCCCCAAACAATAACTTACCATAAAAAGGGAAGGATCTGAGCTGAGATTTGGAGGAGGCATCTGCAGACCAGTTCCGGAGCCACAGCAGGCGACGTGCAGATACAGCCGACGACATAGTGCGTGCCAAAGTCCGAAGGAGATCGTAGAGGGCATCAGCCGTATAGGCGACAGCTGATTCCATGTGGGCCGCCTGTTCGGCCTCCCCAGGAGGAAGATCTTGGGCCGTCAACATTTGCTGCACCCACCGAAGCAAGGCCCACTGTATAAGGCTACTGCAAGCCGCCGCCCGGACTCCCAAGGCGGCCACTTAAAAAATGCGCTTAAGCAACACCTCTAACTTCCTATCCTGAAGGTCCTTCAACGCTGTGCCTCCAGTCACCGGGATAGTAGTATGCTTGGCTATAGCCGTGACTACAGAATCCACCTTGGGAACCTTAAGGAGGTCGAGTGTCTCTACCGGGAGGGGATACAACTTTTCCATAGCTCTGGTGACCCTCAAGGAAGCCTCCGGGGCCTCTCACTCCCGTGACACAATCTGCGACAGCTTTGGGTGAAAAGGTAAGGTCTGCGGCAGATCTCGAAGCCCCGCTAACGCCGCATCACCCGTAGATACCTCCGAAGCGCCCTGGGACAGGGAAAGCTCCAGCTCCTGTAGCACATGTAAAATTAAGTGGTCCAGCTCCTCCTTACGGAACAGCCGCAGGACCTGCAGATCATCCCCCTCCACCGGCGTAACTACATCCCCCTTGTCGTCCAAGGAGAAGGGATCCTGCAGAACCGGATCCACCGGGTCCCACTGGATCGGGTAACCTACCCGGAAATTTATCCACCAAGCCCCTCGGGGCCTTGCCTGGGAGGGGAGACTGAGTATCCCACTCAGACTCTGCTTCCAGAAAAGCTCTGTGCATTAATAAAATAAATCTAGACAAAAAAGGCTGCCACCGCTTTAAGGCACCCCCCGATGCCTTGCCTAAAGGCAGGGAGAGTGGAGGCGGGAGATCCCCTCCCTCCCTTCTCCGAGTCATCAGCATTGGAGGCAGACAAGATGGCCGCCGCTCCCGCGTTAATCGGGAGCGAGCTCGGCCCCTGCCTCCCTGCCTCGTGGTCTCCTGCGCCGTGAAACCGGCACCCCCCGCAGCAAATCGGCACATCGCAAAGGCCTCTCGCCCCCGGGAAGGCACCGGGAGCAGAGGCCTTCGCGGGAGAGCCGGAGCCCTGGCTCTCCACAGGAGCTGCATGCCGTCCCCCGAGGCATGGTCTGCAGCCGGGTGGAGAGCTCCACCCCCTCCGAAGGCCCGGGAGTGATGGCAGGCGCGGCTGAGCACAGAAGGACAGCTCCAGGCAAGTTAAGCCCTTTATCTTTCTATTATCTATATATCTTTTCTTTTTTTTTTTAAACTCAGCTCACAGGGGACGGCGGGGGGCGCAGGGCAGAGGAATGTAGCGTCTCTGAGGGAGGAGGAGAGTGACCGGCCCACCGGTAAATACTCCCCCTCCACTCACTGGGCCAGAAGCAAAAATCTCCGGGAAAAGCAAGCAGGACCAAGCCCTGCCAAGCCTGTTCTATCTATTTATTATTATAATTTTTTTTTCTTTTTAAAATGATCCGGTCACAGGTGCCAAAACTGCATTAAAGCTTTCCCTTTTTTTTTTTTTTTTTTTGGAACTTCAAACCTGGTGGGGCAGGGCCCCAAGGGAACCAAGACCAGGTATGTCTCATCTGCTGGATTCAGAGAAAATACTGAGGGATCGCAGGTGGCACCCTGGGTTATATGGGTGGTGCTTTTCAGTTTTCTCTCTGACTCCATCTGCTGGAAGGGAGGCATAACCCAGCAGTCTGGACTGATCCTGGTACGTACAGGGAACTATTGAGTTTATTAAAAAAAGAAAATGAGAACAATGAACTGAAAAAGATTAAATCTGTCCACCAGAGGTGGAGCAGGGTCTCAGCAAAAAAGAACTGCTCTCTCTGTACTCTCATCTAAGAGCAGAGCTTTTTGGCATCTTCAGGGCTAGTTCTCAGTGTGAAGGGCCAAACAGAGCACAAAATGCCAACATTAGCTCCCTGACCAAATGAGGGTATAGTAATAGGTTTCTGGCCAATGGCATCATAGGACGTTACTGTCTTACAGCTCCCTTAAGGATACTGGGATACATACATGCTGTCCAAGCCTCATTTTGAATGAAGCCAACATCCCAGCCTCTGTTTGAAATAAGTGCAGAGGTCAAACACCACCTGCAGGCCAACTCAGAGGAAATGAACTCTTACTGGGAAAACAATCTCAGGGGAAAACAAATTACAAAGCTTGCAGAACCCCTGTTTTGCCACATTGACTTTTGGTAAAATGTGCAAAGCATGGTTTTCTTCTATTGCTTTTACCAAATGAGTTTTGAAATTATACATATTTGATTCAATTTTTCAAGGTTATTTTCTATTTTAGTTAATGCTTTATTTAATTGTAATTATATATTTATGTATATAAGTTTGAATATGTTATGAAATGTTTTAATTTTAAATTTATTAACTTACTTTTTAATTACTTGTTACTTTTTGTTGGTATGAATTGGCACAATTTAATTAATTATTTTTCTGATATGATTGTGAGCCACCCAGCATTTCCTTTCAAAAAATGGCGTGACAGATAAAAATACCCAGCCAAGGGCTCACAGTATATCCATGCAAGGCTGTGAGAAAGCTGTCAGTCACAGAATACTCACTCTCAGAGTGTGATCTTGGCTCCCTGTTACCAGTCGGCCAGCCGCAGCTTTCAGGGCTGTGATTGGCTTCTGATGGGCACAGGGCACGGTGTGTGTCAGCTGACACAGGATGACATCATCAGTACTGTACACTGGGGATGCAGGAATGCTGCTTCTATTAGAATTTCCTGAGGTTTAAGACGACAAAACAAATGGAAGATACTTCATTAAAATAAATCTTTAAAAAAAAATGGTTTAAACCAAGACAGGATGTCACAATTAGGGATCACCGTGTTGATAAATTCATAAAACATGGCCAGTGAACACTGGAAAAAAAAATGCCTGAGTACAGAATTTTTTTCTATATGCTGAAAAGAGGGGTGGGTCAATCTAGCCCACTAGTACTAATGGAGAGTTTGTACAATAAAAAAGCCAAGAGCCTATTTTTCTGCTCCAACAGACCTGAAAATGGGTACAAGTAGTGAGGTGATCAAATTTTCCGATGACACAAAATTATTCAAAGTTGTCAAATCACAAGAGGATTTTGAGAAATTGTAAAAGGATATTTGCAAAACTGGGAGACTGGGCATGCAAATGGCAAAAGAAATTTAATGTAGGCAAGTGCAAAATGATGCACTTAGGGACGAGTAACCCAAATTATAGCTACAAAAGGCAAGGTTCCACATTAGGAGTCACTACTCAGGAAAAGGACCTAGTTGTCACTGTTGAAAATACATTGAAATCTTCTGCTCAGTGAGCAGCAGCAGCCAAGAAAGCAAATAGAATTCTATGGATTATTAGGAAAGGAATGGAGAACAAAACTGAGAATATCACAATGCCTCAGTATCACTCCATGGTGCGACCTTATCTTGAGTACTGCGTGCAGTTCCGGTCACCACATCTTAAGAAAGATATAGCAGAATTAGAAAAGGTACAGAGAAGGGCAATCAGGATGATAAAGGGGATGGGACAATTCCCCTATGAAGAAAGGCTAAAGAGACTAGGACTCTTCAGCTTGGAGAAGAGACAGCTGAGGGGAGATATGATAGAGGTCTATAAAATCATGAGTGGAATGGAATGAGTAAACATTAATCAGTTGTTTACTCATTTGAAAAGTATAATAAGAGAAAATATTTTTTAAAATAAGAGAAAATATTTTTTTACTGAACGCATAATTAAGCTTTGGAATTCATTGCCAGAGGATGTGGTGAAAGCTATTAGTAATAGCTGTGTTTAAAAAAGGTTTGGACAAGTTCCTGGAGGAAAAGTCCATTACCCATTATAAAAGTAGAGTTGCAGAAATCCTCTTCTTATTCTTGGGATAAGCAGCTTGGAATCTCTTGGGATCCTGCGAGGTACTTATCACTTGGCTTGGCCACTGCTGGAAATAGGATACTGGGCTTGATGGACTCTTGGTCTAACCCAGTATAGCAAGCCTTATGTTCTTAAGTTCTAACATTGGTTTAATTAAGATCTGTAAGATCGTTTTGTAAGGCTGATCTCTTTAGTATCAGTTTGAAATGACAACCACACTGGAGAATGGAGCGATTTGATCATAAAAAAAACAAAAAACGTATCAAGTATGCTCATTTCTGCGATCTGGGTCTAGATCTGCCATTAGTATACTATCCATCACAGAATACAAATATGGTGCTTTTGATCCCTAAAAACATTTGTGACATTAGGTGAAACCATCTTACACAAATAAGGGGTTCTGACATGCAAGTGTCTGATACTTCTGTCAAAAAAACCACAATCTAGAATAGAAGCCAAAAGGTATCAGACTCCCTCTCCCCAACCTGGTCACAGCCACCCGTACTCTCTTACCTCGGAACTGCAGATGGTTCATGGATTCATGTGTTTCTAATGTAAAGAAATCTAAAGAACCGTTTAGCCTGGCAGCAACAATCCTTTGACAGAGGAAACAGAAAGGTAAAACACAGTGAGTGCATTATTAGCCTTTGCAGTTGTCCTGCTCCTTCAAGCAAGGAAACAATTCCCATCCAACACATGAAGTCTGTTTCTGGGTGCAGCAGTGACCGTTTTACTATGCTGAGGTCACTCAGTCTAACACACACACACTCGTGCCCTGCATATTTCATGCAACTCGTGAATTGTTGATGTTGCTGGCTCAGTACTGCTGCACTCGTATGTTGAGTGAAGTTTTACGTTGTTCATTTCAGAAGCCAGGACTAACTACGCTCACATTACAGATATCTTTATATTTTCTGTTTCTGTGGTGCACTTGTTCAGACACAGGTGGACCACTCTACCTCAACAAAATGCAAAAATGTTAAAAAAAAAAAAACTGTGGATGTGAGCAAGCTCAACCAATTACTCCTATCTGACCATTGGCTTACAAAGAAGTGCTCAGCCTCAAAGACAAACTGCTAATCTTTCCATTTGACATCCCCCAACTCACAGTAGTAATATTCGCTACGTACGGGTTCCTATTTTTCATTAGCACGGCACTCCAACAAGAGCTGGCTACGCTACCCGAAGGCTACGTAATCGTTATCCCAGCAAAAAAATGTTTATTTCTCTCAAAATCTTACAAAACTCAAACTATCCTATTCAAAGACCTGCTAATGTAACCAAAGAATAAAAGTTCAAAACTACTTCAAGAGCAGAGACAAAGGGGAGAGGTGATAAAAAGAAAATAAGGGAGGCCCGAGCTGCAGACCAGAGGGCAGTTATGTGGAAACTAAAATGGCTACAATGCCCCAGAAACAAACCGGATTGATGCTGGGAGAGCTGGCGATAGCCAGGCACCCTGTGGCAAGGCCGCAGGGGACACAGGTGGCTGGATGTTAGTACAGAAGCCTGGCTAGTTTTGTTAGCAATTTTGATTATTACGAAGTAAGCTGATAAGACACGCAGGGGTGAGAATAGGGAGCTATCAAACTTCTACAGCCAGCAGCCGGGATAGATCACCGGCAACCTGGACCAGAGCAGAGAAACTGGGCCGACTGCTTGGGCAAAGTGGTGTTTATCAGCCATCATCTACTAGGTTACTTGTTTTTTTTTAAATGCTAAAAATGACTGTTTCAAGCAGTTAAGCTCTTTCTCAAGGGGAAAGCACAGTTACTTAACTTTCAGGTCCTTCAAATAAGACCTCAAGGTTATGAAAGAAAGAAAGACTTTTTCTGGGATGAGGATTATGCAGTCTTAGTGAATTATAGCCATCCCTTGTTAGAGTGCAATGCTAGCTAGATATGATTTCCCATTTTCACTAAATATCCCGCTCTCTTTGGACTGTACCATTCTTTCGCTCTTTTGTCTTGTTCCTGTACAAGCTGAAAGAGCTCAACCAAAATGTATTTTGCATTCTGACGTTCTCAATTCTGGAGTCTGTCCAATCAAATATGGTTCAATATAAAATGACAGTAAGAGAGGTCGGATGAGAAGGGACTGGGAGCAAGGAAGGTAGGAAGGGGATGTGGCTATTTACTGGCTATTTTGTTGTCCACAGGTATAAAACTGCATCTTTAAACCTAAAACTGACTTCTATTTCTATGTTCTTATGTAAGTCCAGTAGTTTCTTTATGTAAAAATGTTTAAAAGCAGTATGGTTTATTCTCATTACACATGCACAAAATCCAATGCTTAAAACCAAAATTAATTTCAAACATGCCAAGTTTTCTTAACTCTGTCTTAATCTCAACCCTCAAGAATGAGAGAAAACTAGACAGATACACTCTGCACTTGCAACTCCTCCACTTCCTCTCCCCCACTGCCATTTTGGCTCCTTCCTATCCTCTGGTGCCTCGGCAGGGATGTGTGGGCCCTGCTCTGTGGAAGACAGCTTGCAGTAATATCACACTGAGCAAATATTGAGCCAGTGTGCATGCTCACGGTCTGCCCCTGTTGCAGCCCTACCCTCTCCTCCCCGGGATTCCTGTTTATTCTGGCCCGAGGAGTCACCTTACAAGAATTTGAACCAGTTGGCAATCTCCCTGGCATAAGAATATGCCATACTGGGTCAGACCAAGGGTCCATCAAGCCCAGCATCCTGTTTCCAACAGTGGCCAATCCAGGCACTTCATGTTGGTTTCAACTACATTTTGGGTCGATTCAGTGAAATTTGCGGGAGAGCCGGCGAGCATCCGCTCTCCCGGCGCGCGCCCAGGCCACTCTCCTGGGTGCGCGATTCTATATTTAAATGAGGACCTGTGGTAATAAGGAGGCGCTAGGGACACTAGCGCATCCCTAGCACCTCCTTATTGGCAGAAGCAGCGGCTGTCAGCAGGTTTGACAGCCGACGCTTAATTTTACCGGCATCGGTTGTCAAATCTGCTGACAGCCATGGGTTTGGAAATCGGGCACCGGCAAAATTGAGTGTCCGTTTTCCAACCCGCGGGCAGATTTTTATATTTCTATTTTTTTTAGAATTTTAATTTTTTTTTTTATTTTTGGGGCCTCAGACTTAATATCACTATGATATTAAGTCGGAGGGTGTACAGAAAAGCAGTTTTTTCTGCTTCTCTGTACACTTTCCCGGTGCCAGCCGACAGTAACTCCTGCCTTCGCGCGTCTAGACGGGGGCTAACGGTGCGCTCAGCCTGTTTGTAATTAGCTGTTGGACCTTCTAGGTTTGATCATGTAAATGTGAGCTCCAGCCACTACCTGAAAACTTAAAGTGAGACTACCACCACAATAAACTGACACATGTTTAAGTGCCCCCATTGTATTATATTTTTAAATGTTTAAGATTATTAGCTCAGTTTATTTATTATTTTAATGTTATGCATTGCTGGATTTCTACATTGACTTGTGATGTAAACCGATATGAAGCTCTCACGAATATCGGTATATAAAAAGTGAATAAATAAAATAAAAATAAAAAATATTTTCATATTTAGATTTAATTCATACCTTCTACTAGTAGCTAAAGATGAGTTACATTTAGGTACAGTAGGTATTTTCCTGGCTCCACAGAGCTTACAATATAAGGGCCTCATTTACTAAGCATTTTTTCTATAGACACAGAATGGGAGACCCTAAGTTTGTACCTGAAGCAATAGAGGGTGATGTGACTTGCCCGAGATCACAAGGAATGTCAGTGGGATTTGAACCCTGGTTTTGCTGGTTCTCAGCCTGCTGCTGCTCTAATCACTAGGCTACTCCTCCAGTCCCTGGCTTGGCTGTCTGACCTCCACTAAACATGAGTAAGATGAGCGAATGTTACAAGTACTTCTATAAGGAGAGGGCCTTAAGATGCCACAGAGGTGGAATTTCTTGGAACACTTCTCTTTCAAAAGAAACTGCGAGGCAAAACTCTCCCTCTTCCTGCATGACAAAACCGCCCTAAAGAAAACATCAACAAAAAAAAATACCCAACCATAAATAAAAAAGCTTACATCATTGCAGCTAAGATGAGAGAAACTGCTCTTTGTTTACCTGTGATTTAGGAATATGAGCGCAGTAATTCCAGACTGCCCTTCCATGCTGCTGCAGCGTAAGGTACCGTCTATTGCATCCCACACCTTAAAACCACAAGCAACATAAAATATCAAAGTTTGAAAAACAGCAGGGCTTTTGAGTATGTGAAGGGAGTGGGGCACAGGAGCAGCTAAAGTGGCGGAGGCCAGAGAAAGGAGAAGAGGTAGCGTTTGTCGTTCATCAGATTATACCGATTGTACGACACAAAGGATTAAGCTATTGTAAGGACTAAATGTTTTGTTTCGGGGATTTTTTTTTTTTTTTTTTAAATGAACAGAGTGAACCATGGAGGTCCTCAGTTTATCATACTTAATAAAAGCAAAAGTTCATATCACAACCAAAGAAAAATCTAGGCTGTGTATGATATGTAGTATAAAACTGCTCACCTGTAACAGGGCATTCTTTATAGAGAGCAGGACAAATCAGCCACACAGGTGGATGACATCATCCACCAAGCTCCGAGACTGCCCTGAACACTATCATCCCTGTGCCCTTTTACCTGCCTGTTGTTTCCTGAGACACCGCTGTTCCTGGGGCTTGCCAGCCCTGTCCCTTTCAGCCAGCATTGACGTCATTGGATCACGACGACCCGGTCTACAAACGGGTCAATGCCAAAGCGCAGTTGACCCTTTGGTGGAAATTTGGATGGGGATAAGGAGGGGTATTGGGACTAACAAGTATAGATTTTATTTTGTTTCAGTTGGGGGTACAAATGGCTTGCCAAATCCCGGTTATACGGCTGAATATCTGCAGATAAACTGCTACTTAGCCAGATAAGTCTGATGTGTCTGTCAGATACATCCTTTGGTAAACAGACCATTCCCATATTTTGCATACTTCTTGACAAAGATTGAAAGAGCCTGTTCCTCCTTATTTGTTGATATAGAACATTGCTACTTGGTTGTCTGTTTGGATCAATACCACTTTCCCTTTTGACCAAGGATTGAATGATTTTAAAGCACTGCTCTCAACTCTAGGTGATTTATAGGGGATAATCTTTCCATATTCAGCAGCATTTGGCCGGATAACTTGTGAGTTATCTGTTTTGGGCACTTATTTGCCTAACGTTTAGCCAGATATCTCATTATATGCCATTCAGCCGGATAATGTAGGGGCATTCCGGGGGCGTTTCTGGGCGGAGCTAGGTTAGCCGGATAATGTAGGGGCATTCCGGGGGCATTTCTGGGCAGAGCTAGGTTAGCCGGATAATGTAGGGGCATTCCGGGGGCGTTTCTGGGCGGAACTAGGTTAGCCGGATAATGTAGGGGCATTCCGGGGGCATTTCTGGGCACAGCTAGGTTAGCCAGATAATGTAACTGGCTAACTGCAGTTGTGCCATAAAGCAGTCCTAAAACTCATCTATATTCAGCGTTGCAGCTACACCAATAACTCTCTCTGCAAAGTTAGCCAGATTCGTTTATCTGGCTAACTTAGCAAACTGGCCAGTGATTGCTTTTGTACCCGAAATTGGCTGAGAACAAAGACTGTTCAGATGAGCTCCCCATTTTTGATTGGAGGCGTCTGTGGAATCATAACTTGAAATTCAGGCTCATGAAAAGACTAACCTCTCAGCAAACTGGAAGGATCCAGTCACCTTGCCAGAAATTAGATGAGAGTGCTGGAGATATTCATTTTGTGCAAAAATGGCTACAGTTCCACTGAGACTTCAAGTGCCACTAAGCCTGTCTCACGTTGAGATGTGCAAAAGTGGTAGCATGGATTGATGCCGCCATGTGGCCCAACATTTCCATGAAGAAACGGGCAGAAACATGTTTCTGATATGAAAAGGCTAGGATTATCTTGGTCTTCGTGTACCATAGAAATGCAGAAATGTGACAGAAGAAAAGACCATACAGTTTATCTAGTTTGCCCATCCACACCAACTACTCAGCTTTACAATCCCTACCAGTCCCTCAGAGATCTTCTGTGCTTATCCCACGCTTTCTTGAATTCAGATACTGTTTTTGTCTCCGCCATCTCCACAGGGAAGTTGTTCCATGTATCCACCAACCTCTCTGTAAAGAAATATTTCCTTACATTACTCCTGAGTCTACCCCCTTTCACTCAAATCCCATGACCCCCCTCAACTCTAGAACCTCCTTTTTGGTGGAAACCCTGGGAGGTATTTAAATGTTTCTATCAGAACGAGATCCACGATGTCAGAGGGCTGAGGTGCTATACTGCACGTTCTTACCATTTTCTCCTTGCTATTGCTTCTGATAGTCAACTTCCATAATATTGGCTCCTTTGGATTTCCTGATGGTGAAACACAAGGGGAAGGTTCGGGTTTTTCCATCCGAGTCTGTCTTCCTGACTACGGCTGGCCCAGTGGCTCGTTTCTTGCAGTTCTCAGAATCTCCAGTGTCGTGCTCTGGCGAGTCGCCATCAGAGGTCCCAGGGAAGGAACAGGTGGAACCCCTTGGGATTCTTCCAGCCTGGAAACATCTTTAACCCTAGAGTGGTGGATTGCTCCGGTACAGCCACCCAAGGAAAAACTTCTGCAGCTGAATTTCCCGCCCAGATGGCATCTGACGATGTCGGCGCTGGAGCGGGTGAGGCCAGAGCAGATAGGGATTCTGTGGAGGCTGCAACTCCCCAGCAAGCTTCTTCCCAGGATGGCGGGCAGCAGGGGAAGTTTTCAGATCTCAGCAAGAAGTCTTTTGGTGGCTCAAGAAACTACAGCAGACACGCAGTTGACCTCAGCTGTGGCACTGCATTCATCCCAAGGTTTGCAAGTTGAGACTTGTCCTCCTCCTTTCTACAGCGCCCTAATCAATTTAACTTTGAGACTTTGTGGGAAGCTTTAGTGGACATTGGGAAATCTTTAATGGATCAGATACAAAATGTTTAATCTTAAATAAAAAAAATGTTAGTTAAGGTTAACAATCAGGAAATTAAGATTAACACTGTAAAAGTGAGGCTTGATAAATGTGAAAACAAATATTTCAAGAATTAAAAGAAGGGGAAGGGAATTTGGTGAAAGTAAACTCTGCACTGTCTAATATGGTTGAATTTTTGGAAAACGTGTCAAGATGATGTAATTTACACCTCAGTAATTTTCCTAAACTTCTCACTGTTTCCCTGACTGATATGCTTAAAAGATATTTGACTGAGATCTTAAAGATACCAGGAAGAATACATAGTAACATAGTAATGATGGCAGAAAAGGACCAAATGGTCCATCCAGTCTGTCCAGCAAGCTTCGTAAGGTAGTAACTGCTGCTCCGGTTCATAGTGTACTACAGGAACTCCAAAGAAGAATGTGACAGATGCCACTGCATAGCAAACTAAATATATTGGGCCCAATATTAAAAAATATCTGGTTATCTAAGTTATTCGGATATTAATTATCTGGTTAACTTAGAATGGATAAGTGCTAGTTAACCAGATAACGTAAGAGCTGCTAACGAGCTATAACTTATTTGGTTAACTTAACCCGATAAGGCTGAATATAGGCACTTGTCCGGTTATGATAACCAGATAAGTTACCCTGCCTTGGTCCGTCCATTGCCCACCCCCAAGATATCTAGCTAAGTAGCGTTTGAATATCTATCCCATCTTAAGGTTCTGTCTCCTCCTGTAAAGTAAATAAAATTACCTTTGCCATTTTTTGGACAAAGGCGGGATATGACATATTCTCCAGCAGAGATGAACCTTTCGGGGGCTGTGGAGAGGGTCCAATGGAAGACTGGCAGACATTTCGCCATCAGAATGATAGGACAAAGAAAGAATTATATGATAATTGTAATTCTTCTTGAGAGTCAAACAATGCTACAAGTGTTTCTTCTGAGGTAGCCTGTCCTGGGATGAAGGCGAACCTTGAGATTTAAGCTGTAACTCAGTTATATCATTTCTTTTCTAGCTTGATTCGGCAGAATAGTAGATTCAGTTTCAGATTTTGAGGCCATGTATTCCAAAATGGAAGACATTTTTTTCTAATTGGGATGGAGGAGGTAGAGAATCTGGAATGTTAGTAAAATAGTTTCTGACAAAGTCAAGCCACATCTTCCTGATAAAGGAAGAATCCCAGTAGAGGTACTGTGACTCTGGAACTAGGATTATGCCATGCCGGACAGTTTGGCTGGAATAAATTCAGAATGCACTAACGTTTCTGCTTGACCAGTGCCAAGATTTGTATTTCAGTGCCAAGAACTTGAGGGCACTGACAAATATGGTACCTTTATTTGTTGATGGTACTGGTGAAAATTCTGTGCCAAAGAGTGATGTCGTCAAAGGAGTTTTCTATTGTCAGAATCCACAGGGTCTGTTTGACTCCTGTCTAGTTCAGTACCAAAGAGAAGAGTTTCTCTCCCTCAGTAATAGAGCACATTCTCTGGGTCATGGTGCTTATGAGGAGGAGACTCTTCCTTTGTTGATTTAGGAGATGCATCCCTCAGCTGTTGAGGGTTTCCTCTTTGCTGATCTGGAGGATTGAAGAGAAGTTAAAAATTTATTTTTTTTAGCATGTAGCTTCTGGATTTTCTTGCCCTGGGTGACATCTGAGCACAGGCAGTGAAATTAGACCCAAGATGTGATGAGCCTGAGCAGTGAACACAGCGATCATATTGGTTTGATAGAGACATCTTTCAGGAACAGCAGGGACATCTTTTGAAGCCCGGTTTGCTATCTGCATCATGAAGAGAGCTAAGGTTAAGTCAAATTCAATTTTGGACATCTGAAGGAAAGAAAGGAGGAAGGAAAAAAAACCCACAAGAAAACACAAAAGAAAAAAAGTAAGAAAAATGTTTGGCGAGTGGCTGAATGAGAGTAAAAACATGCCCTTTCACAGACGTGGAAGAAAAAAAGACTGAAGAGACTAACGTGGCGGTGGCTGCATGGGAACACCTGGACATGCTCAAAAAACCTTCTTGGGTTTTCTGAGCTCCGAGAGAGCTTTTCTGTCTTAGTGCTGTCAAATGACATCACCCATTTGTGTGGCTGATTACTGTCCGGCCTGTCCATGGAGAATGACACAAGTCACATCTCAGGATTTATAGGGGGAATGACAAATTTTTGCTTACCTCTAGTGTTCCATTACTTCTTCCAGCAACAATGAGGTTCCCCTGCAGACCCAGGCTCCAGACTGAGCTCTCAAAATCCTCTGCCCATGCAGGGACTGGGGAAGTCTTTTCAAGAACAGGGGAGGGGTTGTCTCCAAGGCTCCACCGCCTGACACTACTGTAGCCCCCTTCCAGGCTGCATTCTGGTGACCAGGCACCATTGGTCATGGCAGGTGCCGTGGATTGTCCACGGGGAAGAGGGGAGAAGCTAGAGAAGCTTATGCAGTTGGAAGTGCTGTGCTCCTCATAGGCCTTTTGTACCAAGCTTCTGAAATCATATCTGGCATCTCTGTGCTGGGCACATGTTCTTTGCCGTGTCTCTGGTTCCTCACATTTCGTCAGGTCGGAAAAGTTGGTGTCAATGAGGCTGGTGAGATCTGGCTGGTCGTGGAACAGCAGGGGCTGAGTTGGAGTGAGCTTCCTCTTCAATGGGTGGCCATTTTCAAAGGAATCCTCTGTTCCATTCCTCGAGTCTGACAACTGATCCCAGCATTCCTGATACTCAAAGACGCCGCTGCTCTCCCGCCGCATCCTGATTTCAAATCAATCACAAAACGGGTCAAAATTGATCCCTAAAACTGAACTGCTTTTCACTCAGGCTGTGATGGGTGCAGATCAGCAAAAATGACAACTGCTAAATTTAGATCAAATGAATTTTTTATCCCATTGGGTCCATTACTTACTCTTGAGAGATACCCCTAAACACTGTTGTGTCCATGGAATAGAGGACATATGGGATCCCCCACTGTGAAGCAAGGACTGGAGCTGTGAATTGTTAAGCCACAAGTCCTTTTCTTTTTCAGAGCACTGAGGTGGCATATGAAGATACAGTTGCAGGCCTCTGCTAATCAAGGGGAAAATGCTTGCCAGTACTCAGCAAACATCATGGATCAATCTTGAGCAGTAGCAAACACAGGGGAATGAGGAACTTGCTGGTATGACACACGATACAGACTCCTCTAATTATGATTTAAGGAAAGAAGACATAATGAGAAGGAGGGAGGTCATCCACAGATGTGCAAAGATTTCCATAGCTATGATTAGTTGGGTGACTGACTGCTTCAAGGTCTGAGAACGTTACAAGAGTTTATCTTTAAACTTGACTGCTTTGCAATCAATTAGATGGCACCATAGACTGAATAATTTACTGAACAATTTTGAGGTGATTATGCCAATTACCCATCAACATTAGATCAATGTAGTGATGTCATGGGATATAGGCATAGCTAATATTACCATATACAGAAACTCATAATAATAATAAGATGTTATTGGGTTCTTTACTCCATAAGCCAGTTACCCATTGTGCCATGAAGCATCTTCTCAATGTATCAGATAGCATTCAACTTCTCTACTGTGACTTAAGTGTTTTTTTTTATTTTCATTTATTGTGGAGCTCTATTACTTAGGTGGATCAAATGAAGGCTTAAAGCTTGCACCATCTACCTGTAGCTCTCTGCAATGCAGAATGAGCTGACTCTGTTTAAGGTAGATCTATCTAAACTTAGGGACACCTTCCTCCATATACAGCATCCAGAAAATCTCTCTCTGGTCCCATAAAGGAAATTAAAAACAGAGCAGACTGGGTAGAATAGGTTCTAGCAGGATAAGGCCTGTGACACAGAATCATCCCTCAAATGATACCCACACAATAGCTTCACAGCACTAAAAACAAGACACTCTGCCAGAAAAAGCACCTGAAGTGGAAACAAAATTAGTGAAAGACCAGCTATACACAAAACACTATAAGAACGTCAAAGGATCAAGGAACAATAGAAAAATCCTTCTCCTGGGGAATTCTATTACAAAAGATGTTAACTTAAGGATACATTTGGAGGGAAACAAAGGTAAAATGCCTAACTGGATCATCAGCTTGAAGAAATACATAAGATTCTTAGCATTATAGCTGTAGAAAAAAAAAGGATTCAGAAGATGTCATATTGCATTTATAGATCACTGACTTGGCAAGCAATGGAGCCAGTGTAGCACGAGAAGTAAAAAAAAAAAAATTTAGGAGAGGGTCTTAGGGATTTGACAACGACCTTAGCATTTTTTGAGGAAAGCCTATGTCATGGCATCTACTTCAACACATGGCTCAAAACCTGGTGTAAAGAAGAGGGTTTTAGGTATATTGGGCGCCGGAGCTATATAATGAAACAATAGAGGGATACAGCTGTTTATATGACAAAAAGGAACTTAGGTGAGAAATTCACATCATAAACTGAGAGAGGTTTAAGCTATAGGAAAAACTGATAGATGGAAGCCAATTGTTTCTTTGAGGAACAAATGAAACTAGTGTCGAGAAACACAGAACTGAGGATCTCACAAAGCTACCCTTGACCAGTGGGATAGATAAGCAGATATGAGACTATACAGCACACAGATAAAGGGAAGAGAAATAGCTGGAAGGCTATAACACAAATGTTCAGAGTCCAGGCAATAAAATTACATATCTGCAAGCCCCGATGGAGGTAGATCTAGATATTGATTTTATCATGGAGTTGTGATTCTATGGGTCTCATGAATGAGAAATCAGGAAGGAAAGAAATAGCAGAAAAGGGGGATAAATAGCTCTTTTTGTAAAAAAAAAAATATCATCAAATCTTCTTTAGGGAAAGAACATGTCACTGTAGGTTATCTTGGAAAGTGGATATGAAACTGCCATCTACACCAGTATGGGTCTATAGACTTCCAACACGTGGAAGAACTGGATAAAATCTGATCAAAAACAAACCAACCCATGAAAAGAAGGGTGATGTACTAGACCTGGTGCTTACGCATGGAGAAAGCATTTCTAATGTCTGGATGGGCACTCACTGAAGCAGCAGTTGATTTCATCTAACTATCATAGCAGACAGGAGTCACAGAAAAGTCAAAGTCCCTGATTTACAAAATACCAATTTTGGTAAACTGGGTAAGTACCTTAAGGGTGATCCAATCTGAGCACCCTTCTTCTCAAGTGCAACCTTCATGCCTACTGATGAAATGTTTGCTTTTTTATTTTTTAAATCAGTGCAATGAAAAATTATGGCTCAAGCATCCCCTCTCCCTGTAATCTGTGCTTAGAGGTGTAAGCTGCTATCTAGCAATCTCATACCCATGTTTTGGGATGACAGTGAGGCAGTCTCCAGTCTGGGCGTCCCACACTCGGATCTGTCCTGCCAAGCAACAGGTCACGAGCAGCATCCTATCACTGGCCAGGCACTCGATATCCTGCAGAGAGAAACAGATGAGCAGACATCAAGCTTGGTGCACATCCTATATGTGAGGGTTCTGGCAATTTTCCAAGCCCTGTTTGTTTGTTTGTTTGTTTTTTTTAATAAAAAGCTGCATTTTCCAGAAAAAGAGGACATATTGTGTGAAGCTGACAGCTACACATCACTAGGCCTGCCCATTTATACCTGCCACTGCGCTGCCACAGGTCATACTCTGTTTTGCATTCCCTCTTACCCTTGCCCTGCCACTATGGAAACCTTTATGTCTGTCACAAGCATGCTTAAAACTGTCTCTGTTTTGACTCCTATCATCTCTGCTAGAAGCCTGTTCCAAATGTCCTGTCCCCTTCTCAGTGCAAAGTATTTTCTTGCATTTCTCGTATGCCTCCTGAGCTTCTCGTGCTATAGGAGATGCTTTCTGATAGCTTACAGAATATGGTCAGTTACTTGTTTCAAACTTTCTGGAGGTTTCTTCTCCTCCCCACAAGACAGAGAAAGCTACATTAACTCTCAATACAGCGCCTCCTGACACAACAGCTAAGAAGGGAGACACGAACCCTATATGACCAGAGATGGAGGAAATGGATGCAAGCATTCTCTCAAACTGTTCTACCAGGAACAGACTGAGGATGTCAGAAAACCCACAGGATGATTAGGAAATGGAGTATGACTATCCGATTTACACCCAGCTTGTCTCCTCGAGGACCTACCAAAATGTATCTTATCCTACCCAGAAAACACTGTAAATACTTTTCTCCAGCAAGGATATTATCAGTCAGAACTGGGAATTATTTTGAACCGGTAGGGAAGATTTGCTTGTCCAGAACGATGGTATAAAAATAAATAAATATGAAATGAGAAGTAGAAGGATTTTGAAGCGTTTTAAAAAAAAATTCTGTTTGCCTTCTAGATCCATGTCCTTTCTCTACTATTTATGGGTTGAAAGGCGGGGTTTTTTGGATACATTAACTACGTTATGTAATCAATCCCACTCTGAGGGTTGTGTACCAGCTGCATTAAGAAAGGTAATTTACCAAAAATGATCCATGAGTTACAGACCAATTTCTAATTTGGGCTCACTGGGTAAACTATTAGAAAAACCTCCATATAAGCAATTTAATGAGTTTTTGAGTGAGAATGCAGTACTACACATCGGTTTTAAAGTGGCTTTCAGAAAAATCACAGTACTGAAACATTATTAGTTTCAGTACTGGATTTCCTTCTTCGTCAGTTAGATAATAAAGAGCAAGTAATTGCTTTTTTTTTTTTTTTTTTAAAGACATCTCTGCGACATATGATAATGCATTGTTTGCATTTAAAACAATTAGGAATTTCTGGTCTTGTCTATGAATACTTTAGATCATATTGAAGTGGAAGAAAACAGGAGGTTAGGTTTCAAGCCAATTGTTCAGACAGGTATATTTAGAGGTTTGGAGTAACACAAGGATCAATTTTGTCAGCAGTTCTTTATAATGTTTATTTGGCCTCCCTTTGTTTTTTAATTGAACAATCTGGAAAAGAGTTTAGACTCTATGCAAATGATTTACAATTTTATTTTCTAATTAATGTTTCCTCTGTCTACAAATCTGGACCGAATTCCTTATTGTATTTCAGCAGTCAATACTTGGATGCAGGAAAATAATAAGGGCTAGATTTTTTAAAAATATGCACGCAGGCTACCCGGCACACGCCTATGGACGTGCGCACGTTATAAAATCCCGGGCAGTGTGCACAAGGGTGGGGTGGAATAACACAAAATTGTGTGGCAACAAGATCGGGGCCTTCCCCAGTTCCCTCCCAGTCCGCTCCAATTAAGGAGCAGACTGGGAGGGAACTTTCCTACCCCCTAACCTAACCGCCCTTCCCTTCCCACCCTCTAAAACTCTTTTATTTTTCAAGTTACTTCAGGGCCCGACCTGAAGTAACTTGCACGCGCTGGTGGCTGGCCAGCGTGCGAGGCTCTGGGACAGCGAGGAATGGCGTTGTCCCAGGCCGCCCCCAGACCGCCTCCTTTTGAGGCCCCGGCATGTACACGCGTGGCCTGGCCCGTTTGAAAATTGGCTCGGCGCCCGTAAGGCCTGGCCACATGCGTAAACCCCGGGATTTATAAGCACCGGGGTTTTAAAATCCGGCCGTTTTTAAATTTGTCAAAGACTGAGGTAGTGTTTTTCCTTCGTAAAACTCAGTTCCCTCCAGATTTGGAGTATCACCCAATTTTAGTAAAATGAATTACAATTCTAGTAAAAATATGAGAAATTTAGGGGTGTTATTCTACGAAAATTAAAAAATTTTTTTTTACCACAATTGTAGTCAATACTAAAGACGGGTTTCTTTAAGTTGCGAACTTTACATCATGTGAAATATGTGCTGGATCGTAATGATTTTCGTTCATTGGTACAATCTTGCAACAGTTTATATATGGTTTCCCCTACATCAAGCATTTGTGCTACACAAGTGTTACAGAATTCTGCCGCTGGGTTGGTAATACATGGAAGGCCCTGGGATCATGTAACTCCCTTTTTATGCGAATTGCATTGGTTGCCACCACAGCAGCATATTTGTTTTAAACTGCAGATTTGGGGTTTTTAAAGCATTAAAGATGGAAGAGTCGTCTTATTTATTGGGGCTTTTAAGTTATTATTCTCCTATCCTTTGATCGCAAGATATGGGTTTTTTTGAAGGTCCCATCTATTAAAGAAGCCCATTTGACAGAGATGAGAAATCGGGCTTTTTCTGTAATATGTCCCATTGTGTGGAAATCATTGCCTAGCAAATTACGTAGGATAACTGATTTACAACTGTTTCATAAACAGTTAAAAGCCCATTTATTCTTAGAAGCTTTTGGGGCATAGTGCATTTCTAACTTTGGTGTGTAGTGTTTGCTCTGCTTTCTTATTTATTTATTTGCTTTTATCTACTGTTGTTCGATCTGGCATATCACAACGGTTTACAGTGTAAGGCAGTTCCAGTAAGATTTATATTACTTACTTTACATTGTAACTTCGTATCATTTTTAACATTTTAACATGGAGTAATTGGTAACATATTACTAACAATTTCACTAACATAAGTAACGTTTAATGACATTTAACTAAATTTTTAATTGTGTCATTAATAACATTTAACAAAGTAACTTTTAACATTTTGACTTGGTGTCGTTGGTAATGTTTTACATTTTAATATTTTACCTTCTGGCATTTTAACTTGGTGTTGTTAATGGCATATTACGTTGAGACTTCAGGTCTTTTGATGTAGGAACTTGGCATTATTTGTAGTATTGTAAATTAGGAGGACTTAAGAGGGAATAAGAGAGGGGTCAAACAGTGGTATAACAATGTGACATTTACATGGTAACATAGAATATAATGGTATACTAAAGTAACGCAGAGTACAATAGGATGGTCAGCTGTAATATAAAAGTGTAACATTTGACAGCAGTAATTTAATGGTGTAGCATTTGTCAAGTGACCTAAAATGTAAGAAATTAGATATGCAATGCAGGATAGAATAGAGAGGCTTACTGCTGGTGGGGGTGGGCCTTAGGTTACTGTCGGAAATGCTTTTTTAAAGAGCCATGTTTTGATGATTTTTTTGACGGATTGGGATATGGGATCCAGTCTGAGTTGAGGCGGTAAGCTGTTCCAGAGTGAAGGTCCTGCTATCGATAGGGATCGTTCCCTTGTTGTGGTCAGGTGTGCTGTTTTTGGTGAGGGTATTGTAATGAGTCCAGTGTTGGTGGAGCGTAGTTTTCTTTGAGTGGTGTGAAAGTATAGGGTGGAGTTAAGCCCGTTGAACTTCTCATTGAGAAGAGCTTTGTGGACTAGGGTTAAGACTTTATATTGTATTCTGTGGTGGATGGGTAGCCAGTGTAGATTTTTGAGTACTGGTGTGATATGATCGGATCTTTTGGTGTTTGTAAGTGAACTTGCCGCTGCGTTCTGGGGTAACTGTAGCAGCTTGAGTGAGGTGGAAGGGAGGCCCAGGAGGAGGGCATTACAGTAATCAAGTTTGGAGAATAGGAGTGCTTGGAGGACTGTACGATAGTAGTGGGTGTGGAGAAGTGGTTTAACTTTTTTTAGGATCTGAAGTTTGTAGAATCAGTCTTTAATTATTGAGTTGATATGTTTTTTCATGTTAAGTTCACCATCTATGGTGATGCCAAGGTCTTTAACGGTGGAAAGTATTTTCTCATTCATCAGGTGTGTAGCGTTTCTTTCTTATGTTTTTAAGATGATTTTTGAAATGTATTATTTTATGTGTGTGTAGTTTGCTTTGTAATGATTTGTGCATTGTGACCTGCTTAGCACAACTGGTTTGATATAAGCAGGAAATAAATGTTTTAAAGAAATAAATATCCAGACCAATTAAAATTAACCAACATAAAACCTATGCTAAAAACCCCATACTAGACACCGACTGCCCCCAACACTAGCCAAGCTTTTGGAATCTGTGGTCACAAGACACTTGAAGGAGTTCCTTAAAGACAAATTAGACCCAGCTCAATTAGGGTTCCATAAAGGATACAGCATAGAAACAGTACTGGTAATCTTTTATTGATTCGTGACTACTGATGGATCAAAGAGGATCAGACCTACTGATTCTCCTCAATCTTTCAGATGCACTTGACAAAATCGACCTTCAAATGATGCTGACTAGACTATCAAATATAGGCATCTGGGGAAATGTGAAAAACTGGTTTAAGAGCTTTTCTTATCAGCAGAACTCAGAAAATTACCTAGGATATAGTAATCTCCAAACCTTGGCCCTTGAGGTGGGGAGTATCCCAAGATTCCCCACTATTCTTATCCTATTTAATGTATACTTTGCACCTATTGCATCTACCATAAGAAAATTTGGACTTAAAAATTATACAGTTAAGCAGATGACATTTAAATCCTCTTGCCAACATTGGACACCTGGAAGGAACAACAGTACTTCTCAACCAATTTCTTGAGGCAATAAATTGGATGAGTAATAGCCAACTTCAAATAAACTTGGACAAAACAGAAATCCTATGGGTGAACAATTCACCAAGTCCATGCCCTATGCCCTATTTCCACCCCCACTTTATTATTTTAGTAATGCCATTCTATTTCCACAAGAGGTTAAAAGCTTAGGCATCATCCTTGACTCTGCTTTGATCATGGAGAATCAACTATCAAACGTTACAAACAAAGCATGCTGGCACCTCCAAATAGTAAAGCAATTATGCCCTTTATTGCAACCAACTGGCCTAAAAACAGTCATGCAATCATTAGTACTTGTGTAAGAACATAAGAAAATGCCATACTGGATCAGACCAAGGGTCCATCAAGCCCAGCATCCTGTTTCCAACAGTGGCCAATCCAGGCCATAAGAACCTGGCAAGTACCCAAAAATTAAGTCTATTCCATGTTACCATTGCTAATGGCAGTGGCTATTCTCTAAGTGAACTTAATAGCAGGTAATGGACTTCTCCTCCAAGAACTTATCCAATCCTTTTTTAAACACAGCTATACTAACTGCACTAACCACATCCTCTGGCAACAAATTCCAGAGTTTAATTGTGCGTTGAGTAAAAAAGAACTTTCTCCGATTAGTTTTAAATGTGCCCCATGCTAACTTCATGGAGTGCCCCCTAGTCTTTCTACTATCCTGGACTATTGGTAAATGTGTCTAACAGTGGCCACCCCCCAAAAAAAACAAGTTACAGGTGCTACAAAATGCCACTGCTAGAATAACAACAGGTAGTAGAAAATGGGAACATGCCACCCTACACTGGCTTCCAATTTTCTTTCATATCAAATTTAAAATTATGTCTTGCATGTTCAACGCAATGAAGATCAGTCACATTGACCAAAATAAGAGGGCATCATTCCAAAAATATCTACAGTCAAGCCAAAAACAAGATCTAGAGCCTTCAAAGATACTGCACCAAGTCTATGGAACTCCTAGTCCCCATCTTCAAACCCTCATTGGCTATTTGGACTTCAGGTACCAACTAAAAACATGGCTCTTCAGTCAGCTGCTCAGCACCAGCTGAATATATGATGCTATACTAACAGGTTCAAGTAAAAATAAAGGTTCTTCCTCTAAGAACTGATACAGAGAAGTTAATTTGAACAATGTTCTGTCTTATCAACAATACTGAGGTAACCTATGTTAAGTAGCAACCTGTTATGTTCGCTATGCTGTAAACCTCACGTAATACTTTTCAACTGGATTAACCACTGTGATCTGACTGATCAGTCAAGAAAAGCCATATAGAAAGTTTAATTTAAATTAAATCTCCCCTTTCTCCTAAAGTGTACATCTTTAGCTTTTTCAGTCTATGTATTGCTCATCGCGTAGGCCATGCACCCTTTTGGTAGCTCTTTTTTGAATTGTATCCAGCTTCTTAATGTCCACTGATGTTACTGAATCCTGAGAGAACGGGGCGTTGAGCACATTGTCCATTTCCATCCATTCTTCTCCAGTCATTTGTTGATCTTTGAGAGAATGCAGAAGAAAGGAAACTCAGACTAATCTGATTAATTTGATTCCTTCCTTCTTATAGCAATTTGTATGAGATTTTATTAATCTAGATGTCCAATTATATCACCAATATATAGGGCAGTTGCTGAACAAAACAAAACAAAGCTTGCATTCTCTTCCCTTTTGGGCTTGCGTGCTCACAGAATCACAGATTGACTGAAAAAGAAGAGTGATGCTCTTTATACAGTAATTTTAAAAAATGCAAGCTGCGTCTACTGTAAGAAGCGTCCATGAAGCGTTAGGCCCGCGCAACCCATTTTACTGTATAGAGCGCTATACAGTAATCCATGGTGCGCTGGCCTAACGCTTCACGGACACGCTGGTACCGGTATCTGTCATTTTAAGTGGACAGTTCTCCTACGCTTGGGATTGCCAGTCCTCTCTCCTCCCGAAGCAAGCAACGAAAGCGGAAAAAAAATAAAAGCGAAAAAGTGAAAAAAATAAAAGTTGCAAGAGAGAGAGGGGAGAGAGGACAGGCAATCCTACGGTACGCTCAGGATTGCCAGTCCTCTCTCCTCCTCCCGAAGCAAGGCGCGAAAAGCAGCCTTGCTCGGGGAGGAGGGGAGAGGACTGGCAGTGTACGGTAAAGCAACGAAGTGACTTACTTTTTTCACAGCCCTCCTCCGGAGACGGACCGCGGCTCCCCTGCCTCCTGGAGGTGAAGATGGATGCCTGCACGGGCGAAAACGGCCCCTGTGCGTGCAATTGGGCCGCTCAATGCGTGGCGTCACGACGTTTGGCGTCACGGCAACTTTTTTTTTTTTCGCTTTTTCGATTTTTTTCCGCTTTCGTTGCTTCGGGAGGAGGGGAGAGGACTGGGGCTGCCCCGGAGACCAGCACTCATGGACGCGGCCAGGGCAGGTGAGCGGGGGCTGGGGGAAAGTTTGCCGCCTACCCTTACCCCTGCCTCTAATGCAGGGGTAAGGGTAGGCACTGTATTGTAATTGTATA
Organism: Rhinatrema bivittatum; assembly: GCF_901001135.1. Taxonomy (NCBI): domain Eukaryota; kingdom Metazoa; phylum Chordata; class Amphibia; order Gymnophiona; family Rhinatrematidae; genus Rhinatrema; species Rhinatrema bivittatum. Next base: position 56,999,909 of record NC_042616.1, on the reverse strand, counting down.
TTGGAGAAAGCAAGTATCTTGAAATGATCAATTAGCTACCCACAACACCAGATACCTCATTGGGACCATCTGCTAAATATATTTCCCAATTTGGTCATCATATACCCCCCTTTATATAGGCACAACGATAACAGCGGGGACAAAGATTCATGACCCGGCAGGGCAGATCTCATCTTTGTCATAATTTTAACATTAAACCAGTAAAAGGATTTAGAACCAGATTATAACCTCCTTGGGGAGGTAGACCCCATAGTCTAACATAAAGGGACTCATCCTTGACTTCTGCTTGCTCGATGCTTTTCCATTGTTTCTTATAAACTTGGGACATCCAATCATATACAGCTCTCATTTGGGCCGCAATATAATATTGCGAAAAACTTCCAGACTCCCCAAATGCTTAGGCTGAAATAATAACCTTCTAGCCACCCTAGGAGGGCATCTCCGCCAGATATAATGAAAGACTTTTATGTGTAGCAAACTCAAAAATTTGAATGGAACCTCTATCGGGAGAGTTTGAAAAAGGTAGAGCCACCTGGGGAGCACATTCATCTTAATAACTGCAACTCATCCTAGCCAGGACATGGGATATGAGGTCCAAATATCTAGGTCTTTGGAAGTCTGTGCCATTAACAGGACCATAATTTAATCTAAATAACTGGGACCAATCAGGTCCCAGCTGAATTCCCAAATAACGAATACTGTGGGACGCCCATTTAAAGGGAAAATGCGCCTGTAATCTGAGCACCTGTTCTTTAGATAGAGAAACATTTTAGAATCTCTGATTTGGACATATTTATTTTGAAGCCCGAAATGGCACTAAATCTCTCAAGCTCCTGCACTAATATGGGTAATGACAACTGCGGATGGGCCACAGAAAACAGGATATCATCCGCAAATAAAGAAATTTTAAATTAGGAGTCGCCCACACAAATACCCTTAATATCATCATTAGTTTGCCAAGGGCTCCATAAACAGAGCAAAAAGTAGAGGTGAGAGTGGGCATCCCTGTTGTGTACCCCTACCTAGCTGAAAAATACTAGAATACGAGCCTTTGACCTTGATACAGGCCTTAGGGGAAGCATACATAGCTCTCAGCTAAGTTCGGAAATTCTCCCCCCAAGCCTAATTTTTGTAAAACTTTAAACAAAAACCCCCAGTGGACCCGATCGAAAGCTTTTTCTGCATCTACAGCCAGTAAGACCGAAGGAGTCTTACTCTTACAGGCAATCCACATTAAATTCACTATTTTGTGAATGTTATCTCCCACCTGTCTACCAATTAAACTGATTTGACACTCTAGTTACCTCACCAAGATAACTCCCAGCTCCATGTCCCTTCTACCCACATTCTCTCTCCTTATTCCTCCGCCCCCCTACGCCCACATTTTTCCCTTAACATGATATTTGTATTGTGTTATCTTCAATTCAATTTAGAACTTGTATTATCCCACAGCACCATTATAGTATTATATTCTAGTTTGTTATATTATTGTTTCGTAAATGATAATATTACCACAATATCATTATGGTTTGTTAAACATTCTCCTTATGGATGGTCCACGATCGATACAGCCTGTTTGCTGTTAATCCTGTTATATGTAATTAATATTTACTAATTCTGTTATTTGTAAAGCATTGTTGCTAATTTATTGTTAATTGTAAACCGCGGTGATGTATATTTTACGTACTGCGGTATATAAAAACCTCTAAATAAATAAATAAATAAATAAATAAATACCAGGAATGAAAGTTGATCTATTTCTTGTATCCCATTCCTAGTGATAAGCGCTGGCTTTCCCAAGTCTAACCTGCTAATAACTGTATATGAACTTTTCCTTCAGGAACTTGTCCAATCCTCTTCTGATCCCCACTATGTCAGTTACCTTAAGAGCATAAGAACATGCCATACTGGGTCAGACCAAGGGTCCATATCAAGCCCAGCATCCTGTTTCCAACAGTGGCCAATCCAGGCCATAAGAACCTGGCAAGTACCCAAAAACTAAGTCTATTCCATGTTACCATTGCTAATGGCAGTGGCTATTTTCTAAGTCAACTTAATTAATAGCAGGTAATGGACTTCTCCTCCAAGAACTTATCCAATCCTTTTTTAAACACAGCTATACTAACTGCACTAACCACATCCTCTGGCAACAAATTCCAGAGTTTAATTGTGCGTTGAGTAAAAAAGAACTTTCTCCAATTAGTTTTAAATGTGCCCCATGCTAACTTCATGGAGTGCCCGCTTTCTACTATCCGAAAGAGTAAATAACCGATTCACATCTACCCGTTCTAGACCTCTCATGATTTTAAACACCTCTATCATATCCCCCCTCAGCCGTCTCTTCTCCAAGCTGAAAAGTCCTAACCTTGAACACATCCTCTGGCAACAGATTCCATACACTGATTGTGTGTGGACTGGAAAAGTACATTCTAGCTTCATGGAGTCCCTTAATCCTAGTGTTGTTAGAAAGGGTAAATAACCATTAGGGATGTGCATTCGTGCATCCATTCATTTGATTAGTTTCGCGGCTAAGCAAAAAATCTAACAAATGGACACTAGGCACACAAAACGAATGGTGTGCGCTTACGTCTATGCGTACACCATTCATTTTGTGCGTCCATTCATCCAATCTTTAGATATGTGCTTAGCCGCAAAACAAATCAAACGAATGGACGCACGAATACACATTCCTAATAACCATTCCCTATTTACCCATTCTACCCCATTCATAATTTTATAAATTTCAATATCATGTCCTCTCAGTCATCTCTTTTCCAAACTAAAGAGCCTTAACCTGTTTAGCCTTTCTCCATAAGGGAGCTTTCCATCCCTTTTATTGTTTTTGTTGGCCTTCTCTGTACCTTTACTATGCCTGTGTCATGTCTTTTTTAAGACTAGATTTACATACAATACTCATTGTGCGGTTGCCCCGTGGATCTATACAAAAGCATTATGATATTCTCAATTTTGTTCTCTATTTGTTTCCAAATAATTTCTAACATTCTATTTGCTGTTTTGATCACTGCTACACACTGAACCAAAGGTTTCAAGATATCGTCCACAAGAACTCAAGAGGTCATTTTCCTGAGTGGTAACTCCTAACATGCAATCCAGCATTGTGTACCAGTAGTTGGGATCATTCTTTCCTATGTGTATTACTTTGCACTTGTCCACATTAAATTGCATCTGCTGTTTAGCGGCCCAGTTTCCTAGTCTCACGAAGTCCTTCTGCAGTTCTTCACAATGCACTGTTTTAATGTTGTGAAACAATTTTGTGTTATCTGCAAATTGATCACCTCACTCATATCTTTCCCCAAATCATTTATGAATATGCTAAATAGCTTAGGTCCCAATACAGATCCCTGGGGTATTCCACTAACAACCTTTTTCAATTTGGAAAACTAATCATTTGGTGTTACCCTTTGTTTCCTGTCTTTTATCCAGTTACCAATCCACAATAGACCACTGCCTCTGATCCCATGAACTTCCTTTCCAAATGGTATGTAAGTTCTTGGTTTTCTTCATCTCAAACGTGATTTTGCTTGGTTTTTTTTGGTTTTTTTTAAGTGCAATTGCCAACTCCCGGTTCACTTTTCTATTTTAAACCATTTTTTCATTTTTTCCTATCCTCCTTGGCATATCTAGATCTTCTGCAAGCAAGTACACTTTACCTTCCAGTTCTTTCACAATATCAAATATACACACATTAAAGAGGACTGAGCCTAGCACTGATCCTTATAGCATCCCAATGATTACAATTCTTTTCAGCAGAGTTGACTCCACAGACCACCACTCTGACACATGACACTTCATCAACTTCCTGCCCAGTCTATCTTTGCTCCCACTGCCAGACCAGCTAAGCCTATTTATCAGTCTGAGTGGAACAGTGTTAAAAGGTCTTACCGAAACCTAGATAGGCAGCATCTACTGCAGTCCCTGATCTACTATGTTGGTCACCTCAAAGAATTCAATCAAGTTGGTTTGTCAAGATGTTCCCCTGGTGAAACCATACTTCCTAGGATCCTGTAATCCTGTTTGCTACCCGCAGCCACACTATTAATTGGTTTACATATAAAATGAACATCCTCAAAAACCTACCATGAGGTGACCTCTAAGAACCAGCGGCACGATTTCAGTAACAGGGGGTGAGTAGCCATAGTCATCACAGGGCAGGTCCCCCCTCTTCCTTCGACTGTGGGAGAGCCCATTCTGCCCATAGTTCCTAGGGCACAAAACTCGGTACAGACAGAAGAGCAGAAGGACCAGCAAGATCCCGGAGGCCAGTCCCAGAGCGCCCACCCTGAAGGACAAGAAAAGATAATTCTAGTAAATAAATTAAAATAAAAAGCTTTCTTCTCATGCAGGTGTATTTTTTTCAACACATACAATCTTAAAATACTGCTATGATTTTGATCTAATATTTTTATTTTAAATGCTAGTGTCTTGACTTGCTCCTAAAAGGGGAGTACGATCAAAGCCGATGCAGTCAGACAAAAAGCAAAACAAGTTTCACACACACAGATCTGCTGATTTCCTCCATATCAGCCTTTCTGCACAAACTCACAGCTTGGGTCCTCTCTGACAATCATCCCCCTCCATACACAAGAATATGTAGTAGTATTACCAGTGGATGCTTCTCTATACAATAACAGGACTAAACCAAATTTACGTTCCATGTGACCTAAACAAAATATGTAGCAATGGTATCATAACATATCCTTCACAACTACTAATTAATTCTAATTGCTATCTTGTCACACACTCATTATAAATGTCCACGGTGCCACTATTATAGCAGTCTTGTAAATTTTTCCTCATAAATTATATTCCTAACTCAGGTCAGTTGGAGTACACGCACGGGACCAATAGTTTCTCTGGTTCAGAAGCAGATCATGGTGCAGTTTGCCTACAGACCAAAATTAGTCCTCGTTTAGTATACCTCTGGATCTGGACTACTGGAGTGAAAGGAAAAAAGTGCCATCACAGTGATAGGGTTAATATAGTGGCTGGCGTGAACATCATAGTGCAAGAGGAATCAAGAAAAAAAAAAAAGTTAGTCTCATGTCACGTTAAGGGGAAGAGAGCTGTGGTTGTAAACATCATAAAGGCAGCCACTTTCCTACAGAAGAAATTATATCCAGCAATAGAACTGTTGCTTCAAGGGAATTTGGAAAGAATTTCATGGAACTAATAGTCACCTGCAGAAGGAAGGCCTCCCCATCAGCACAGGAAGAGCAAGCATAACTCAAGCATAGCGCCGACAAGAGGGGCAGAGACATCTCTGCCCCTGTCACCTGCAGAGACAACTAACCTCTGAAACAGCTAAGCAATAAGAAAAACTCTGACCTGGCAAGGACAGCGCAGCCCACCTATGCAACAAAAGGCTATGACAGTGTGTATGTGAAAGACCACAAAGAGTACCGCGCCAGCAACAGACAACCACTGACCTCTTTCTTTCGTTCCTGGCTGATGCAGGGAGAGAGATTCTAGTCATTTGGTAATCAGGCATATGAAAGATGCCTCTATGTTGAACTGAATTACTATTTGTGCTTTGTCTATATACCAGTTATAATAAATATTATATGTAAGGCTAACTATAAATATTATAGTACTACTGGTGTTCTCTGTCTATAAGGTGCCATCTGTCTCGTGTCATTTCTGCTACACCAGACTAGCACGGCTATCTCTCTGAATATCTGTCTGTCTCTGTATCCAGCCATGCTTCCTGATATTCACTTTAGTGGCTCTTACAGCAGCTGGGTGGAGAAAATTCCAAGAGATGGAAGAATAGACAGACAGGTAGCATATAGTAGCTTGTTAATTTAAACTTGTGACCAACAGCACCAATCAACCCTTGCTACTATCCATTTGAGTATCTTTCATATACATTCATAATTCAGTCATCTTTAAAAAAAAAAAATAAAAAAATCTACCTTTCAGAGTTACTTATCTCATGCCTGGATATAAAATTTCTGAGCAGCAATCAGGCTATAAACCTTAGGAAATTTAAATACGAATAGGTAAACAGTTTTGTAGGTGGATGTGATTGTCCAGGGTTGAATCCCTGACAATTGGTGCTACTATTCACAAGTTTCCATCTTCTGCTAATACAACCCTTTTTGTACCGGTTACCATGTGTCCTATCTATAAGGGCAGAGATGGTTTTTTATCAAGCTATTAAAAATAATAAGGCCTCTCTTTGCCCACAACTGGAGTAAAGCTAGTGATGCCTGCCACTCCCTTCTGCCTCTATGAATACTCTAAGGCTAGAGGCTTCCTTTCCCCTATGACTAATCCTGTTCAAGCCATAATCCACACAAAACAGCACATGTAAGGAGTGGAGAAAACACTTGAGAGTAGTAAGGAAATATTTTGTGTTGCACTGCATTTTATAAGGGAGAGCATTACTTGTACAAAGTGACATCCACATGTTCCTGAGGTTTGGACACACGCTCTGAAGGCTTCCCTCCGCCTTCCTCCGACCACTCGTCACGCGAGGGAAAGAAAGGATGGTAACGCTCAGCCTCCTGAGGGTGCCTGGCTTCTAAGGCCTCCTGTGGATTCAGGTACAGGGTGACCGGGATGACTGGAAGGATGCTAATGTACCTAGGGAGACAAAGGGACGCATTTAGCGGATTGAAAACACGGTCAAATTTAAGCAGCGGCTCTCCTGGGAATGTCACAGTTGGGGCCCTGCCGGAGCAACAGACGCCTCATTTCAACGTACTTTTTAGCTAGAGTGATGTTGTAGTAGCTGAAGAGAGAAGGCCAGTGTCGGAAGGAGAGCTTCCTCCAGATCTCTTCATCCTGTGCTCCCCAGGTCACCTCTGCCTTGGTGCTGTGCTCCAACAGGTTGCCCCGTGTTTGCTCGCTGGCTTGGATCCCTGGTCTCTCGCCCCATGCCCCGGGTTGGGCCTCCAGTCTGTCCCTCAGAGAATCCATTGCCTCCTTCTGGTCTCTTTGCTGCGACTGATTTTCCAGTGGTTGGGAGGTGCCAGGTGGGAAAACAGAGAATGCGCTCTGGGTGTCTCCTGCAGGAAGGACGCCTGGCAAGGGCAAAGGTGCCATTCCCGCATCCACCAGGCGACTCTGCTCTGTGACCTGCGCTGTTAGATATGTTCGAAGGCCAGCGGGGTCTGTGTAAACGAGGATTCCAATCCAAATCACTGTCCCAGCCTGCATTTACACCAGGAAAGAGAATTATATTGGCACAACAAGCACTTTGCAC